>NW_012105975.1:879036-909891 GCF_000951045.1 Mandrillus leucophaeus | reverse complement strand
GTGGGCGCCGCCCCCAGCGGTCTTGTGGCGCACCAAGCCCATGTCCTGCCCGCCTCCCCACCCCACACTGAGGCAGGACTGAGAAAGTCTTTGTCCACTGCTTCCCCCCTTCCTGCTGCAGGCTTCTGAAGAGTCTCCCTGAAAGCCTAGCCCCCTCCCCAGGTTTTGTGGCTCAGATTCAGTCTTGCCTGGGGCATTAAGGGGCCTGCAGAGGATGACCTGGACCCTGGAGGAGGGGGCACTGGAGAGGGCCATCAGAGTTGGGTGTCAGCCTGGGCAGAGACCCTGAGGGAGAAATGCCAGAAGACTGAGAAACCCCTGCCCTTTTATGGTGGTGGCTGCAGCAACCAGTGGCTCAGAGCCACAAGATTCAACAACCACCTAGGCCAGGTTGGGAGTTGCTGTGCACCCCATCAGAGCAGCTCCCCCCTTCATCTGAAGCTTAGGTGGAGGGAAGGCTCCATATTTGAAGAAGATGGTTCTGCAGCTTTAAAAGTTTGCAAGGGGTTCTTCAAGCTTTGTTTTCTTTGGAAAGAAAGCTGCCCTCCACTCAGCCTGGGGAGGGACAGTGATGGGGGCAGGAGGCAGCACGCTTGCCCATCTCTTTTCCTAGCCATCTCTTCCTGGAGGTATTTGAGGAGGGAGGACCAGGTCAGACAGTGGGAGGGTGTCATTCCAACTCCATCAGAAGGTCCCCCAGATTTTGCAGGAGCGGCACATTCTCCAGCCGCAGCCTGCTGATGGCATGGGGTTGGGCCGTCTGACAGAGACCTGCGTCTCCGGGCATAACTGACATCCTAGCTTCTGGCTTCTCATCAGGCTCTGAAATTGAGCATCGTTTCTTCCCCCTCACCCAGCATGAAATGGAAATATCAACATCTTCCTGCGTGCTGTTTGAAATGGCCTTGAGCCTGCTGAGTACCTCCTCCCCAAAACTTTGTTAGTTGGACAGGGTCCCCTCCCTCTCTAATTGGCAAGGGGGAGCTTGGAGTATGCGATCTGGGGAAAGAATTTGAATCCTAGCACCTTTAGGACAGAACTGCATGTTAGTAAACTTTCACAGCTTCCCGAGGCCCTGGCAGGGTGCAGAGGGACTTGAGGTGTTGCACGTTGGCTCTGCCCATCACCTGCTAGATTTGGAGCCTTGGAAACAGTTCACTTCTGCGGGCCTCCTGTTGCCCCACTTGGCCAACGGGCACATTTCCTCCTCACCCAGTTTCTGGCAAGGAGCCAGGCCTCCTCTCCTGCCCCCAGCAATGAGCAGGCAGGAGGCCCATTTCTCAGCTGTGGCTCAGCGCGCTGAAAGCGATGGCAGCCAGGAGGCTGCTTTCTCAGGGCAGGGCGTGTAGATTTTGTCCCATGCTGTTGGGGATGCCCGGGAGATTATTAAAACATTTCTTCTGGCTGGCAGTGACCCCAGAACCCTCCTTGGTGTCTGAACTGGACTCCAAAACAAGATTTATTTTATTTTGTCTATTTTTTGTTATTATTTATTATTATTATTATTTTGAGACAGAGTCTCACTCTGTCACCCAGGCTGGGGTTCAGTGGCATGATCTTAGCTCATTGCAACCTTCACTTCCAGGTTAAGTGATTCTCCTGCCTCAGCCTCCCAAGTAGCTGGGATTACAGGCACCTGCCACCATGCCCGACTAATTTTTGTATTTTAGTAGAGACGGGGTTTCACCATGTTGGCCAGACTGGTCTCAAACTCCTGACCTCAGGTGATCTTCCCACCTCAGCCTCCCCCAAAGTGTTGGAATTACAGGCATCAGCCCCCGCGCCCTACCCAAAACAAGATTTAAAAAGTGATCCCTGGGAGGAGCACTCAGTGATTGTGTGTTGGGGCAGTTCTTGACCTGTGTCCAGGCCCGGAGTGAGGGCGGGGTGGGGGCAGGGTGAGGCGGCAGGAGCACCCTCTCGGTGGGCACTGCCCTTGCTTCTGAGCAAAAACTGCAACACAAGGAGGATTTTGTCTGTGGACCTGAGGCTGGAAGGAAGTGCCTCGGTGGGCCAGGGAGGGATGGGGGTGGGGGCCAGCTGGGCTTCCAGCTGCCCAGCCTCCCCACGTGGTGTTTTGACTCTGAGATAATGAGGAGCCTGCGCTGATGGGCCGCTGGAATACTGCCAGCTTGGGAAGTGGGCTGGACCGGAAGCACCCCGTGGGGCAGCAAAGCACCCCCTCACAGCACCAACTGGATCTCTCTTCCCCTTTGGGGGCCCACTGGCTGGCCGTGCCCCTCTTAGCCCATCCCTTCTCCCCACACCCTGCCTGTGCCTGCATTCACACACACACACACACACACACACACACACACGCATGCATGCACAAATGTGGGCATGTAGAGGCTCAGGAGCTGGGGGCTGCAAGGGGAGAAAAACAAGTTAAATACAATCATCTTGTTTCCTCTGTAATTTTCTCCTTGGCATTTGCCTTTGATTAATGGTCCTGTGTCACCCCCTCCCCAGCCTGCATACCTGGGGATCAGATTTCACTTTCCTTGTGTGTCCTGGCCTCAAGCCCTTGGCAGAAGGAGCTGGGTCTCCTGGAGTGGTTGGGGGAGGGTCCCGTGCCAGCCAGGAGGGCAAATCTGGCCAGCTTGGAGCCCTATCCCAGTGTCCTGATGCCCATTGGCCAAGAGGGCCTGGCCCAAAAGGACCTTGTGAAGCGGTGGCCCTGCTCCGTCAGGTCCTTCCCTGTGGCAGCGTGGGGACTTTCAGGGCTGTCGTCCATTCCTGGGATTTGGCACCCCGGCAGGCCCCACGGTGGCTTTTCTGCTTTCCTGCTGCTTCTCTCTCCATTCCCTCATTTCTGCCCGCTTCTCTCAGCAGTCCTTGCATGTTTCAAGACCATCAGTCAGCAGATTGCCAGTGAGGATGACTTTCTCTTAGTGTGGAGAAAAAATGTTTATGGTGAAAACACAGAGGCATAACCTGGCCAGCCCCTCTATCCCCTACCCCACTCTCTCCCGGGTTCCCCTCCCCAGGAGGGCTCTTCCAGCAGTGCGCTTTTGTTCTCTGGAGGTGCCTTGACTATCAGGGATGGAAGAGAAGAGGGACTTCACCTGGCCCAGCCAAGCTGAGAGCGCATCTGCGCAGATGCTGCCCATGGGGCCTGCGGTCTTGAATGGAGGACAGGAGCGTGACTGGGGACCCCCGACCCTGTTGGCAGATGGCATCTGTGCCTCTGGACCACTGGGCTCTGTGTGCTCAGGTGGACAGTGTTTGGCCACTCTCCTCTCCTCCAGCTAGGCTCTGTCCTGAACCATACAAAACACACACACTTGATGGGTGCCCTGGCCTCTGTGGTCTGGAGCCTGCGAGAGAAAGCTGCTGAGGACCAGGAGAGATGTGGTGCGATGAGACCGCCCCCCTAACCCCCATCTTCCCTGTTCTCAGCCTGGGCCTCAGGAGCGCGTTTCTGGCTGCCGAACCCCTCCAGGCAGGCTGCAATCTGCAATCATAGTTGCAGTTAATTTGGACATTGTTACTAGGGGCCAGGCCGGGAAGCGCTCCCCTCCAGCCTTGGGGGTCTACCGAGTTAATGCTACAGTTGACTGATTTCTCCCTGACCATTTTGGCCCTGGTTTTGGTAAATCATTTAATGAGTGCCCCCGTGGGTCTCAGTTCAAACTATCAGGGAGAGGCCCAGGCCTCTCTCAGGTCCCTGGACTTCTGGCTCATGCGCCCTTCACTCCGAGAGCTCTGTTGCCTTGGAAACAATACGCAATATTTTTCTACTTTCTAAATGGGAGCCCCCGTCCCCAGATGCCTCGCTGTAACTGCTTCCTGTGGGGAGCAACATGTTTCTGAGTCTACAGCATGATAGGTGGAGCACCTGGGGTCTCAGGAAGGCGGGCCATTCGGCCATCTTTCTAGTGACCTGGGCATCAGGGATCCCGAGGGGCCAGGGCTCTGGGTTGAGCCCAGGCTCCCTGATGCCCCACTGTCCCCAGACAGGTGTAAATACCCTGAGATCACAGGCTGCTTTGAGGGCCAAAGGGACAGTGAGGGTTCCAGGGCTTTGGAGTTTGAGCCTCGGTGTTGATTGGGCACAGTAGGCAGAGGCAGCACTGGGGCAGGATTTAGGGGTTCTCCCTCTGTGTGGGGCTTTATGGAGGAAATGCCTTTGCCTCCAAGCAGGGACATCTGTGCTTTCCCGTCTGCTTCCTGGTAGCCTAGAATGCTCCCTTCTGCACTTCTGCTCACGATGGTGCCTCTGGGGGCTTGGCTCTGCAGGTTGGAGGGGAGCTGGGAGGGTGGCAGGGTGGCTGAGCCCTGCTGTGTGCTGGGGGGTATCAGCAGGGCCGTGAAAGAGGAGTACCCACCACCAGTCTAGGTAAGGTGGGGGATCCCCAGCCTTCACAGTGAGGGGTCTTGGCAGGAGCCCCTGCCCTTCTCAGCCACACCTGCCACTGCTGCTCTTCAGCTGGGGCCATGGAAGCCTCACCTTCTCCCTGCTCTGCCTTCTCCAACCTCCCTCTCTGGGGCCTCTGAGCCCAGCCCCTCCCCCAGCACAGGGAGACATGGGAGCCAGTTCTGCAGCCCAGCAGAAAGGCAGAAAGGTGGATAGGCAGGCGAAAGGCGGAAAGGCGAGGCTGCCCTTTGCTATGAAGCTAGCAGGCCTCACCTTGTCGGTGAATTTGACTTGTGGAACAGGCCCTCGGGCTCTCACATGTAGCACTTTGACTTTTTTTTTTTTTTTTCCTTTTCTGTCTTTCCGGTTGTTAGCAATCTCACAAGCTAGCTTCTTTGGTTTTCCAGAATGCAGAAGCAAAAGTCTGGCCACAGTGCAACCTCAACAGCTGTCCACAGAGGCAGCCCTAAAAAGGAAAGGCTCGGCTGATAAAGATCTGCTATTTTTATCTAGTACTTTATCCTTTACAAAGGGCTTTTAGGTTCTTTGTCTGGTTTAATCCCAGCAAAACCCCTGTCACGCAGAGTCTGCTCACATTTTGCATGGGAGACCCGAGGAGGGGGAGGTTGCAGCGCCCCCGTGGGCCTGTAGCCCCACTTGACCCCTAAATACAATCTGCGCCTGGTGTATGTTGTGTCCTAAGGGCAGGATTCGCAGCTGCTGTAGGCAGCCTGGCCTGTGTCAAGGTCAGCCACCTTTCCTTAAGACCTGCTCAGGAGCGCCAGAAGGGCAGGAGGGCATCCCTGGCGCCTGGTTTGCAAGAGCTCCTGGGTGGCTTGATCCCTGGGAGATGCCAGCAGAATGTGGCACCCCCGTCTCTTGCAGCTCCCAGGAGTCTATTGGAAAATCGGAGCCCTTTAGTCCCCACCCCCTCTGGCCAGCAGCTGTCCCTCAGGGCCCTGTGTACTGTGGCCATGCCCGCCACTTGCTGGTGACCTTAGTTAGTGACCCTGGCTGCTGAGGACATGACAGTGGGTGGGTGGTCCATATGCTCACGGGGCCCCTAAAGCGGGGCAAGGTGGGGACAGGCCCCAGGCCTCCTCATGGGCCAGGCAGTGAGGGCAGTGGTTTGACCTCCCACACCCTCCAGGCAGGCTCCCTTGCGGGCAGACTTGAGGGTCAGGGTGCAGGACAGGCAGGAGCACCCCATGGTGAGGATGCTGGGGGCCGGCTGACCTGCTCATGCATGTCCCCAGTGAAGGGAGGGTCCTCCAGACGTTTTCTGTCCTTTTCCAAAGCAGGGCAGGTCAGACCCTCAGCTCCCCAGGGCCCAGGCCCCACACTCCCCTGTGCTCTAAAAGGGTGGGAGGTGAAACCTGAGGAGCACAGCAGGAGCCCCCAGGGCAGGACCCATGTGCTGTGCTAAGAGATAGGGCCTGTCCTGAGTCACTTAGGCCTGAACCACACCCCCTCCAGTGGGGAGGGAGAAAGGAAATCTGTTCCCATCCCAGAACGTCTGGCTGGAAAGGGCCTGAGAGGTCACTTGGTCTGACCTGCTCATTTTGCAGATGGGGAAGCTGAGGCCCAGGAAGTGCTAAGCAGGCAGGTAGTGGCAGAGCCAGAATGAGAAGCTTCAGGCTCTGGGGCTAGATCCCCTCCCCTCCCCCATACTGCGGCAGTCTGCAGGAACTGACCTCTAACCTCGCTCTTGGCCGTATCTGGACACCATGGAGGAGGGATTAAATGGTGAACATTGGAGGCAGAGACTGGCCCTGGGGCTTTTGCAGTATCTCCAAGGGTGAGCAAGGGGCCGGGGGAAGGCATGGGAGGTGGAGAGGAGAACAAACAGCAAATTGACCAAGCTCACCTGGCTGGCCCTTGGTTGGTGCTCTGGGTAAAGCAGTTTTATTGAATTTTATACTCACATACCTACGTCCACCACCCCACACACGTGTGGCCTGGAGATGGGTTAGGTTGGCTTCTTGGCAGCCCCGCAGCTGTGATCTTGAGCCCAGTTCTGGCTCCCAGAGCACATTTTTCCAGAAGCCTTCTAGCCCGGCCTTCCGGACATTTCTCTTCTGGCAGGAGCTCCCTGGTGTACGGAAGCTTCCGGGCTTCATCCTGTAGCTGTTACACCACTTGTAACAGCCTGCTTGACTGTGCTGGTCGGTGCCTGTGGGGGGCCAGTGTGGATCGCAGGCCTAGAGCTCCCTGGCTGGGGACAAGCACCCATGCCCAGACCCCATGGGGCTCCTGGAGCCCCTACCCCCATCAGTCACGGCCTCCTTGGTGGAGTTAAGCAGCCTTTATGCAGCCTGCCCCCCTCCCGTTGCCCTCATTTTAGTCTACCCTCTGCCCCTTGGTTTTAGAGTGAATCTTGTCACTCCCTAGCTCAAAAGCCTTCCCCAGGCTCCCCATTACCCAGAGCAGCGGCTCCCAGCCTGTCTGGTGTGTCTCGATTCCTATAGACATTTCTAAGTCCCTGAAGTCACCGAGGCCAGGTCGGTGCATCCCCCATCCTCCGTTTGAAATAATATAGCATGGTCACGGCTGGTATAAGCAAGAGGCCTAAGAGCTCAGATAACTCAAAACGTACCTGCTGAACCCGGTGCGTCCCTTTCAGTGACTTCCAGGTGTGTCTCGGTTTCTCTTTTGAGTGTGTCTTGGTGTCTCTTTCAAGGTTTGTCTCAGTTTCACTTTAGCCAGGACGAGTCCAGGTGACCCTGGTGGGCCTGCCCTTCCCTTCCAGGCGTCATCCCTTTCCCCCAGGACTCCCTCCGGGCCCAGCCAGCGGGTGAAGCCTGACTCAGGGAAGGGGGGATTTCCAGGGGAGGGGCCCTGGCCCCCACTGACCCAGCTTTGCTGTCCACAGGAGGAGCAGCCCCCACAGCATCGATCCAAGAGGGGGGGTTCGGTGGGCGGTGTGTGCTACCTGTCAATGGGCATGGTCGTGCTGCTCATGGGCCTGGTGTTCGCCTCTGTCTACATCTACAGATACTTCTTCCTTGCGCAGGTGAGGGGCCGGGCTGGGAGGGGGCCTCGAGAAAGGGTCACATCTAGAGAGGCGTGGAGGGAAGGGAAGTGCCTGCAAGGGGGCAGCAGGAAGCCCCGGACATGCCCTCAGGTGGGAGTGAGTGCCCAGCCAGCCCGCAAGACTGGGGTACCCCCTCCTCCTTGGGGCGTCCTTGGATGCAGGCCAGTCCCACCTTTAGCCCCTTGTCCTGGAGAGCCAAGCATGAATGCAGGTGACAGCACTGGGCCCGCCCCACAGGGCCACCCTGGGGAATTCTCACCAGAAACTCAGGTCCAGCGGAAACGAACTGCAGTCCCCCTCCAGAGATCAGACTCTGCACCTGCGGGTCACGCTTTAAGGCTGACCTGATTCTGCCTGTGCATGGACATCTGGGTTACCAAACAAGAGGGGGAGAGGGGTGGGTACAGGCGCTCTCCACCACCGCCTTCCAGAAGCGGGAGGGCGTCCTTGCTGCCACCTGCCACCCCCCTCCCCAGGGTACCTGGGCACAAAGCTAGGCCAACCCAGACCTGGGAGGGAGGGAGTCGCTGTGTAGTTGGAAATGAAGGTAGGTAAATTGAAAGGATAAACCTACGTACAACTCACAGGGAACCTCAGGGTGGCACAAAGGTTGGGACTTGCCAGTCTTTTATGACCCAAGTGACCTCCCACTCCTAAGCATTTACCTTTGTTGTCCCCCAGTTTTTCCACGATGGAAATTGCTTAAGAGTTTGCATTCCTGGGGCTTCCCCCTTGAAAGCTCAGCTCACACACACCTGTCAACTGCCCTTTTTGTGCAGCATCCCCCTGCCCCGCCCCACCCCCTCCATGACCTGCGTCCCCCTTGTTCCAGGGTCCTGTGCAGGACCCTCCCCCAGGCCTCTTCCTGTTGTGGCCCTACCCTAGGACCTGGTCCAGCATTTCCTGGTCTCCTCTGTCCCACCCTCAACTCACACCCTTCTCCCCACACCCCAATTCGGTGTGTGGACACCTCCCATCAGCCCCTGGGTCTGGGCCCTGGGACAGTGTTCGGGGTGTCCAGCCACAGTGGGACGCAGCCCCAGAGCCTCACCTTCCCTGGGCTGTCATCCCTGCACAGCCCGCAGGAGCCCCCATGCTGCCATGACTCATCCTCCCTGGAGAACTTGCACTGAATCAAACAGAGACGGTGGAATCCTGCCCATCCCAGGCCGGGCAGTCCCAAGCATGCATCTACAGGCTCCTCCAGGAGCCCCCTCCAGAAGTAAGAGTGAGCAGACTGGCCCGCCCGGCCATTCAGTTGATGGGATCGCGCCAGGCTGCCTGGCCTCCGTTACTGATGGAGTGACTGGACTGGCCCGCCAGACACAGTGTCTGTCAAGGTTTCTCCAAGACAGGGGCCAGGGATGTCCAGGAAGGGTGATGGCACTTGTCCGAGGCTGGACGTGGAGATAACCGTGGTGGGGGCACGAGACCCTAACAGTGTTGCCTCCAGCTCCACCTCCCCACCTGCCACGTGAGGCCCCTCCAGGTCTGCAGGCCAGGACAGCAGGTGACGGGAAAGGCAGGCGTGCACAGGCCTAGGTGCCCAACTCTTAGGTTCGTCCCTGTGGACCCCCTGCCAACCCCAGGCTCTTTCTCTGGTGTCTGCACCTCTGTGGAGGGCACAGAGGTGGCCAGGTCCTACTCCTGCTGGTCCACTCCATTTCCCAGTCACAGACTCAGGGAATTGGAGGCCAGAAGGGACCTTAGGGATCATCATGCTTTACAGATGGGGAAACTGAGGCCCACAGAGGTCTGCTACCGAGGACCTGGCAGACCCAGCTCATCCTCCCTCCCATTTGTGAAGCTGGGAAGCGCCTTGCCCAAGACTCAGCTCATCTCCTCACTGGCAGTCCCAGACCCTGACCTGATGCCCCACCGTCTCAGTGTCTCCATCTGCAAAATGGGTCTCACAGTCCCTGCTCTTCTTGCTTCCCCAGGCTTTTGGGGCATGCAGTGGACAGGTAGGCAGAGGGGACCTTGCGGAGTGCACTGTATGACCAGCCTCTCTGACTGTCTGTCTGTCTCTGTCTCCACCTTGCTCAGCTGGCCCGAGATAACTTCTTCCGCTGTGGTGTGCTGTATGAGGACTCCCTGTCCTCCCAGGTCCGGACTCAGATGGAGCTGGAAGAGGACGTGAAAATCTACCTCGACGAGAACTACGAGCGCATCAATGTGCCTGTGCCCCAGTTTGGTGGCGGCGATCCTGCAGACATCATCCATGACTTCCAGCGGGTGAGGCTGGCCAGGGCCTGGGGGGTGGGCAGGTGTCCCGGGGACCCAGGGCAAGGGGAGCAGGAGTGAAAGGAGACTCCTAGAGTACAGCAGGTGTCTATGGTTAGGCTTACCAGGCTCTTCAAGACGCTGCGTTTCTCTTGTTGGCAACAGTGGTTCTTGCCGAGTGTGAACTAGCTGAGGCTGATTTGCTCCTTGGCCTCCTGCCAGCTGCACGCTGGCTGTCATGGCGGGACCAGTGTATTGTATCGAGGGGTAGTACATACACCATCGAGTGCACTGCGTGTACAGCTCAGTGGGTTTCTGCAGAGTGGGTCTCGTGCATATTCATGTCACCCCCATGGGGCCTGGGACGGGGCATCTCGCGCTGAGGTCCATGCTGGCCCAGGAATGGCTGGCCCTCACAGGTTTCATAAATGCACAGCTGGGATGTTACGATGTTTCCCAAACCTCAACTCTGTAAACATGAGAAACTTTGTAACAACAGAGGCGTTGAGCAAATAGCTGCTATTTTCCTCTATCATGTGGCATCTTCTACAACAGGCTAAGAGAAGAGCAGGAAAAGGGAGTGCGGCACCCAGGTGTTCAGGAGTCTGGGGTGGCCTGCTGCTGAAGGCCCAGGGCCCCAGGAAGGCATGGTGGGATTCCTGCCCCTGCTGGCCAAAGCTTCTCTTGCAGCCCTGCCCAGGTTAGCTGTCACCTCCTGCAGAGACTGACCCGGCCCCTTCTCCTCCCAGGGTCTGACCGCATACCATGACATCTCCCTGGACAAGTGCTACGTCATCGAGCTCAACACCACCATCGTGCTGCCCCCTCGCAACTTCTG
Source organism: Mandrillus leucophaeus (assembly GCF_000951045.1). Taxonomy (NCBI): domain Eukaryota; kingdom Metazoa; phylum Chordata; class Mammalia; order Primates; family Cercopithecidae; genus Mandrillus; species Mandrillus leucophaeus. The sequence goes on along the minus strand of NW_012105975.1, from coordinate 899,439 downwards.
GGAGCTCCTCATGAACGTGAAGGTGCGCGGGGGGTTGGGGGGTGTCTGCAGCGTCCTGTCCCTCCCTTGCCCCCTGTCTCATGGAGGCTAGGTCTGAGGTGCAGGAAGTTCCTGTGTCAGGGGTTGGGGAAGCAAGAGACGTTGCTGTCACCTGGGCCCTCTACCCAGATTGGTCTCGCCTCTGCTATCCCCCTGCTTCCACATCTCCAGAGTCCACGCCCTGAGACCGGCTTCCTCAGTGTTCAAGGTTGTGCCCTGGGTACAGACTCATGCACGCGCCATGGCTCCTGGCAGCACAGGCGCAGGCACCAGGCACAAGGCGGGAAGTGCCTGGGGACATCAGAAGGGCCAGCCCAGGGGCCTCTGGAGGAGGAAGGTGGGCTGGCATTTTGGGTGAGGGGTTGGAGGAAAGCCTGAGGGACTGACTCACTGCGGCGGCCACCTTGTTTTGCAGAGAGGGACCTACCTCCCGCAGACGTACATCATCCAGGAGGAGATGGTGGTCACAGAGCACGTCAGTGACAAGGAGGCCCTGGGGTCCTTCATCTACCACCTGTGCAATGGGAAAGACACCTACCGGCTCCGGCGCCGGGCAACGCGGAGGCGTGAGTGGCTAGCTTCACCCACTGTAGCCCCTGTCCCGCGCCCCAGACCGTAGTTATCTTCAGACAGTGCCTAGCCCAGCTGTCAGACAGCTGAGAGAGCAGCAACAATAACAGCTAGCGTTAGCAGAGAACTTCCATGCGCCGGGCAATGCTGTGTGCCCTTTATAACCTCTTTTTTTTTTTTGAGGCGGAATTTCACTCTTGTTGCCCAGGCTGGAGTGCAATGGCACGATCTCGGCTCACCGCAACCTCCGCCTCCCAGGTTCAAGCAATTCTCCTGCCTCAGGGCTCCCTAGTAGCTGGGATTATAGGCATGTGCCACCAGGCCCAGCTAATTGTGTATTTTTAGCAGAGACAGGGTTTCTCCATGTTGGTCAGGCTGGTCTCGAACTCCCGACCTCAGGTGATCCACCTGCCTCGGCCTCCCAAAGTGCTGGGATTACAGGCGTGAGCCACTGCGCCCGGCCTTCTTTATGACCTCTTAAGAGTGTAAGTCATTCTCATCCGCATTATTATTTTTGCTGCCCATTTTAAAGATGAGGAAACAGGTACAGAGAGGTTAACACCCCGGAGGTCACACAGCAGGGGGGTGGCAGACGTGGGCAGGCTGACTCCAGCTCTCGAGCTCTCCCCATTTGTCACTGTGCTCTCTGGGTGAATCTGGGCCGGGTGTCACTTCCTGGCCCTCCTGTGGCTCAGGCTGAGGCTGGTGGTCTTTCTGACTCAGCCAGGATGTAGGCCTCACTGGGGTTTTCTGTTTCCTCCCAGGGATCAACAAGCGAGGGGCCAAGAACTGCAATGCCATCCGCCACTTCGAGAACACCTTCGTGGTGGAGACGCTCATCTGTGGGGTGGTGTGAGGCCCCCCTCACCCAGAACCCCCTGCCGTCTTCCTCTTTTCTTATTTCCGGCCACTCTCTGGGCCTCCTCCTTCCCCCTGCTTAGCTTGTACTTTGGACGCGTTTCTATAGAGGTGACATGTCTCTCCATTCCTCTGCCCCCCTGCCTGCCTCCCTGTACCAGAGCCGTGATCTCTCTGGGGGGCCCCCATCTCTGCTGACCTCCTGGGTGTGGCGGAGGGAGAGGGGATGCCACAAAATGTTTCTGTGTCCCACTGTCTTGAAGCTGGGCCTGCCAAAGCCTGGGCCCACAGTTGCACTGACAGCCCAAGGGGAAGGACCAGTTGGGGGAGCTGCGCATGTGAGGCCCTGGGCAAGGGGATAGGGCTAGGGGGTGCGGCATGGGCTTCAGAAATACCTGCACAGTTAGAAAGGTCCCCAAAAGCTTTTTCCTTGGAGGGTACACTTTCTTCACTGTCCCTATTCCTAGACCTGGGGCTTGAGCTGAGGGTGGGACCACGTGCCCAGGGATGGACCCACCAGAGCACAAGGGAAGGTGACTGCCTGGGGGTGTCCCGGGGACTCCTGTCAGTGCCTTCAGCCCACCAGCAGGAGCCTGGAGTTTGGGGAGTGGGGATGAGTCTGTCAAGCACAATTGTTCTCTGAGTGGAACCAAAGAAGCAAGGAGCTAGGACCCCCAGTCCTGCCCCCCAGGAGCACAAGCAGGGTCCCCGCAGCCAAGGCAGTGGGATGGGCTGCTGAGGAACGGGGCAGGCAAGGTCACTGCTCAGTCATGTCCACGGGCAACGAGCCGTGGGTTCTGCTGAGTAGGTGGAGCTTGTTGCTTTCTCCAAACTTGGAACTGTTTTGAAAGATAACACGAGGGAAAGGGAGAGCCACCTGGTACTTGTCCACCCTGCCTCCTCTGTTCTGAAATTCCATCCCCCTCAGCTTAGGGGAATGCACCTTTTTCCCTTTCCTTCTCACTTTTGCATGTTTTTACTGATCATTCGATATGCTAACCGTTCTCAGCCCTGAGCCTTGGAGAGGAGGGCTGTAATACCTCCAGTCAGTCTCTGGGGATGAAACTCTTACATGCTTTGTATATTTTCTCAATTAGATCTCTTTTCAGAAGTGTCTGTAGAACAATAAAAATCTTTTACTTCTGACCTTGACTTGAGTGTGGCTGGAGGGGAGATGGGTGTAGGAGGGGTGCTCCGGGCAGAGTTGAGGAGCTGGACCTCGGGGGCAGCAGGCAGGGAGAACGCTGCAGACCTTGACATCTGGCCCCTAAAGAGCTGGACATCCTGGAGTCAGCCAAGGAGTGTGGGATATCTCCCTTCGTAGCACCCTGGATCCCTGCGACCGCTCTCTGAGCCAGGTAGAGTTCACACTTTCTGGGTGAGGAGGGGAACAGGGCTGGGAGAGCTTACCGACTCGCCCAAGGTCATGCTGCTTTATGTGCCTGTAAACCACCCTGTAATGTTCTACCTGGCAGATGACATCATTATTGCATGTCCTTAAGCACAAGGGCGGTGTCCTATTCTCCACCATGTCTGGACAATTTGTAACCATTCCTGGGGGATCTGAAGTAAGATTTTGTGTGATAATCACAGGGTCACATTCTCTAGAGAATTCTGGAAGCAGCAGCAGAGCTGGCCAGAGCCATGGCTAAGCGGACCCCAGAGGTGGGAACTGTACCCTGCCCTGGGGACCAGTATGGGTACCCACCCGCTTGGTGCTGTTAAGCCTCAGTATCCAGTGAGGGCCATAAAATACTCAAATTAGTGCAGACACACCTTGTTCCCAGATCCCAAGGCAATCATGCAAAGACATCAGGGTTTTTTTTATATTTGCTGATTGAAATGCAATGCAATCACAATTAAAATGCCAACTGGATTTATTTGTTAACTTGACACAATAAATTCTTTTGAGGAAAGTAAACAGAGAATCGTCAGGTAGGTCCTGTAAAGGGTAAAGAACAGCCCTCCAGATATAAAGCATTATACACCACAATAATTAAGGAGTTTGGTGTAGCAAAGGCAGAGCCCAGTGCAACCCAATAGAGGGCCCAGACATTGACTTAAATTACATGAAAATTTAATATACGATTATGGCAGCATTTCCAGTTAGTGGAAGATGTGGGTTTGCTTTTTTTGTTGTTGTTATTTTGAGATGGAGTCTTGCTCCTGTCACCCAGGCTGGAGTACAGTAAGGCAATCTTGGCTCACTGCAACCTCCCCCTCCCAGATTCAAGCAATTCTCCTGCCTCAGCCTCTCAAGCAGCTGGGATTACAGGCGTGCACCACCACACCTGGCTAATTTTTATATTTTTAGTAGAGACGGAGTTTCCCCATGTTGGCCAGGCTGGTCTCAAACTCCTGACCTCAGATGACCCGCCCGCCTCAGCCTCCCAGAGTACTGGGATTACAGGTGTGAGCCATTGTGCCTGGCCCACGTGGGTTATTTTTAATGGAATAGCAGGATAACCATTTTGACAAAAAATCTGGATTCTACTTCCGTAGAACAAGATTAATGCTGGATGGATCAGAGATTTTAATTATGAAATGAAACTATGAAAGTACTTGAAGAGATTATTTAAAAGATAATCTTGGAGGAGGAATGGCCTTTCTAAGCATGATATCTACCAGGTAAAAATTGGTCTACGAAAAGTTAGAATTGATATACAGCAGAGTATACCACAAAGCCAAGAGGTTTATAAGCAGTAAACAGGGAAATGTCTTTCCAAACACAGGGCATAAAAGGGCTATTTTTTTTAATATGCAAAGTTCTTATAAACCGTTATGAAAAATGAACAACCCAATAGATAAATGAACAAATAATATAAACAGTTCTGCAAATCAAAACTAGGGAGACACTTTTTTTTTTTTTTTTTTGGAGACGGAATCTCGCTTTGTCACCCAGGCTGGAGTGCAATGGTGCCATCTCGGCTCACTGCATCCTCCACCTCCTGGGTTCAAGTGATTCTTGTGCCTCAGCCTCCCGAGTAGCTGGGACGACAGGCGCGTGCCACCATGCCAGCTAATTTTTGTATTTTCAGTAGAGACGGGGTTTTGCCATGTTGCCCAGGCCATTCTCAAACTCCTGACCTCAGGTGATCCAGCTGCCTCAGCCTCCCAAAGTGCTGGGATTACAGGCATGAGCCACCGCGTGCCCGCCCAAGAGATACGTTTTTACAGGTCAAGTTAGGGTTGGATGTTTGTGAAGCATTTTTTTTTTTTTTGGATACAGAGTTTCGCTCTTGTCACCCAGGCTGGAGTGCAGTGGTACAATCTTGGCCCACTGCAACCTCTGCCTCCCAGATTCAAGTGATTCTCCCACCTCAGCCTCCCAAGCAGCTGGGACTGCAGACATGCGCCACCATGCCCAGCTAATTTTTGCATTTTTAGTAGAGACGGTGTTTCTCCATGTTGATCAGGCTGGTCTCGAACTCCCAACCTCAGGTAATTCTCTCACCTTGGCCTCCCAAAGTGCTGGGATTATAGGTGTGAGCCACTATGCCCGGCACAGTGTTTTTTTTCATTTGTATTTGTTGTATACAGAACACTACATGTAAGTCAGTGTGTAAGTTATAAAATGTATTAATCAATGTATCTCTGGAAACCCACCAGCCAACTTATGAAACAAAAGACTACCAAGTACCACTGAGAGTCTCTGCATGCTCTTCTTCTCTTCCTGTTGCATAACAAACCACCCCAAAACTTAGTGGCCTGACACAGTGGTTTCTTAGTTTTCCCGAGTCTGTGAGTTGCCTGAGTTCAGCTGGATGACAGAGGGGTCCCCATGGGATAACCGTGCCTGCTGCTTTATGTTCATCTGGGCGCTCAGCTGCGGCCCGAGCAACCAAGATGGCCTCTCACCCTCCGAGGGCCTCTCTCCACATGGCCTCTAATCATTAATGGTCTAGCCTAGCCCTCCTTACAGCTTGTCAATTGAGCTCCAAAAGAGGGGAAGCAGAGGCTGACCGTCCTTTAAGACCTGGCACCACAAATCCCAGAATGTTACTTCATTGGTTCTGCTTGGTCAAAGCAAGTCACAAAACCAGTTCAGATTCAAGGGGAGGGAAAGACTGCCTGTAGATGGGGACAGGCTTGCATGCTCAGGGATGCCAGGAACTGCTGGAAACTCAGGCATCATCCCAACACTCCCTTCCATCCCTCTCCCCTCTGTATTTCGTGGGGGACATTAAATGTCTGAATTAGTGCAAAGACACACCTATTCTTAGAACCAAAGACAATCTTGAAAATATGTCAATTTTCCATAAATTAGCCAATCTTAAGCTCTACTAATTAGCCAATCCAGGTAATTCCTATCTTGGGTTTCTCTGTTCTGCTTTCTAATTGTACCACATATCAAAGAACCCCTAAGGAAGTTTTGCTTGCATCTGAACCCTATGAAAGTGGTAACAAAATACAAATACTATTCTCTGACTTGCTTCCCCACCCTCCAAACCTTTTAAGGCTTGTCCATGTTGAAACCTACAGTAATATTTAATTCGTTTTTACTGCTGTATATTTGTTCATTATGTGAATATACAGCTTAATTACCTATGAAACAATGACTAACCATGGGTCTTGGGATTTTTTTCTGATTTTTTTTTTTTTACAATCACAGTGCTTTCATGAACATTTCTTCCTGGGGCACCTGAGCACTGGGTCACACAGTATGCAAATATTCAACTCACCAAATTCTAGCAGATTGTTTTTTGTAAGAAGTTGAACCAATTTACACTCCCAGCAGCACTGCATAGACATTCTGCTCATTCCACATCCTTGTCAACACTTAATGTTAGCAATACGTTTTTTGCCAATGGATTGGAAATAAAATGGTATTTCATTATGGTTTTAGTTTTGTCTCCTTGATTACTAGAAAAGTGGGCCTGGTTTCACATGTTTATTGAACCCTCAAATTTCCTTTGCTATACAATGCCTATTTGCTTTCTTTGGCCTATTTTTCTATTGGTTGCTTTGTTTTCTTACTAATTTGTAGGAGTTATTTATATATTTATACATTTTATATTTTACATATTTTCATTGATGGGTGGTAAGTATCTTACCCAAGTTCATGACTTGCTTTCTCATGTTTTTTTTTTGTTTGTTTCATTTTGGTTTTTTGTTTTTTCACAAACAGCATCACATGTACATAGGTTTCTCACTTTCTTTGTGGTCACTTTGATGAACAGAAATTATTGATTTTAATGTAGTCAAATTTATTCATCTTTTTCCTTATGGTTAGGGCCTTTTGCATATCATTTCAGAAATCTTTCCTATCCCAAGGTTGAAGAGGCATTATTCTACAATTTCTTTTATTCATTTTAGAGTTTTGTATTTTACATTTATGAATCCCCAGGAGTTTAATCCTTGGTATGGTGTGAGGTAGGAATAACCATTTTTTCTGTTTTTGTTTTTCTTTCCCCACTGAGCTACAGTATATGTCTGCAAGGATCAAGTTTCTCTATGCGTAAGGTCTACTTCTGGGCTTTCTACTTTGTTCATCAGGTCTATCCTTTGGACCATAACCACACTTAAAGTAAGTCTTGCTACCTGGTACTAAAAGTTTCCTACCTTGATTCTCTCCAGCAGTACCATGCCTATTCTTGGTACTTCATATGCATTTTAGAAACAACTGCCAAGTTTCATGGAAAATTCTGTTGAGGTTCTTAATTGAACTTATATGAAATCTATAGATCCACTTGGGGAGAACTGAAATCAGGATATTGAGTGCTCTCACCCATGAACATGGTGTTTTTAAAATCTGCATCGTTAATGTCTTCCAACATAGTTTTATACTTTCCTCAGTAGAGGTCTTACAAATCTTTCGTTACATTGCTTCCCATGTCCCTTATATGTGTTTTTATAATATTTAATAATTATATCTTTTTTGCCAATGTGTAGAAGTATAATTTATTTTTGAGTATTGATCCAGCAAATTTGCCAGACTGTCTTTCTTATTCCACAGAGTTCTCTGAGGAATTTTTTTTTTTTTTTTTTTTTTTTTTTTTTTTTGAGACTGAGTCTCGCTCTATCGTCCAGGCTGGAGTACAATGGCATAATCTAGGCTCACTGCAACCTCCGCCTCTCGGGTTCAAGTGATTCTCCTGCCTCAGCCTCCTGAGTAACTGGAATTACAGGCCCGCGCCACTACACCCTGGCTAATTTTTGTATTTTCAGTACAGACAGGGTTTCACCATGTTGGCCAGGCTGGTCTCGAACTCCTGACCTCAAGTGATCTGCCTGCCTCAGCCTCCCAAAGTGCTGGGACTACAAGCGGGAGTTATGGTGCCCAGCCTTGTGCTTTCTATACAAGCAATTCTGGTAATTGATTATGAGTAAATTTTGTTTCTTCCATTCAAGTAATTAAAACTTTTATTTATTTTTCTTGTCCTATCTTACTGGGTAGGAGCTCTGGCACCATGGTAATAGCCACAAATCTTGTTTTGTTCTTGATTTAAAGAAATTCACCTTGAATATAGTTTAGCTGTAAATATTAGAAGAATACTCTTTGAGATTTAAGAAGTTCTCTATTCTTAGTTTTCAAAGTGTTTTTATTGTTAATCAAGGATTGATGTTAAGTTGTTTTATCAAATGTTTTTCCTGCATCTATTCATATGTTTGCGTATCTGTTAATGTGGCGAATATTACTAACTGATTTAGTCACGAGGTATTTTCTTATGTCTACACTACTGGATTCCATTTGCTAACATTTTGTTTAGGAATTTTAGATATATGTTTTCTGTAACATCAGCCTATAATGGGAGTAAATTAGTTTCACAGTATCAAATTTTAAAATGCAATGTCTTTGACCCAGAAGTTTCACTGCGATGAATGCATCCTATGGATGCACTCCATAGGATATGCAAAAGTATATGTACAGGCATATTTATTGTTATAATAGCAAGAAACTAAAGACAAATGCCCTTTAGTTGGAGACTTGGTTTTTTTAAAAAGTACAGTATTTTGTTGCCATTACAAAAAATGAGGTAGATCTGTTTGTGCTAATGTGTAAAGTTCTCTGAAATCTATAATTAGGGTAAAGCAGGTGGCAAGAGCAAGAGTATATATTTATCTCTATCCCGTTTGTGAATTTTTTAAGTGATAGCGCTATGGATGTGCATATCCTATTTCTGGAAGCACACTCAAAGCCTTGTAACACCAGTTCCCTCTGGAGAGCAGGGATGGCAGGAAGCTGTAGGACTATGTCTCTTTCCACACCTTTTTATAATTCATGAGCATGAGCATGTCTTGGTCCCTGTACACCTGCCCCTGGGCTGGAGGACGCCCTGCTGGCTGCCATGTCTCACTTTCACCTAACTGCACAGAGTCTCAACTGCTTCCCTCCAGCCCTTGAGGACTGTCACCCATCCTAGAAAGGAGGCCTTGCATTAGGCCCAGGTTTGGCCAGAAGAATAGAGCAGTTGGAAATGTTAAGTTGACATAAATAGGAAGCTCTGTAACCTCGTGCAAGTGTTGTCTTGGAAACCAGAGCCTGGGCGGTCTCCATGGAAACCGTGCTCAGCCTTCTGCCTGAAGGAGTTACCACCCACTGGTGCTGGAGTCTTACTTATCAGGGACCTCAGAGCTCCGATAACTGCTTCGGGAATGATGATGGACTGGCTACTGCCCTTCCTGGCCATGTCGGGTGTGGGGCCCTGGGTACCTCCAGCGCTCTGCCTGGGAAAGAAAAAGAGCCCATTTCCATGGGACGTGCCCTCATGGGGAGGCACAGCAGACCACCCAAGGCAGTACATGCAGTGTCCCCGAAGTAAGGAGGGGGTCCTGTGTCCAGAGGCCCAGGGGATCTGGACTCTGCCATTGTCCCCTGGTGCAGCTGTACAGCTGTGGTGGGCTACGACCGTCTCTGGGCTCCAATTTGCCCTTCTGTAAAATGGGGAGTTCGGACAAAGTCATTCTGAAGGTCTTTTCCAGCTTTAATGACACGTGTTTTGCATGTGACCTGGCAGCACAGGGTTCAGAGGAGGGAGAGATCAGAGTGACTAGTGCGGGCTTCCTGGGAAATCATTTGAGCTTTGAAAGTGGGGAGGAGGAATGTCAGAGAGTGGGCAAAATGCAACAGGAAAGGGAAATTCGCCCTCTGAGGGCCAGCAGGCACGGGGAGCAGCCTGCGATCCTCCTGGGGCCTGTTCCCTGCGGGGACTGGAAGGGAGACTTTGAGTCTAGGGCCTGGGGCAGCAAGGATTGAGGGGGGTGCAGTCCTAGAAGGGTCGCCAGTCATAGTGGCCCACCGTGGCATCTCTGTATCCTTGTTGCATGCTGCGCCCACTCCAGCTGCCAGAACACGGAGGCAGAGATGTGGGAGCCAATGAAGGTCACTCATCAGCCTCCCACCTGTGAGACAAAGGGCTCTGTCACTGGAAGCCACGTCTGGCCTGGCCCTGCAGGAGCCAGGGCTCTGCGCCTAAGCCTAACGCCTAACGGAGGACTGATGGGAAGGGGAAGGCTGGCAGCAGTGAGGTAATGGGGTGGGAGGTCCGGAGTAGGAGGCACGGGGAGGTGGGGAGGTCAGGGAGGGGAGGGAGGGGATGGAGGGGAGGGGAGGGATTTTAGTCAGCACCCTTGTCCCAGCTTACTGAGTGAGTGCCCACAGTGTTCAAGCAGGATGCCAGCAGCTTTTCATTGATTACTTCTGTTCATTTCTTGCGTTATCTCTGGGGTGAGTATGAATTTCATAGCCACAAACTCAGGTGTCCAAAGTATCTTTACTGGTATCTTTATTTTTGTATAATAGTGTGTTTTGTGTAATAATCTAGTTTTCAAATCTTCCTTTAGTCTGGTGGGCAGAATGTGTAATCTGGATAATTTCTGGGTAAACTCGGTCGTTACTTCAGTTTGCCCTTTTCAAAGATATTAATTTTTGCCCTCCATTTCCCCCCCGGGGGCCATCATCTGAATCATGTTCCTGTATTTGGGATTTGCCCCTCCAAAACAGTTTTGATGGGAGACACCAGCCACCTACTACTATGCGGCCATGCACCACATAACAACGTTTCAGGCAACAATGACGGCACATACCACAGTGGTCCCATAAAATTACAATGGAGCTGAAAACTTCCTATTGCCTAGTGACGTCACAGCCATTGTAAGGTTGGAGTACATCACTCATGTGTATGTAGCAATGCTGCTGTAAACAAACCTACCGCACCGCCAGTCATATAAAAGTACAGCCCATACAATTATGTGTAGTACTTCATACTTGATAATAATAATAAACAACTATGTTGCTGGTTTACATATTTACTACACGTGTGTTTTTAATTGTTAATGAGAGTGTACTCTTTTTAGTTATTTAAAAAAAAAGTTAACTGTAAATAGACTCAGCAGGTCCTTCAGGAGGTTTCCAGAAGAAGGCATTGTCATCATAGGAGGTGACAGCTCCATGCATGCGTTGCCTCTGAAGACCTTGCAGTGGGACAGGATGTGGAAGTGGAGATGGTGACACTGATGGCCCTGACCCCGTGTAGGCCTAGGCTCATGTGTGTGTTAGTGTCTAGTTTTTAACTCAAAAGTTCAAAAGTTAAAAAAAAAAATTTTAAATAGAAAAAAAGGGGGGCTGGGCATGGTGTAATCCCAGCACTTTGGGAGGCCGAGGCAGGCGGATGGCCCGAGGTCAGAAGTTCGAGACCAGCCTGGCCAACATGGTGAAACTCTGTCTCTACTAAAAACACAAAAAGTAAATGGGCGTGGTGGCACGTGCCTGTAGTCCCAGCTACTTGGGGGGCTGAGGTAGGAGAATGACTTGAACCCAGCAGGCGGAGGTTGAAGTGAGCCAAGATCACACCATTGTACTCCAGCTTGGGTGACAAGAAGGAGACTCTGCCTTAAAAAAAAAAAAAAAAGAATAAAAGCTCATAGAATAAAGGTACAAAGAAAATACTTTGTGCAGCTTTGTGTGTTGGTGTTTTATGCTAAGTATTATTATAAAAAAGTCCAAAGGTTTTTAAAAATTGAAAAGTTTATAAAGTAAAAAAAAAAGTACAGTAAGCTAAGGTTACGTTATTATTGAGGAAAGAACAAATTTTTCATAAATGTGGTGTAGCCTAAATGTACAGTGTTTATAAAGTCTATAGAAGTGGTCGCTAATGTCCCAGGCCTTCCTGTTCACTCACCATCTATTCACTGACTCACCCAGAGCAACCTCCAGTCCTGCAAGCTCCATTCATGGTAAGCGCCTTATACAGGTGGACCATACTTTTATTTTTCCTACTGTATTTTGAACTGTATTTTTCTATGTTTACATACACAATTACTCATCATTGTGTTGCGATTGCCTACAGTATTCAGTACAGAAACATGCTGCACAGGCTTGCGGCCTAGGAGCAACAGGCTAACCCGTATAGCCCAGGTGTGCAGTAGGCTACGCCATGCAGGTTTGTGTAAGTGCACACTACAGTGTTCACACAATGAAACTGCCTGACAATGCGTTTCTCAGGATGTATCCCTATTGTTATGCTGAATCTGGCTTTCCCAGTGCCCCTTGGGGCTGGAGTCAAGCATGTGACCAGGCTCAGTCAATCAGATGTTTCCTCTCTGTATTAATCCATTTCCAAACTGCAATAAAGATTCTAGCTGAGACTGGGTAATTTATAAAGGAAAGAGGTTTAATTGACTCGTGGTTCCATGTGGCTGGGGAGGCCTCTGGAAACTTACCATCATGGCCGAAGGCGAAGGGGAAGCAAGGCACGCGTTAGTCTTACATGGTGGCAAGAGACAGAGAGAGCATGGCGGGGAAGTGCCAGACACTTATCAAACAACCAGATCTTGTGAGAACTGAGAACTCATGAGTGAGAATTCATGGGGGAAACTGCTCCCCTGATCCAATCACCTCCCACCAGGTTCCTCCCTTGATGTGGGGATTACAATTCAAGATGAGATTTGAATTGCTCAAGAGAGCCAAACCATATCACACCCAGACCATGCCATAGGGACAAGTGACTCAGGAAGAGGGGCAGTGAAAAATGCATCCTGGTAGAGGGGACAACAGCAACACAGGGTCCTGTGGGCATCAGGGAGGTGGTGGTATCCTCTCCACATTCTGGAGCCTGCAGTTCCCTTTGTGGTCTCCCAATTGCTGAAGTGCTTTCTCCAGCCCACCCAGTGACTCCGAGCCACCCAGTGTCCCGTCAATCAATTCCTTTCTTCCTAAATTCACCAGAATTGTTCCCAGTATTTGTGTCACAGTTTTATTGAACAAGGGAGCCTCGTAGGGTGTGATCAGGAAACAATTTCTCCCCAATACCTCTTCAAACTTGTTTGGCAGGTGGGTTTTCCTCTGACCTTGGATGAAATTGAAGGTAGGTTTCTTGGTTTTTCTTGGTCCATCCAAGATAATAAAAATCCCTTGGGTAACTTTTAGTCACACAAATCCAATTTCAGTAATTACAACATCTAACTATCAAAACAGTTGAGACTCCAGATGGCATTTGAAGTTAAAACTGCTCCCTTGCCCCATCCCAGACCTGCCCACATGGGAAGCCTACAAGGCGCATGGGGAACTTGGCGGGTTTTTCCTCCATGCCCCTGCCTTTCCTCCCCTTCACTAGGCTCCTCGGTGCCTCCAAGTTTGGGACAGTAGGGTGAGAGCTTGGCGTTGGGCATTGGAGCTGGAGAGGTCACTAGTTGTCTTAGTCGGTGTGTGTTGCTGTAAAGGAACACCTGAGGCTGGGGAATTTATAAAGAAAAGGCTCACAAAGACTGGGCATCTGGTGAAAGCCTCGGGCTGCTTCCACTCGTGGCAGAAAGGCGAACAGAGCTGGCGTGAGATCACATGCTGAGATCGCATGAAGAGATCACGTGGAGAGAGAGGAAGCAAGAGTGACACGGGAGGCACAGGCTCTTTTTAACAACCAGCTCTCGTGGGAACCAATGGAGTGAAACTCACTTGCCTCTGTAGGAGGGCATTAATCTATTCATGAGGGATCCAACCTCTGACCAGAACACCTCCCATTAGGCCCCACCTCCAACATTGATCCAAACTGTAGCACTAGCATCACTTGGCACCAGTTCACCCTCCCTCAGGTGGATGCTCCATGAGAGTCTCTGGTCCCCGTCCTCACTGCCAGCTGCATCTCAATGCAGGCGAACTCTCCCTCAGCTTCATTTTCTTGGACTGGATCTAAGTAACTCAGACCAGCTTCTGAAACATTCACACACCCTTTGATGCTACAGAATCCAGCAGAACGGGCCATTTGCTGGCACGCACCTCTTCTTGTCTTGTGCTCCAAGCAACAAGCCGGCAGCTCCGGCCACAACCTCTCACTACTTGCTTCCCCAGGCACTTGGCCCTCACCCAGTCCACAGGGCCCCCTTCCAAATTATTCCCAGGCCCCATGTCCGGGTCTCCCAGCAGTCTCAGTGAAGCCCCTCTCACTAGGCATAAGGCAGAGGGGTGGTGTGCCGGACTCTGTGATAATTCTCTCCTTAGAAATGTTCTCTCGGGCTGGGCACAGGGGTGAGCCAGGAGTTCAAGAACAGCCTGGGAAACAAGGGCTGTTTAAATTTTTTGTCTCTACAAAAAAATTTAAAAATCAGCTGGGCATGGTGATATGTACCTGTAGTCCCAGCTATTTGGCATTACTGGTTGAGCCTGAGAGGTCGAGGCTGCAGTGAGCCATGGTCTCACCGCTGCACTCCAGCCTGGCTGACAGAGTGAAACTCTGTCTCTAAAAAAGAAAAAAAAGAAATGTTCTCTCTATTCGGCCTTCAGTTAGCAGCCAGGAGTGGAGGATGGGCAAGAGTCGCACAGTTGGTTTGAGGTCGCCTCCTTTGCACGTCCTTTATTTTGGAATGTCTGACTCATGGGCGCAATCCCCCTCTTTTCTCAGATCCCTGAGGGGCTGACAAGTCTCTTCCTTGGAGCCAACCCCCAGTGACGGGGGTATAGAGGACAAAGGGACCCCTTGTCCCATTCCCGCTACCTCACCAGCGTCTGATTTCTTTTTCCCTGGACTTGTGGAGTCTTTATCTAGACTTGGAGGAGGAGATGTGGGGAAAGGGAAAAGGATAGGAAAGTCTCATTAGGTCAACAGATGGTTTAGGTGTGCCGGACTCTGCGATCATTCTCTCCTTAGAAATGTCCTCTCCCCCAGCGGGCATCTGGGGCAGCTGGTTCTAAGCGGAGGAGGGGCTGCCATGGGGAGCCTGACCCTGAGGCCACCTGCACCCCGCTAACCCTCAGCTGAGCTAGGAGTTCAGGGAGCAGGACGTGAAAGGAAGTGGAGCAGCCTCAACTTGGGGTGAAGACTCAGAGCTTTGGATGATACCCTGCGTGTCAGTGGTAGGAGAGCAGCCCTGGGGCTTGGTGGCAAGACAGTGGGCTCTGGACTACCAGACCTGGGTAGAATCCCATTTCTGCCATTGACTGGCTGGATGATTGTTTTGGTTATCTATTTCTGTATAACAAATACTCCAAACCTTGTTGCTTAAAAGAGTAATTGGCCAGGCACGGTGGCTCATGTATGTAATCCCAGCACTTTGGGAGGCCGAGGTGGGCGAATCACAAGGTCAGAAGTTCAAGACCAGTCTAGCCAACATAGTGAAACCCCATCTCTACTAAAAATACAAAAAATTAGCCGGGCGTGGTGGTGGGTGCCTGTAATCCCAGCTGCTTGGGAGGCTGAGGAAGGAGAATCGCTTGAACCCAGGAGGCAGAGGTTGCAGTGAGCCAAGATCGTGCCACTACACTCCAGCCTGGGCAACAGTGTGAGACTCTGTCTCAAAAAAAAAAGAGTCATTATGTGCTCAAGATTTTACAGTTTGGAAGGGCTGAGCAGGGATGATGTGTCTGTGCCGTGTGTGTCATTATCTGAGCTGTCTTTAGGGAGGCAAGAAGATCTACTTCAACGATCGCTTCCTATCAGTTCTGAGCTCAGCTGGACTGTCAGCTGAGAGCCTCAACCCTCCTCCAAATAGTCCTCTTCTCTTTCCAGCTTGGGCTTCCCCACAACGTGGAGGCTGGGTCCCAAAAGGGAGGAGGCAGAAGCTGTCAAGCCTACTTAATGCCTGGGCTGTGAGGTCCCAGAACATCACTTTCCCTACATTCTATTGGCCAAAGAAGTTGTGAGCCCATCCTAGATTCAAGATGAGGGGACATAAGCACCACCTCTTGAAGGGAGAAGTGGCATGTGTGTATAGGGAGGGCAAGGTTGTCTGCAGCCATCTTTGGATACTAGCCGCCACAGCAAGCATGAGCAAGTTATTCAATCTCTCCAAGTCTCAGTTTCCAACTCTATAAACTGGAAATAATAATGTCTATCTCACATGGTTGTTGATAGCATTAAAGTTCTCAGTGGAGCCCACAACAGTTGGAAGCATGTCTCTGTACAGCCCACGGCTCAAAAGAATTCACTCTCACTTAGACAATCCTGAGCACACACAGCATCCAGACGATGGTGGAAAACTTCTCCCACCACAAGTCCTTTAAGCACCTGCCGCTGCCACCTCCTCTGTCTCTGCTCCCTCTCTTCGTCTAGTATCCTCACCCCCCCAATCCCCTCAGCCTTTCTCCTCTTCTTCCTGTGAGTCACACTGGAGATGCAGCAAGTACAGAGGAATCTGGTCTTGGCTCTGGGCAGGGTGTTTGGGCGGTGGGTCTCCCAGGTTGGGACCCATTGTCCCCTCCTAGAGAACAATGCTCGCATTGCGCTCTGCTCCTGACCCGAAGTCCCCAACACCAGCTCCCACTAACTGGAAGCCAGTGCTGTAAACCTACAGCTTCCATGTGCTCCATGAGAGCCTCTGGTCCGCGTCCTCACCACTAGCTGCACCCCAATGCAGGTGAACCCCCCCAGCTTCATTTTCCTGGATGCTTCAGGAGGGCTCCCCTTTGTGGTAGAGGTAGGGAAAAGGAGAAGGCTTCTAAGAGGAGGCCACTCCCAGCCCCAGTCCCAGCCTGGGCAGCCCCATCTGCTGTGGTTTCAGCGCACAGCAGCCACTGCGAGCCTGGGCGCCCATCTGCAGGCTCCCAGCCCAGGCCCTGACCATGCAGTTTCAGTGGGAAGTGGGGGGTAGGGCTTACCCATCCTGGGGGAGTCTCCAGGCCTCTCTGGATTCAGGCAGATAGAAGCAGTAGCTGCGGCAATCAGACGGAGCACTATGTAATTTGGGAAATGGGGCAGCTTTAGCTGGTCTGGGAAGGAAAAACCCTTTCTTTCTATTTTAAAATAGAAAACTTGATTTTCTAAGCGTTCAGAAATGCCTGGTTAATGGGGGCCGGGTCAGGCCTGGGCTGCCCAGAGAGCTGTGGTGATGGGGAGCCTTACAGCAGCAGGGCGGGAGGGGATGAAATGTATCCTGTCTCAGGAGTGCCCCTTTCTCCAGGCGTCACGGAGGGCATCCTAGCCCCTGACCACCCAGGGGGCAGCCACCTCCAAGGCCTGCAATCCCAGGTTGAGACCCAGGCCCACCCAGGTTGTTTCTCCCTTAGGTGACCCCTCCCAAGCAGAGCTGTCCCTGAGCTCCTGATTCTGGTCCAGGGAGACTGTTACCAGGGAGACTGCTATCCCCAGGCCTCCCCAGGCCAGGCTGTGCTGAGCAGAGGCTGTGCCTCCAAACCCAGGAAGGTTTCCAGTTGGATCGCTTCTGACTTTGTCTTCTTGTTGTTGCTGCTGGTAATAAAACTCACATTTACCAGAATTGGGGCAAACAGAGTGGAAAGAACAGCATTTCGGTGACTGGTGCCAAGTCCCAGGGTTTTAGTGGCCCCACTTGGGCAGCCAAGAGCCTGGGAAATTAGATGCCCTGCCTCAGGAGGGCTGCGTTCTACCAGTTTCACACAAGGTCACCCCTCCCTGGGGTCCCAGGTGCACGGCAGGTTTCCACTTCCGTTTCTGCACGGAGAAGGTGTTGTCACAGTTTTCCAAACTGTTAAGAGAATTTCTTTTGTGCATGACATTGTTCAGCTCACCCAGGCTGCAGACTGGGATGGAACCAAAACAGGAGTGAGTAAGAAGTGAGTCAGTCATACATTTAACACATATTCTTGAGCCCTGTTATGTTCTGGGCCCTGCTGGGGACCAGGGACAGACAGGGGCAGCATGCTGGCCCTGTCCTCTAGGAGCTCACAGTCCTGGTATCCCCAAGATGGACCAGACTCTCCTACCTCTTTGTCTGGGTAGACCTGACGTCTAGAACAAGACATTAAATGGGATTTCGGAGCATCGCTGTGGAGCCTGTAGGGCGATGGGCCCTGGGCTGTGTGCTGGGCATGGAAAGGTGAACAAGAAACGAACCCTACCCTGGCAGGGCCGACGGTCTAGTGGGGTAGAAGAAGAAACTGGAAGTTACTGGACAGTATGCTACGTGTTGGGATGGGAGAGTTCCAGGGCACTGTGGGGACAGGTATGCCCAGACCAACCAAGCAAACAAGGCACGTATGTGTTTGAATCATATGAAATGTCATACTAGGCCGGGCGCGGTGGCTCACGCCTGTAATCCCAGCACCTTGGGAGTCCGAGATGGGTGGATCACGAGGTCAAGAGTTCAAGACCAGCCTAGCCAAGGTGGTGAAACCGCCTCTCTACTAAAAGTACAAAAAATCAGCTGGGTGTGGTGCTGGGCGCCTGTAATCCCAGCTACTCAGGAGGCTGAGGCAGTGAATTGCTTGAACCTGGGAGGTAGAGGTTGCAGTGAGCCGAGATCTAGCCACTGCACTCCAGCCCGGGAGACAGAATGAGCCTCCATCTCAAAATAAATAAATAAATAAATGTCATACTGTGTCACCAAGGCCAATGTCTTCATAGTTTTTTTTTTCCTTACCTTGGCAACGTTCCCGTCAAACTGCAGAAGACTTGACTATTCCTGTCTGGGTAGATGATGACCGGCCCCATAAACAGCCACTGAGGGTCACTGTCTCCCTCCTCAGCCCTGAAGGCCAAGACATGGGACTGAGCTCCTTGGATTTATGACCTTCTGGCTCCTGCGGAGAGAGGAGGGCTGGGGCTTGACCAGGACATGGTGAGCTGGACAGACTCCTGCACGGCGCAGGCTTGAGGCCACATTCCTCATCCCTCTCTGGCTGGGCGCTGGGGCTGGGTGGACATGGTTCTTCCGTGATGTTCTGCCACCCAGCAGCTTGCCACCCTCTCCAGGTCCTCTGGCAAAATTTCAAACCAAGCGGTTTGACCTTGGAGCTCCACCCACATCCACACCCTCGGCTGTGTCAGAAACTCTCCACTACAGGCAAGAAAACAAGGGAACTGAGGTTTATGACTTCTGTTCAGCTTCATTAAATATTTGCTGAGCAACTTTTAGAGGAGCTTTCTGGGTTCCACAGAGGTGATTAACTAATTCCACCTTTTCCTTTTAGCAGGGGCTAAGGACTGTCCTTGGA
Organism: Mandrillus leucophaeus; assembly: GCF_000951045.1. Lineage (NCBI taxonomy): Eukaryota > Metazoa > Chordata > Mammalia > Primates > Cercopithecidae > Mandrillus > Mandrillus leucophaeus. Next base: position 880,631 of record NW_012105975.1, on the reverse strand, counting down.
TCTCACTAGGACAGCTGACCTTCCCTCCACCCAATGACTGCTCCAGTCTGATCGTTCCCGGCCACCTGATGATCTCTGTGCAAACACCAGGAAGCCCTAGTTAGAGGCATGGACACCAGGTATTCTTGAGGAGGACGGTGGTGACTCAGTGTTATCGGATCCCATGCTCTCAAGTTCCTTTCCTGTCAGACGCTTCTTCTGTGCTACTTTGGACCCTCTCACTTATCTGTGGGCCATTGGCCCACAGCCACAGCTCAGACCACCAACTCTGCATGGACTCAGGCTTCACCCAGGCACACCCAGCAGCCCCTGCCTCAGGTCCTGGCTGTGCGCCCCTTAGGCTTGCCTGGATACTAGGATGGGAGACACTGCATCCACCCATCCACAACCAGCAAAGAGAGACAATTTACACACTTCAGGTGACCCAACACAAGCTGGGAGCCTGTGCACAAATTATTCTCCCTTTCTCCCAAAAAGATTGTGCCGAGAGACATTTGTGCAGCTTCCCGGAGGGTGGTCCTTGGGATTGAGCAAGCAGTTATATTTGTTACCAGCCGTGGCCAGCTCCATAACACACCCTGGAGTTGGCGCCACTTCCTTCCCAGCTATGCTCCCCTTTCTCTCGCGACTGCTCCCTGAGGTCACCTCCCTACCAAAGGAGGAGCACAGGAACCTTTGTTTCCCACTCTGCTTTCCAAGAAACCCAAACCAAGCCACCTTGAGTTCCTTCTAGAGCTCCACTTCCACTCCACGGGATCCTCTTAGTACCACAGTCAGCACCCAACAGGACTCTGAGATGGGCGTGTGATCCCGGCTGGCCGGTCAGCGCCTTATTCCTCTGGCCACAGAACTTGGCTCAGGAACTGACATGTGACCAATCCAAATTTTCCCTGGGGACTGATACGTGGATACCAGGGACCTCATGCCCCAGTAAGGTCGCTGCCTTCCTTCTCTGTGAGAGATGATTCTGTCTCATCCAATCAAGACCTGAATGGACTCCACTTACCAAAAAGACTTTCTCCATCATCCCAGCCCCACGGGATCTCAGCCGCTTCACTGGTAACACCCAGAATCCTCAGCATAACTGTTACCACCAGGTACTGCCTTGCTCCTTCACACTGTTGTTACATTGTTTGAATCTGTTATGCAACTGGTTACATGTATTCCTATTTCTACTAGACACACATGGTTCTACCTGGCTAACTACAGTGGACTCATGGCCCAAGTGAGGCAGGCAGATGCTTCAACATATAGAGAGGCCAGATATCCAATATAAGGAACCACACTGTCCCAGTTTGCCTGGAACTTTCCAAGCTTTAATACTTAATGGCCTTGGACCCCCTCAATCCTGGACAGACTGGGACATTTGGTCACCCTGTTCAATGGGCAAGAGTAGGAGGAGAGTGTTGTCTAGGGGAAGCCTCCTTTTATTTATTTACCTTCTGAGATAGGGTCTCACTCTGTCACCCAGGTTGGGGTTCAGTGGCACAATCACAGCCCACTGCAGCCTCGACCTCCTGGGCTCAAGTGATCCTCCCACCTCAGCCCCACAAGTAGCTGGGATGACAAGCATGCCCTTACACCTGGTTATGATT
>NW_012105975.1:817418-878431 GCF_000951045.1 Mandrillus leucophaeus | reverse complement strand
CCAGACTCCACTATTTATTTATTTAATTGAGCTCCTACAATTGACTGAGCTTCTCCTATGTGTCTGACACTCTGCTAAGTTTTGAAGATCCAGAGATGAACAAGACCTAGTCCCTTCCCTGAAAAGCTTATAATTCAGAGCAAGGATTAGGGAAATTTTTTGCAAAGGGCTGGATCACAAGTGTTTTCAGTTTTACAAACCGTACAGTTTCTGTCATAACTATCCTGCTCTGCTGTAGCTCCAAAGCAGCCACCGCAGACAGTGTGAGTGGACATGACTGTCCCCACGAGACTTGAAGGGCAGCAGCCTCCTGGCACAGAGGTGGAGACAAACACACAAAGCCTCAGAGCACCTGCCAAGCCCCTGCTGAAGGCAGCAGCTCCAGGCGGCCCCACAGGAGGCATCTCACATGGCCCCATTTCCTCCGCCATGGTTGATTGGACCAGGAAGGAGCACGTGATTCACAGATCACGTGATTCAGGCTGCCAGTGATGGACATGGGTGGACAGGTCAGCAGAGATAGTGGCTGCCAGCTGGGACAATGGTGGTAGGAGACAGAGACTGAAAGGTGGGAAGGATGGAGCAGAGCTAATAGACTTCCCTGGACCCTCCAGCCCTTCCAAAGCTGAGCCGTGTTCCAGGCCCCATGGGGACCTCCAGGGAGGTCTTGCTATGAGCCAGTCCTGGGGACCCGGGCAGCCTTGCATGGAGCTGAGAGTCCTGTCTTCTTTATTTACATGTACATCCTTCAACAAAACAGCTTTTGTTTCCTTCTTTCTTGTTTAACAATTTAGTAATTTTTAGAAAATTTATAAAGTTGTGCAACCGTCATTGTGACCCAGCCTCCATAATAAACCTGAATGAGTTCCCTGCACCCAAGAGACCCTCACTCACCCCAGTTCCTTGTGGAAAGTTAGGGTGTCATGGGATCACAGAGCAGGGACCCCCAACTGGGGCTGGGGACTCAGGGAAGCCTTCCCAGAGAGACCCAAGGACCTGTGAGAATTCCTGGGGTGATGTGGGGAAGGAGAATCCCCATCACCTCTTTGACCTTCAGGGTGCAGCAAGGGCCAACATCTGACCAAGTGCCTCCTGCGGCAGGCATGGTGTAGACAGAACACATTGTCACATGCCGGTGAAACGAGCAGCTTTCCCGTTTCCTCCACACCCCTCCATGCCCTCCTGTGGCAGCCTCAGTCCACCCTGGTGTCCGTAGACAGGGCCTTGCAGGCCAGGGCACACTGCAGGGAAGGGAAGAATCTGCACCTGACTCCCTGGGGCAGTCGATGATGGGCTTTGCTGCCTGCACCACCTGAGTTTTCATCCGAGAAAACACCCTAACCTGGTATTTCCCAAGGCATTCAGCTGAGATTGTCAAAAGGGCTTACACTTCTGTTCTAAGGCTGTGGAAGAGATCTGGCCATACAACCTCCCTCTCCCTTTCCCCCTCCACCCCCAAGAAAGAGAGAATCTCCAAGCACCCATACCCAGGGCCTCTGTCTTCCCGCTCCCCTCTCCCCTCTCTCCATAAGGAGCCTTTCTCATGCTGAAGCAGGAAACTTCATTTTGCTAACAGGAAGGTTCTTTGTTGCCTGCAAGAGAAATCAGCTCCAGCTAATTCAAGCAAATAGAAGGCTCTTCGCAGGGATGTGGAGCAGCTCACAGTTGCAAAGAGGTTGCTGAGCAACGTGCACTGCCTGGAGGTGACTCCAGCGGCCCTGGGCTTCCCTGGGCTCCCCTCCTGGGAGAGAGAATCTGACAGCACAATTTGGTGCAAGGGTCCCTGGCCTTGGTCCTTTGGATCACTCAGTGACAGGTAACAGGAGCCAATCTGCTTCCCTATCCCATTAGAAGGATCTGGATTTGCTCCATTCACCCAGACCTGGGTTTCACCAGGAACTAGGGGTGCACCTCATCTATGCCCAAACCCAGGGCAACCCTGAGTACAGGGCATCTCCCACTGGGCCATTAAGAAGATGTGCATACAAAAGAGATCGTTTTTCCAAGTGAGAAGATCCAGCTTGAATATACAAACTATTACGGGTGTGCATGTAATTGTTTAAATGTCTCCTGTAGGAGTTAATGCATTTGGTTTTAAAGACATCTTTTAATTCCACAGAGGGTAACTCCTTTCCACTTTCACATTTCATGGAACATTTTTTCATCTCAACCTGTCACCAGCATCTTGAGTGTCTGTCTCCTCATCACACCTGAGCCACGGTTTGAGTCACCAGTGACTTTCAGGGCACATCACCTCCCTCTCCTCTGTGACAAAGATTCAGCACCTTTAAAATCCCCGCATGATGCCATCATTGGAAATTTTATCCTAAGCCGTAAGTGCTCCTTCTCATAATGTTGAGGGGCTTAGAATTATTATTTGAACCTTAAGAGAAATATGAGAATCTTCTTAACTGGTGATTGGGGCACACTAGGCACCCCGGCATTATCATCAATCCTACCAGAGGGCTCCTGCACACAGCCAGGTATAAGGGGCTTGGAGCAAGCCCCTAGCCATCTGTTATCATTAGCTGGTGCTATGGAGCCAGGACTCAGGGTCTTTGAGCCTCCAGTTGCTTCCTGGTCTGAAGCGAGGGCTGGGGCAGTGGTGATGACTACAGCTGTCAATCACCAGGTATTTATCAGCTCTGCTCTGCACCCAGCCTATGCCAGGCACGCAGGGTGGACGGGAGCCATGAGTCCTTGCTGTGAGAGATGAATAAGAAGGAGCATTTCTACTTAGGACACCAGTGCAAGGGAGGATCAAATGAGGTGTAACAGACAAGGAGAGGATAAGCGTGTTCTCAACCAGGTGCAATTGAGTAGTGGAAGCCAGTGGTGGGCTTGTGCCAGCCTCTATTGGGGTGCAGATGGGTCACCCCTTGATGGCTCAGGGTCTTTGAAGAGCCCTGATTGGATTTTGGAGTGGGGATAGTGGGCCAGGACACAGAGACCCAGAATACGGGTTAGCATGGGATCCATGCAAAAATCACTTACAAGGGCATCAGAGAGCTGGTGCTACTCACACCCTCACAGGCCTCAGCTTCCATGTCTGTACAACAGTTCCCATCAAGCCAAGGTCTTGTTATCAACCTGTTTCTAGCCCCAACTCCTCCAGCTTTATGGGGTCACTCCCTTTTTAAATCTCCAAGCAGAAGGGCTTGTGATTTTATCCCACATTCAGTGGGAACCCTGGCATCTCCCATCATAGTCCTGGAAACTGATAAATTCTCCTCTGAGCCCTGAGTCCTACAGCAACTGCCCTCTATGTGTATCTGAGCCCACATGGAATGCCTTCCTCCTTCCTTTCTCCAATAAAGAACTGACTCTGGGGAGAACTGGTGGGAGGCTTCCCTGAAGGCCAAGGGTAATGCAGATGGATGGTAATGCACAGCAGCTGGAAACGCCCCCCATCCCCATCCTGCCAAAGGAGTGCTCCTTCCCTTGTGTGGCCCCCTCACCCGGTTTGGTTGGTTTCAGATGCAGTGCAGCTTTGGGAAGTCGGTGTTGGACCCCACCTGTGCAGCCTGTTTGCTGCAATTTCAGAGTCACTGGAGATACGTATTTATAGAAGCATTTCTCTCTTGGTTTGAACTACAGCTTTGCTCCCTGTTTCAATGTATACAGTCCTTGGAAGAATAACCCTGGCCAAGAAGTTATACCAGAGGCAACTGACCCCTAAGAGCAGGTGATGAAGAGCAGGAGGAGAGAGATGGCTGCCGGCTGGAGGAAAGGTGGTAGTTTGCAGTGCTGGGGAGAGGGGATACCACAGGAGGGGATTAGGAGTTGGGAAAAGGAATTCACAATTGTGTCAAAGGCAGAATCTGCTGGGAGTGGTTGGGCCTTGGAGATGCTTGATGGGGTGACAATTAGGTGACCCCAAGTACTTTCATAAGAACTTTTATGACATAAAGTTAGGGGCCTGGGTGCAGTGGTTCACGCCTGTAATCCCAGCACTTCAGGAGGCCGAGGTAGGAGGATCACTCGAGCCCAGGAGTTCGAGCCCAGCCTGGCCAACATGGTGAAACTCCTTCTCTACCAAAAATAGAAAAAATTAGCCGGGCGTGGTGGCAGATGCCTGTAGTCACAGCTACTCAGGAGGCTGAGGCAGGGGAATCACTTGAACCCGAGAGGCGGAGGTTGCAGTGAGCTGAGATCGCACCACTGCTCTCCAGCCTGGGCAACAGAGCAAAACTCTGTCTCAGAAACAAAACGATAACAAAATCAAAACCATAAAGGTAGGTAAGGCCATCCTCTGATAGTGGAACTTACTACATCGATACATGCCAGGAGGCAGTAGTAGTAATAAAATATCATATAAGATGATGATGATGGTGAAACTGGTGTGACCTACTTCACCAACTTAGATTACAAAAATGGTCCCATTTCTCTCATTGCTTCATTTATTTTTCCCTATGTGTCTTTTAGGCAGAAGACTTGCCCCCAAATTATTCAAAGACCCCAGGGACCCCCTTGGTCCAAAGGGGAGGTCACCTTTTCTTCCTCACACCTGAGGGAGGAGAGCCAGGGTTCCATCAGCCTCTGCTGCTGTTTCTCCAAGCAGTCACAAGGTGTCACTGTTGCAGCATGGTGCCTCAAGGAGGGACGCTGCTGCCCCAGAGGCTGGGATGCCCTTGGTGGTTGAGGTTCAGGCTTAAGGCTCTTTTTAGTTCTCATTTCACACTCGGCCATCCTTTCCCAAAGCATGGCTCCTGGGTCAGGGTGGCTGGATTTGAAGGGGTGTCCAGTATCAGCCACATTCCATACTGGCCAGAACAGTGTTATCAGCTGAGATCCCCCTTAACTCAAGGTGATTTATTTTGGGGGCCTCCATTGCTTGCCCCTGCCACTGCTTCTTGGATTGCCCTACAACTCCTGGACAGGTATCCCTGACTTTGCATCTCTGAGATTGGGGACTGGGATATGGGTGTCTTTGCCTTCTGAGAGCCATGGGACTCTGCTTCCTATAGTGCGGCATACAAAGAGGGCCGGCCAGCTTCTCTAATCCCCCCACAAGCAAAGGTCCTGGGCCAGCCCAAAACCCAACAGGAAGAGGATGGGACCCTGGGGGCTCACATTCGCATAATAAAGAGGGCACACAAATGATCCTTCACCAGAGGAAGAACACCTGTGCCCAGGTTCCTTATATCTCTGCCTAACCCAGAAGTTCTCAACCTGGGGATCGGGAGGAGAATTCAGGGGTGTCATGAACTTGTTGGGGGAAAACATTACATGCTATTTTCACTAATCACTAACTGAACGTAGCATTTCCTTCCATTATGCACGTAGACATCACACCACAGTACGATAGATGGTGTGGTTCCTGGGACTTGTCACCAATAGACATCACAGATACTCTCATATCCCACTACAGCTGCTGCAGATAATTCAAAATAACTTCTCAGCTCATCATGAATTCAAAATTATGATAATCATTAAACCTGTCACTGGATCTTGTTATCCAGTACCTAAAGAAACGTATGTATTGCTACATTGGTGACTACATTTCCATATATCTGTTTTCCTCTCTAATTCGGTGCATTTTACTTGATGCATGTGAAACTATCCTTCTGGGGAAGGTCCACAGGCTTTCTCCTGACTGCAGGAGGATCTACGGCTCCAGATGTATTAAGACTCCCATGGCCTGCTGGGCGCGGTGGCTCACACCTCTAATCCCAACACTTTGGAAGGCCAAGGCAGGTAGATTGCTTGAGCCCAGGAGTTCAAGACCAGCCCAGGCAACATGGCGAGATCCCATCTTTACAAAAAATACAAAAATTAGCCAGGCATGATGGTGTGCACCTACAGTCCCAGCTGCTCAGGGGACTGAAGCAGGGGGATCCCTTGAGCCCAGGAGGTTGAGGCTGCAGTGAGCTGTGATCATGCCACTGTACTCCAGCCTGGGGAACAGGAGTGAGACCTTGTCTTAAAACAAAACAAAACAAAACAAAACAAAAGACCTAGTTCCCCAGGTCTTTCACCATTCTCATGATCATTTCACCATGAGAGCTTTCACCATTCTCAGGGAGGCTGCCTGAAGCCCTACCTGAAAAGGATGCTAGGCTTGTGAGTCCAAAGGTCAGCCTGGGAAGGTGCAGGGCTATTGTGGTTCCCAAGAAGAGCCTAGACAAGCACTCTGCTAAAGGAGCCTCAGACGTGAAGGTGCAAGAGCATTTAACACGGAGAGCTCGGGGCCTGCAGGAGTGAGCTGCATGCCCGAGTGTCATTCGGATGCCTCTATTGAAGGGCCCAGTCCTCGATGGGCACCGTGGCTGTGACCAGTGCGGACTGAAACCCAGGGTTCTCTGGAAATAGTGCAGCCATCGAGGGATGCCCGGGCTAGGACCCGTGCAGGATCTTGGGAGCAGAAGGTATCCAGTGACAATGGAGCTGGAGCATCCTCCAGTGAACCTCGGTGAATTAGGGCAAGTTATGTTCCATTTGAATAAATTAAAGAAATGTGACTTCTGTTCCAGGTCAGAGTAGAAGCCATTCCTGTGAACTGAAGTGTCCCTCCCAAAATTCACATGCTGGAGCCCTAACCCCCAATGTAACTGTATTTGGAGATAGGGCTTTTAGAAGGCAACTAAGGTAAAATGAAGTAAGGGTGGGGCCTGATCCCATAGGATGAATGTCCTTAACAGAAGAGACATCGGAGGGTTTGTTTCCTCTCTCTCTCTCTCTGTTTCCTCTCTCTCTCTCTCTCTGCCTCTTAGGACACAGTGAGGAGGTGGTCGTCAGCAACCCAGGAAGAGTGGCCTCACCAGACACTGACCCTGCCAGACCTTGATCTGAGACTTCCAGCCTCCAGAACTGTGAGACATAAATTCATGTTGTTTAAGGCACGCAGTCTGCAGTGTTTTATTATAGCAGCTCAGGTAGGCTGACAATATATTTGCCATATATGTGTGTGTTTTCAGTGTAAAGTCCCAGGGAAGAAATATCAATAGCTCACAGATCTCTTAACCATCAATTTCATCCCACTTTATTCATGTCATTGAAATAGTCCTGTCTTTGGAGTCATATACCCTTTAATACTCGGAGAATAATGACTTTGCTCCCCACCCTCCATTAATGTGGGAAGTCCCGTTTTCTGTGGGTTCCCCCCTCCAGGCATCTCTGGGTCTCATGCTCTGCTGTAAAGCTCACACTTACTCCCCTTGGTGAAAGCTGTGCCCCGGCTGCAACTTGAAGTAGGTACTGAAGATTTAGGAAGCTGAAGGAAATCCATAGCGAAGAGGCTGGTATCTACTGCCAAAGGGGGCCACGCCCAGAGGCCAGTGCTCAGCAACGCTTGGCCCATCTTGGGGAGGGAGACGTCTCTCCACCTACCTAATGCTGCCTGGAGATCCCCCACAAACATGTCCTACCCTGAGCCGGTCCTCTAGAGTCCTCCTTAACCACTCCAGGCCCACTGGCCTCAAGGCTTCTCCACTGCCCTCAGGGAAACCCCTCCACCCACTCTCAGAACTGTGCTTTGGCTGGGGGCTCACACAGCGATCACTGGGTCATTGGACATCAGTTTTCCCCAAGTCAGGGTCATTCCGTCTGAAATGCACTAGACACTGACTTGGGGAATCAGCTATTTGGAGAATCTGGGTTTAGCCAGATCTAGTCAACTCTGGCACAACATTCCTTAATTCCGTGTGGCCTGCACTGGCAAGCTGCTCTGAGACACCACTTGAACGAGAAACACACACGTGTGTATGCACTCCCGTCTGCACGACGCACAGCCCAAAACCACCCGCCGAGAAGAGAGGCTTCTACCTGCACCCCAAGCAGCCTTTGCGGAACTGTGCCACCCCGGTGGAGATGCAGGTCTCCCTTGCAGGCAGCGTCTTGGTTACACTCGCTCAGGCCTGGGCCTCCGGAATAAAGCTGCCACCTGAAGCCTCAAAGGTGAGCCAGAGCCGCGTCTGGCTTTGAAGTGACAGTGCTTCTGATCCTACCTCACGAGACTTCAAAGCGCAAAGGGCCACATTTCTGTCGTGACTCATGATTGAGGCACCATGTGACCTTTTCTGCAACAGCTTTGCAAGGAGGGTGTTATCTTGCAGGCTCCTGGCCTGGGGGGCAGTGCTCAGGCCTGAAGTGTGGCAGAAGAATGTCTTTTTGTCCTTCCACTTCAAGCTCCGGGAGTGCCTCTTGACCTGCTATCCACACTCCCTCAAATGGCCGCTCATGGCTTTGTGCCCTGGGCTCACCAGAGAAGCCAGCTCTGGGCGAAAAAAAGCCAGCAAGGCCTATGATGGTAGTTTCAGGGGAGTGCTCACCCCAGAAAAGGCACCTTTGGTGTGTCTTTGAGTCCTCTGTCCTCCTCAGTGGTGGAGATTGTCAAGTGGTCCCCGCCAGCCTTTATTTGGCCCTGGAAAGTTGCTGTCCTCAGTACAACTGACCCTTGAGGACAGACGAAGGGTGGTCTGGTGTGGGTGTCCCCACACAGCTCCTCCTCCTTAGGGGATGTCCCCACCCTTACCTCTTGACTGTTCTGCACGCCAGTCTCTCCTCACACCCACACAGTGGCTGGGCGCAATTTCTTTCCGCACTGGTCTATTAACCGAATCCTTTTTAAGCTCTAGGAATCTCTGCAACTGTTACCAGGTCTCAGTCATTTCAAGCACCTTTGCGATCTCCATCCCTTTGTGATCACTTGCTACAAGGGTGTTATCTTACGCTTCCAGACGTCTTTAGTATCCTGTGGCAGTATCAGTATCATGACTTTCAGCTTCTGAGGGTCCCCAGAGAGGTAATATAGTTGACAAATGCACCTTGTGAGCTGACATTCTCTGAGTCAAATCCTCCCTGGGGGCCAAGAGGAGGTGGTCACTACCCCCAAGGGGACATGGCCTACATGGGGGGTGGCTCCTAGATTAGTAGGAGATGGTTAGATGGAGCAAAGATGTCCCCCTTGGCCCTTAGCAACCAGGTCGTGATCAGCTGTGCTCAGGATTGTGGGGACCTGAGGACAGAGTGGCCCAGGCCAGAGCCTAGCAGTTCACAGCTTCCGGGAGCTCTCCACAGGCTAGCAAAAATCATTGCGAAGTGCAGAGAAGAACCTAGGAGAATCCACCGTGGGAAAGTCGGATTCCCACCATAGAAGGTCAGAGAAGGGAGGGAAGGGCCACCGTGGAAGACCTGTAGACACTGGCCCTGTATCTTCAGCCCCTCAGTTGGTTAGCAGGTCTCTTGTACTGGGCCCCCCACCCCCGTGTATGCAGAGCAGCCAGGGCCTGTGGAAGCAGCTGCAGTGTCACAGTGGCAGTGTGACAAGGTGGTGGTGGGACAAGGTGGCAGGGACAGGGTGGGGTCGACTGCAGCCGGGTATGTGGGGTCTGTGCAGCCTGGCTGCTACCACAGAGAACCAAGCACCCATGTAGATGTGGGGGAGTGGCAACTAGACCCCAAAGGATCTGGCCCCTGGTCGCCTGGGCAGGCCCAGCTGCGCTCCTGAGCAGGGAGGGCCACTCCCTGCAGCCCCACACTTGGTGGCCAGGTGGCTGCTGAAGAGACCAAGATTGTTGGGTGACCTGGCAGGGGCCATCTGGGGCCTGCTCTTCTCCGGGCCCAGTAAGCTTAGTCCAAGACAAGGTCACATGGCATCACATGAATCTATTTATTTAGCGAATCAGATTAATCAAGTCTTTTTTTCCAGTGCTAACCCTCCACCCCTCCTGTGCCGCTGGGCCCCACTGCTGATTATGGGCCAACTTGGGTTGCAGCCATGTGGGTCCAAACTCTCGGCCCTCCTGCTGAGCAGCCATAGTGGCCTGCAGCATGGACCTGTGCCCGCTCCCACAGACACGGGTCCCCATGGAGAAGAGGCCCTTCTTCCCACAGTGTTTTGGGACGGGTCAGGGGTCCTCAGGGCCCACCCATGGGTCCCAGTTGTCACATCACACTGAGACTGCTGATACCCTCGGAGGACCTACCTCTTTCATTCATGCACCTCATGGGTCCTGGCTCCCTCCCAGGTCCCAGTTGTCACATCACACTGAGACTGCTGATACCCTCCGAGGACCTACCTCTTTCAGTCATGCACCTCATGGGTCCTGGTCCCCTCCCTGTCCCTCCCTCCATGGTCAGTTCCTCTCAGCAGTCTGGAGCCCTTTCTGTCACCTGGACAGAGTCATGCTGCACGTAGATAAGATTTTATGTTTGAACATCGCTGGGGATGATAGGAGGTCAGGTCCACCCACCCCTGTCTCTTAGGAAGCACATCTGGCCCTAAGCACATTGGTAGACCCAAGTGCACATGAAGGGCATCACTCAGCTCCACCAGGCAGGCTCCCAACTCCTCGTGCAGAGAAAGAAGTGGGAGGAGGGTTGTCCCTAATTCCACCACCCATGGACTCTGACCCGAACGAGTCCCAAATGCCCTGTTGCATGCAAAAGTCTGGCTTCCTTAGAGTATCATGGGTGGTGTCTCTGTCTACGGTAGCCATGGGACAGGGCAGCCTGCAGGCAAGGAGAGGAGTGTGTCTGGGACTTGGGGCAGTCAGGCAGCCTTACCTCTGGGTCTGCAGAGCCTGACTCTGTGGCTGTGGTTCCTAGAGGCCCAGCCCAGGGGGCCTGAGCCTCTGATTCCTCTCGTCTGGTCTGGTCTGGTCACTCCTCCACATCCACTTCCACCCCTTCATTGACGCTCTCTTCCTCACCCTTCCCTCCATCCACCTAGGAGGAGGTGTACAGAGTGCCACCTGAGCACAGCAACAGTGGGGGCTGCTCCTGAGAAGGCAACTCCTGCCTGTCCATGGCTCTTAGGCCAGCCAGGAAAGGCTCTCAGGCAGGAAGCAGCTCGGCCAGGTTCCCCACCTATCCAGCACTCCCTGCAGGCTTCAAGCCTAGGGCCAATGCTCAGCTTCCCCTCCTTTTCCTCCTCCTCTTCCTCCTCCTCCCCACAGGTCCTGGTTTATCCAAATGCCTCTCTTCTTCCCTTCAGGCCGCCACCCCTCCCAAGCCCTTCCGCCCCCACTGAGCCCAGATCCTACAAGTAGACCGCAGTTGCTTTTCCTCCTAAAGACCTTGCTCACATGGAGTCTCATCAGTTACTCCTCACCCCACTCGCTCTGTCATGCAAAACCACCCCACAGTGGATCCTTCTCATCATTTCACTCTCCGGAGCAGCTGAGTCACTGGGAGGCTTCCGCTGTCACTTGCACTCCTCCAGATTCTTCGAGAAGCCATCCAGGAATGACTCAATTGTTTACAGTTTCCTGGGACCTGCAGGGACCCCCCGCCTTGCCTTCTTTCTCAAGGCCACACCCTTGTGCCTGGCTGCCTCATCTTCTCCCTCCCAACTGGCAGGGAGGAACGGTTCCATGGGCAGTGCCAACTGCCCAGCCAGGATGCAGGTGAGTAAGACAGCACCTCCTCCACCCTCCTATGGTGGAACCAAGGCAGGCCTGATTCTTTGCCGTTGTTTTCAAGCAAGCTAGATGGAATGAGCAGCTTCCCAGTCTGTTCAAGACAGAAAGCAGGTCAGGAGTCTCCCCTCTCCCAGGCCATCTCCCACTGCCTCTCCTCGCCCGGGGCCAGTACCAACACTCCCTGCTGTGGACACCCTGATGGTAGTGGGGGAGGGGTTGTGTGCTTCCAGCCCTGGGCCTGTCTTCTTCCTTCCCCAGGAGTGTTCTCTCCCCTCCCCTCATGGCTCTTGAATGTCATCAACACCCCCACTCAGTCATTCTGCAGTCTTCTCATGGGCACAGAAAGGTGTGGCTGGCTTCCTTCACCTTTCTGAGGCCCACTGGAAACATGGGGTGATCCATGCATACTTGCCCAGCCCCAACACCACTCTCACTTGCTGTCATCTCAGTGAGGCTTTTGGCAACACAGCTCCAGAAGGGACTGGAAAATGCAAGTCTGCTCCGTCCTGGGACACCCAAACTAAAAAGGGGCTTCATTCATCCCTACCACCCCACCTCTGCCCAAGACACTCTCCCCCATAACTGACTCTCTTGGCTCCCTCCTCTACGTCCTCTCCCTTTCTCTCTCTTTCTTTCCAGAACCTCCCAGTCGAACAGGAAAATGGGGAGAGTTGGAAACAGCCTTGTTCACATGGTCTCATTCTCTTTCTCAATTCTTCTGCTGTATAGTTTTCGGACTTAGAAATCAGTAATTGACCTGGTTTGTGGGTTCTTCAGAGATCCCTGAACACTGGGTGGTATATGTGGAGCTGTCTGGGCACTGGAAAAAAGGTCTTTGGGGTACAATGAGCAAAGCTAGCACTCAATGGGCATCAAAGGGAAGCACATCAGTAAAGATGGCGTGGATCATCCCTCCACATCAAAACCCTGGAACGCAATATCCGTTACTAGAATTCAGGGCCAGGGCTTCCTTCCCCTGAACAGGATGTCCTTCTGTTAGCCCCGAGAGATCGTGGTGTCCTGCAGGACCAGCTGGACCCTGGAAGGCCGGTGGGCCCTGATGTTCATGCGGAATTCTTTGATGACAAAGTAGTAGCAGAAAACATCCAGGCAGCAGTTGACGTTGGAGAAACACATGGACAATTGCAAGAAGAAGCTGATGCTCTGCTTGGCTCTGCACTCTACGATAAAGCCATTTCTCACCAGGAACTGAAGGAAGAACCCCAGGTGGACTGGGAGGAAGGAGACCACGAAGACAGCCAGGCTGACTGCGATGCTGTAGATGCAGGCTCTCTGCTGCACCCAGTCCTGGGTGTGGTCTCGGCGGCCCAGCAGGATGTGGATGCTCCTGGAGGAGCAGAAGCCCATGATGCCCATGGGAAGGAGGAAGCCAAACACCTCCAGTGGGAAGAAGACCTTGGCACTCCAGGTATCGTCAGACATGTTGTGGAAGCACATGTATTTTTCCACTTTCCCATGGAAACTATAGATAGGGATGCTCCCAGTCCACACCAGGACCCAAATGGTGCAGCAGATCCCAAAGATCTTCCTGGGGGACCGGAGGTGGTTGACCAGGAGTGGGTACCGGATGGCCAAGAACCGGTCCATGCTGATGAAGCAGATGGTGAAGACGCTTCCGTACATGCTGACGAAGTAAAGGCACTCCACCAGGGTGCACAGGAACGGGTAGGGGGACTGTACCTGGGACAGGGACATCTTGAATGGGAGGGAGAGCACCAGCAGCAGGTCAAAGACTGCCAGGTTGATCATGTAGATGGAGGTGGCAGCATAATCGGGCCACCTGTTCTTAAGGAAGGTGCTGAAGCCATGGATGGCCAGCAGGTTGAGGATCAGGCCCAGGACGAAGGTGGGGATGTGGACTGCAAACTGTAGGCTTTTCATCAGCTCATTGACGCCATCAAACAGGCAGTCACCACTGGTGTTTGGCTGACTCATGTTTCTTCCTACAACACCAACAGATCAGACGGGGCTCCTTTCACTCTCTTGAAGCGATAGATTCAAATGACTTTGTCAAGAATCACAAACACCTCCCCAGCATCATACAGCAATTCGTGCCCACTGAATCACAACTAGAATACAGAAAAGAAAAATTACCTTTAATCCTGCTGCCCAGATGCACATGTTACTTTTTGTGTATATCATTCCAGACTCGCTTTCTCACTCTCTTTCTACCATACACACATTTTTCTTTGACAAATATAGAACCCTGCTGTGCATGGACATCTATCTTTTAAATCAGAACTCCTTTTGTTGAAAGAAGTAAAAGCACATACCCAGACCCAAACAGGCTGAAGCAAAGAGAGAGTTTCACATAATGGAAAATATGGAAACTAGGGTAAGGCTGACTTCAGGAGCAACTGGACCAGGGATTCAAATGCTGTTTCCAGGATTCAGCTCCTCTTATCCCCTTTGTCCTCCCCCGACCCACTTTCCTGATGGTTGGACACAGTTAACCTGCAACCAGGGATGATTGGCACCAGAGCATTGCATTCCTCTGGACACAGTAGTTGGTTAGTTCATTGGCTCAGGGACAGACATTTGACTCTCCAAGAACATGATAAGCAACACAACTTTTGCTTGGGTTTCCAGGCAGAGGGTTGGAGTCCCTTGTCAGGGATTCATATTTGCCAAGATAAAAGGTCTGCAGCTGCTGCAGCCTCTTGTTCCCCAAAGGGAAAACCAGACAGAAAATGGAAAGATGTGGGAGAAAGGGCATTCCCAGAGGGAATGGAGTGGGGCCCTGAGGTCTCCACAGGGCGAGGAAAGGCCTTTAGTCAGGCAGAAAATTAGAAGTGGCCTCAGGGACAGGAGGACCAAGGCTATAGGTGTGGTTGCACAGGGGTGTGGTCCAAACCTGGCCAATTTGGGGTGAGGGGGTGAGTGCCATTGTAGGGTTCTTTATTAAGGTATGTAGCTCTAGAGCAGAACAAAACCAACTGTTCAACCCAGGCGTCCAGAACCAGGCTGGTAGAAAGATGACTCAAATATGACCCAACTTCCACCCTCTCCCCACTAGCCCACCTGTGCCCACCTCCCCACTCCCTCCTTTCTCACCCACTCTTCCCTCTCCCCACAAGTGAGGCCACGCTGCTGGTGTACTCGACTTGGACTGGCCTTAGATATGGAACATGCCACATTCACTAGAGCACTGGGGCATGGCATGGAAAGGACATTCATGCCTGGCGTCTTCCTTAACCACTTCGGCAGCAAGCAGCTGGGTGAGCAAGTGTAGCCGGGTCGTGCCGTGAGACCTGCCTTCCTGTGCTTCTCTCACCTTCCATGACTTCCTGACCAGTAGGGGCTAAGATCCCAAGATACTGATGTACCAGGCAGGAGACATCAGCATGGACTCCCACCAGAGAATTCTATACTAGAGACCACTGCAGCCATTATTATTATTTTTTTTTTTTTTTTGAGATAGAGTCTCCCTCTGTCGCCCAGGCTGGAGTGCAGTGGCACGATCTCGGCTCACTGCAACCTCTGCCTCCTAAGTTCAAGTGATTCTCCTGCCTCAGTCTCCTTCATAGCTGGGATTGCAGGCCTGCGCCACCACGCTCCACCATGCCCGGCTAATTTTTTGTATTTTCAGTAGAGATGAGGTTTCACCATGTTGACTAGGCTGGTCTCGAACTCCTGACCTCAGGTGATCCTCCCACCTCGGCCTCCCAAAGTGCTGGGATTACAGGCGGGAGGCCCCGCACCTGTTCTTAAAACTTCTGTTATTAATTAAAGCTTCTGTTATTATTTTTCATAGCTTGTTACTAATTTTTAAAGTATTCCATGCACTCAATAAGATATTCAAACAGAACAAAAGAACATGCATAGGAAAGTCAGCCTCCATTGTACCCTAAGGCCTCAACTGTCCTTTCTGAAGGCAGCATGGCTTACAGCTTCTTGCATACTCCTCCCAGACATTTTCTAAGTAGATGCATATATGCAAATACATGCATGCATACATATACGTGTATGACTTCTTTAAAATTTGGAAATAATATACATACAGCTTCTGTCCCTTGCTTTTTCAGTCAACAATGTTTCTTGGATGTTGGTCTATATCAGAATATATGAATGGCTTGTTTGCCTTCCATTATGTAGGTATACAAAAGCTCATTTAGTCAGTAGCCTATTCATAAACATTTAGGTTTCTAGTGTTTTACCAGGAAACAACGAATTCCACAATAAGCATTCCTGTGACTTATTTCTTTGCTGTGCTGCTATTGCTAACCGAATTCTCATTCTACTATTGGTTTTCATCACTACTGGGGGCCTGTGGGAGGAAAAAATTGGCGTATTTTTTAAGATCTTATCTGTAATACCATTCCCAAGCCCTCTCTGATCCCTAATGAAAAAGAAAACCGATATATATAGATAGATATTTATAGGTACATATATATCATCCACTGAGCACTATGCACAAAACATTTAACATGCATTACTTGATTTGGTGGCTCTAAAGATTCTGTGGTTTCCAATATGTTAACTTTTCTCACAGATTTATGTAAAGAGAGATCTAGGAAAATGTACTTCCTCTTATTCAAAGCCTTGGTGTCCTGTGGTCTGTGGGGATGGTGCCCCCTGGGGGTGTGCAGTAGTCACTGGTCCTACTCTGGATGCTCAGAATCTGCAAGCTGTGCTGGCCACCTCCTCACTAAACATGCTGAAATGGCCACAGGCCTAGCTCACAAAATTACTAGAATAGCTTGGAACTCACAAGGTAAATTTCAAAAATGATGAGAAAAGCAGGTCAAAGCCCAGTTCGGGTCTAAATATGAAATGTTGCAACACCAAAGAGGAAGATGGAATTGGCTTGGAGAAGTTGCCTTCAAGACCAGAAACAGCAGAAAACCAAGAACCGCAAAAATAAGAGTGAATATAAGTTTATGTGCAAAGATATCCAATAAGATTTTGAAAAAGGAACTGAGGACATCTATCTTTGTCTGGGTCACACTAACCAATTAAGAAAAAGCAGCCACCAATGACAAAAACTCAACATTCAGAGGCCCTTACTGTCAACTGTTACCAGCCGACTCCATGGGTGAGTCCAGCATATTGCTGGTGGTTCAAAGTGGCCAAGAAAAAAAATCAGTGATGCTCAAAGTTCAACCCAAACCCAGACGCAATGTGTGGTTGAATTGGGGCAACAAATGAATAACAACAGGAGGAAAGTGGTCTGACAGAAAGCACACAACCTTGGATGCTGGGATGAGTCTCCATTGACAGTAGCAGGTATATTCATAGATACAATTTGGCCATCAGTATTCCCCAGTAGGATTATTCTAAAGGTCACATTTGAATTACTGACAGACTTCAAATGGAAGCTTCTCAGAGGGTAGTCTTTGAAGCCAGAGAAGGCACTCTATGGGCTGGCAAGAAGAAATTAGGTTGAAAAAATACTGCTAGCTAATGGCAGAGTGAGAAGAGAATCTGAAAAATTAATCTGAATTCCTTCTGAAAGTCCAAGGAAACCATCTTTTTGAATCTTTTTCAAAAAAATCAGGAGCTTCACTGAAGTAAGATAAAAAGGCATCAACGCACTCCAAACTGCAGCAAGAGATGAAACAGTCATCCTTCTCAAAGAAGTTTGCTAATAAAAACCAGTCTACTTGTGGGTGGGGGAGGGGAACGGGGTAGGGGAACAGCAACTAGCACCATTTGACCTGTGGTATGGGGCCATTCCATTAGCAGCTCCTGTTCTGGCCAACCCAGGGGTCCACCCCAATCAAGCAATGGTACTATAGTTGGCTGGGTAGGAGGCTGAGTCCCTTCAGGTTCCCTGAGAAGCAGATGCTAAGACAGTGTTAGACAGCTCAGAGATTGCACAGGGGAAGTGTCCGTGAAGGATAGCGGGGAGAGGGAGCAGGAGGAGGTGGGGTGAGCCTTCAGACCACCTACAGGTCTGACTCTGTGGAAGGAGAGAGGGAAGGAAGGACAAGGTGGGAAGGACTTCAGACAGCAGTGCAGATTTCAGCCCTTCTTGGCCAAGCCATGGGGCATCTCTGAGCAAAGGCTGCCTCTTGGAGGAGCCCCACATCTGCAGAAATCGTCCTAGGCTAGTGCCTCTGCCGGGCTCAGACACTGTCTGGGAGCAGCCCAAGGAGAGTGGCATCAGCATCAATGTCACCATGGACCGGAAGCAGCAGAGCTGCACTGACTGTGGTCAGGGACCCTGGGAGTGGGCTTTCTGGAATTCCAGGGAGGTCTCAGCAGCACCCCTGCATAGCTGCCAAGGGGCCATCCCGATGCTGCCATTGATGTTGGGATCTGTGTCACAGGCAGCAGTGGAGACACTCTCAGTTTCCATCCCAGCAGCACCATCTGTGGAGTGCTGCCTTTCTACCATCTGCAGCAGGGATGGGTGGGCACCTTCGCCTCCTGGAGGACTGGAATGGGGCAGTCCCAGCCTCCTCCAGAAGGAAATAGCATTGAGTGAGCAAAGGTAATGGGTCAAGCAAATAGCATCTGTGAATGGAGTGAAAGGACCCCAAACCATTGTGAGTCAGCAGCAGCCAGGTGGGGCTAAATCGAACCGTGGAGTAAATGAGACAACACAGGAGATGAAGCTCCATGTTTCGTGCAAAAGCTATGCAGAGAGCCACTCCCAGGGGCCCTGCTGACACCTCTGAATGTCCCGCTGACATGTTTAAATGTCACCAAGACAGAGCCTCCCAAACATCCATGAATAAACAAACCAAGTTCCTTGGAAATCTCTGAAAAAATAAGTAACACCAGAAGAGCCTTGAGGGAGAAGATCTGGGTGCAAGAATTTCGTATCCAACAGGTGTTCCTGCATAAAGAATGCAAAAAGCAAGTCTCAGGTGGATGCGGCCTCTAGAAAAATAATCACCCCAAAACTTTAGGCCTCCAAGAGATCATTACTGAGAAGAGTGCAAGGATGAAAACATCAAGGTAGAAAAGCTTGGAACTGAGCATTGAATTGAAAGCAGGAAACTGTGGAAAGAGACATAAGGTACGATGAATATAGTTACAGATTTAAAATTAAAAGAAAAAAAACCAGAAGAGATTATCTGGCTGGACTAGTGACTCACACCTGTAATCCCAGCAATTTGGGAGGCCAAGGTTGAAGGATCACTCGAGCCCAGGAGTTTGAGACCAGCCTGGGCAGCATAGTGAAATCTCATCTCTCCAAAAAAAAAAAAAATTTTTTTTAAATTAGTAGGGTGTGGTGGCTTGTGCCTGTGGTCCCCAACTATTTGTGAGGCTGTGTGGGAGGATCGCTTGAGCCCAGGAGTTTGAGACCCACCTGGGCAACATAGTGAAACCCCATCTCTACAAAAAAAAAAAAAAAAAACCTTAATTAGTAGGGCGTGGTGGCTCGTGCCTGTGGTCCCCAACCATTTGGGTGGCTGTGTGGGAGGATTGCTTGAGCCCAGGAGTTTGAGGCTGCAGTGAGCCATGATCATGCCACTGCACTCCACCCTGGGTGACAGAGTCAGACCTTCTCTTTAAGAAAAAAAAAAGAGATGATCCATGTCCCTAGAAACAGACAAGTCTTAATATTGTGGATAAATTAACAAAGCAGGAAGAATGTTCTTGTGTTGTAGGGGTGGGGACAATGGAGGGTAATAGTAAGTGCCTGGGGTGAAGCAAAGGGCTCTATTGCTAATATTTCTGTTCTGTTTATTTTTTTACTTCAATAATTACAGGAATATGTGTCAGATTCTTGAGAACCTTAAAGTAACCACTATTAAAAATGTGATGCCTACCTTCAAAATTACTAAAGAAGATGAAAAGAAACAAAATAGACTACATAGCAAAGGAGTGAATATAACAGGAAAAGAAACAGCATAGAAATTACAATAATAAGTGCAAAAAAATCAAATTTTACTAATATTCTCAATTAAAAAATAAAATATAACTGTTTGCTCTTAGAAAGAGTACACTTAAATGACACAGAAATGTTCCACCTAAAAGTCCTGTGACGATGGAACAGACAAATACAAACAAAAAGAAAGACAGGGAGGTAATATTCATAACTAGACTTATAGAATTGCAGGACAAAATTGCTCATCAGGATTAAGAAGCTTATTTTTATAGAATAAAATAAAAACTCAATTGTGAGGGCAAATGTAGTAATCTTATACACCGAATGGTGGTATACAAAAGTACATCAGGTACAATTCTTGGAATTCAAGGAGCCATTGGCAAAAACAAATTGCAGTGTCAGATTTTCATATACTGTAGATTAGAACAAATATAAATTAGGACATAGAATTATATAAATAATATGATTAATACAGTTTAATTAATGACTCTTGGGTTTGGTTTTAAACAAATAGGTAATCCATTTTTTTTTCTCAAACAGCCAAAAAACACTTGCTGAAAATGAATTATCTACCTTAAAAGAGCAAAACCATCCGTTAAAAAAATACAGAAATTATTTTGGCTGTACTCTCTGACTGCATACAAAGACCTAGAAAATAAAAATACAGCCCGCCCGAGTGCAGTGGCTCACGCCTGTAATCCTAGCACTTTGGGAGGCAAAGGAGGGAGGACTGCTTGAACCCAGGAGTTTGAGATCAACCTCACAACACAGTGAAACCTCTGTCTCTACAAAATTTTTTTTAAAAAATTAGCTGGGCGGATCACAAGGCCAGGAGATCCAGACCATCCCAGCTAACACGGTGAAACCCTGTCTCTACTAAAAATACAAAAAAAAAAAAAAAAAAAAATTAGCCGGGCGTGATGGCAGACGCCTGTAGTCCCAGCTACTCAGGAGGCTGAGGCAGGAGAATGGCATGAACCCGGGAGGCGGAGTTGCAGTGAGCCGAGATCACGCGACTGCACTCCAGCCTGGGCGACAGAGCGAGACTCCGTCAAAAAAAAAAAAAAAAAAATTAGCTGGATATGGTGGCTTGTGCCTATATAGTCCCAGCTACTCAGAGGCAGAGGTTAAGGCAAGGGGATGGCTTGAGCCCAAGAGGTCGAGGCTGCAGTGACCTGTGATCATGCCACTGTACTCTAGCCTGGGCAACAAAGTAAGACTCTGTCTCAAAATAATAATAATAATAATAACAATGGCTATTTAAAAATAAAGTGAGAACTACAAAACCAAATACATGGGAAGAATAGCAAGACCTTTTTGGATTTGTTGTTTAAAAAAAAAAAAATTCACAGGATACAGCCAAAAACTATTCTCAGAGATAAATACATTGCCCTAACTGCTTTAATTTTCTTTAAGGAAACTAAATAAATGAATTAAGCACTTAACTTGAGCATTTAGGGAAAAAGCGTCTTAGGGAAATCAGGAAAAAGTATAAAGATAAAAGCAGAAATAAATGAATTAGAAAAGAGAAAATATCAGAACCGACACATTTAATAGGTGGTTCCTTTGGAGCAGAAGCAATAAACGAAGCAATACCTATATCTCTAACAACTATGATCAAGAAGAAAGGACTCAAACGGTCATAACTAGAAATAAGAAAGAAGGCATTAAGCTTAGTTAGAGAGGAGAGCAAAAACAGCAAGAAAATGCATTATTACTTGTGTGTTGATCTGTTTAAAAACCTTGATGTAGTTGTTGATTTACCACCATCTATACAAGGTTTGGCCCAAGAGCAAATAGAAGTGTTGACTAGACCAATATCCATAAAAGAAACTGAAAATATTATCAAAGAATTACTCTTAAAATAGGCTTTAGCTTATTTCAAATTTTCAAGCAACAGATAATCCCTGTACCCCATAAAGTATTTCAGAACATAGTATTAACGAATTTCTATTAAACTAACATCCAAATATCAAAACTCAGCACAAGAGACAAAGTTGCTCAAAATACAATTATGAATATATATGCAAACATTCTAATTAAAATATTACTAGATGGAATTCAGTACATTAAAATTATAAATCATCATGACAAATCAGATTTACTGTAGAAATATAAGATAGTTTCAGTGTTAGGAAATCAATTAATGTCTTGTATCACATCGTTAAAGCAAAAATAAAAAGTCATCCAATTGTACAGTTTGTCAGAGTTATTTAACTAACGGAATAGGGAAGTACTTCTTACAAAGAGTACATTGCTCACACCAATGGCAACTTTGTATTTAATGGTAAAATAATAAGGACATTCTTGTTGAAATCAGACATTTGCTAACACCCAGAAATCTCAAGACTATGCACTAACACATTTAACAGGAACAAGAATAAATGAGGCATTCCCCAAAAAATCAATAATACAAAGGGAAGGCTTAGTTAAGAAATTATGTTAAGACTGTCAGTTAACAATTTGGCAGTAAAACCAACTTAGAGTCTCATCTTAAACGGCATCTCAAAAGAAATTCCAAATTCATTAAGGAATTACATTTCAAAACAATCAAACCGTAGAAAAACTAGATGAAAATTTAATAAACAACTTATAAAATCACTAAGGGAAAAAGCTCTTTGTCAACTTAGTATAACTGAAAATCAAAGTAAAAGAAAATAAACAGGACAGGTTTGACTGCGCAAAAAAAATGTCTTTTTGCTAAAAAGTCTTAACATCAAATAATATACTCGAAGAAACAAAACACAACCAATGTTAGATAAATGACGTTCTTTCTCTGTGAAGAGAATATTAAAATGAATAATATCAAGACCAACAATAGATGAATAAGCCAATGACACAGGCAGTTCCCAGAAGAGGATTTACAAAGAGATAACATTTTTGCTTATCAAATTTAACAAAGAATTTGGCAAGGGTTCTGTGAAACCAGTCACCAATATGCTGGTAAGCGTACAAATTAGCACACAACTTTTGGGATCTGATCATTTCTATTACAAGCCATGAAAATCATATGACTTTAATCCAGTGATTCTGAGAATTCACCTTAAGTAAATTATATGAAAGAAGAAAAATTGTGTACAAAAATATGTCCACCTTAGCATTTTTTTCTTCTTCTTCTTCTTCTTTGCCTCAATGTATTACCACATTATTTTTTTCTGATAGTAAAAAATACATACACATTTAAATGCCAACAAGAGGTTAATTTCACTGTGGTAAATTTACTCAATGGAAAAATTTTCTGTCTGACTGTTATGTTTATGCTGATTATGTTCAGTAAAAACCCCACAAACTGTAGAATTAGACACATTCAGAATGATTTCAACTGTGATTAAAATTACAAAAACCCACGCATAGAGGGGCAAACAAAAAACCTAAAAAAAGATTTCTACATCCCATCCAGTGGTTGCATTCTAGCAGTTGGATGGTGGGTGATTTTTAAATCTTTTGCCTTTATCTCTCTCGTCTTTTTGGTGTGTTTTTCTAATTAATTAATGATAATATGAAAACCTGAGATTATATATATATGTATTTATATATATATATAAAAATAAATAAAATGTTTGGTGGGGAAAAAGGAGACCAGTAAGGATAGCTTTCAATTTTTTCCTTCTATATCAGAGAAACAACTTGCGGTCTGGGTTTGTGTTTGAGGCATGGCAGGGTGCAAGGTTTACACAAAATTAAAAGATACGCATTGAATTCACCAAAGCTCAGCTGATAAGGCATGACCTTTCAGGTTCAGAGATGAGCATTTCAAGATGGGGCTGGGAACGAAGCATGAAGTGAGACAGAGATGTGGAAGTGTCAAGTGAGATAGCAAGTCCCACCCAAGTGATGGGAGAACAGCAACAAGAACCTGATTCATGATTTAAAAAAAAAAAAAAAAAAAAAAAATGAAAAACAAGTTTCCTCTGTTCACAGGTCAGCCATCACATCATAAAAATGTGTACTACATAAGGACTAAAAGACGACATAAAAGAGACAAAAAGCCAGCTTCACAGTGAAGAGTAGATGAAGATGAGAAAAGAGGTTTAAAATAGAATCCCCCCAAAGCTTGGTTAGCTATCAGTAGAGTCAAGAAGTTAAAAACGTAAATATTTTCCAAATTGAATATTTAGGTTAAATTACCTTGTTTCTCTTAACGGGACAAAAGGAAGAGAAGATTCACAGTAGAAACCGAAAATGAAAAAACTGTAATATCACAATGTAGAACACAGAGGGGCAACCTCACAGAGGCTTATGCAAATATTATCAACAATTATTAATACTCCCTATATTAATCTATTAAAAACCAACCATCAATTAAAAAAAAACAAAATTCAATCATCTCTGGTCGAGGAAAAGCACCAAGAAAATGAAAAGAGACAGACAGAGTAAAATGATAGCATAATCTTTGGTTTATCAGGCACATTTTGTGCTAGAAAGGAAGGGAATAGGACAAAGTAATTTTTTTTAGTAAAAAGAATTGAGAAAGCAACATGGAGACTCCACAAGAGTGAAAGTTACAATAAATAATGAAAACACAAAACACTCAATTTCTGTTCCAATTAGCACAGCAAAAAAGTACATAATGGGACCATGCAGGAAATGCAAAAGAAATTTTAAAAAAATGGAAATATAGTGTAGCTGGAGCCCTTAGTGCCCCTTCTGTAGAATATCCATGATCAAATAGACAGAGAAATTAGAGCTCTGAACAACCCAATTAATAAGGTGGACTGGCAGATCAGGGAGAAGTACATGGTAAATCAAGGGTCTATGCTCTCTTTAGAAGAATAGACAGAGTCTTTCACAAAATTTATCCCGTTCCCGAGCACAGGCAAGTCCTCGACAGCAATGGCGATTTTACACTCATTCTTAGACCACAAAGAAAATAGCTGTTTGTTGGTCCTGAACACTTAGCTGCAGCGCCATGATATTAATATTTAATAGGCATTTCTATGCATTCTCTTACATAGCCTCTTAACGTGTGAGTTAGAGACAAAATCAGACGTACGTTGCTAAAATATTGGAAAGAAACAATATTTATACACAAAACACAAATGCAGTCACCACTTAAATGAAAGTGGGAATTCCTAAGTCTTCTTTTGAACAGGAAAGGGAGAAACGAGGCGAGCCAACGCTACATTCAGAGGTCCTGGAAGTGGAGTGGAAGTGACCATGGCCATTGCACTGCTCTGATCACCCTGGGACCCAAGGCTGTCTGTCCGCACGGGCTGAACTCGGAGTGGGTAGGGAACCACAGCATGGGAGAAGACGCGGAAAGGCCTAGAGATACTCCTAATCCCTAGAAGGAAAGACACAAGGGCATCCATCCTCCAGTGCTCGTGACGTGTTCCACCATAAGGCTTCACGGGTCAGAAAAGGAATGGGTTCCAAATGCTGCAGAAAGCAAACCTATCTCACAGCCAGAGTGTCCGAGAGTAGACAAAGCAAAGCGGCCTCATCATGTGTTGGACTCTCTGTTACCAGAGGTATGCAAGCAAAGGCAAGGTGAGGTGCTTATCCAGAGTGCTGTAGAGAGAATTCATACACACAGCAGTGTCTTACTGAAGGGTGTTTTTGTTTGTTGTTATTTAACCCTGAAGTAGACTCTTCTTTCAATATAAGGCTGTTTTCCAATGTTTGGTGAAAAGGAGAGAAAGTATGTCGAGTGTGGAAAGGGACTGGGGTGGAGCGCAGAGGCCTTGCTTCTCCTCCTGGCTCCCTCTGCTTGGGGGGCTCCACCTCATTTCTTCCATCCTTAAGGTCCTGCTCAGCCCCGAGCCCAGAGCCCTGGCCTCACTGTGCTAGCTCGTTTGTTTGTTTGCTTGCTTGTTTGTTTGAGTTAGGGTCTTGCGTTGTCACCCAGGCTGGAGTGCAGTGGCACAATCAAGGCTCACTGCAACCTCAACTTCCCAGGCTTGAGCAACCCTCCCACCTCAGCCCTCCAAGTAGCTGGGACTACAGCATCACCACACTCAACTAATTTTTACTTTCTTTCTTTCTTTTCTTTTATTTATTTATTTATTTATTTTTGAGATGAAGTTTCCTTCTTGTTGCCCAAGCTGGAGTGCAATGGTGCAATCTTGGCTCACCGCAGCCTCTGCCTCCTGGGTTCAAGTGATTCTCCTGCCTCAGGCTCCTGAGTAGCTGGGATTACAGGCATGTGCCAGGCCTGGCTAATTTTGTATTTTTAGTAGAGACGGGGTTTCTCTATGTTGGTCAGACTGGTCTCGAACTTCCAACCTCAGGTGATCCACCTGCCTCCCAAAGTGCTGGGATTACAGGCATGAACCACTGCGCCTGGCCTAATATTTTATTTTTTGTAGAGACAAGGTCTCACTGTGTTGCCCAGGCTGGTCTCAAACTTCTGGGCTCAAGCAGTCCTCTCACCTCTGCCTCCCAAACTGCTGGGATCACAGGCGTGAGCCCGAGCGCCTGGCCTGTGCTGGCTCTTAACTGCTGACTCTCTACATTCTGCAGCTGGGATTCCCGCAACTGCCAGTGGTCCACGGTACCCTCATCTGCCCACACCTTCAAGGATCCAGCGTCCCACTTGCGGCAGCCTCAGGTGCCTGCACAGCTGAGGCCTCGAAACCCTCGAAATACCAGACCTACCTTTCTTCTTTCGGTGGCCTGGACTTTCCAGAGAACACAAGCAACCAGAAGATCACCACCCTAAGGAGGTCTGCGGCTGAGAAGGTGGCCCCTTCCTGCAGGTGCCAGGCTGTCATCTGCACAGAGCATTGTAGCGTGAACCACCTCAGAGATGGCAGGGCCAGAGCCTCAAAAATCAGCATTGGCACAGCCACAGGGATGGATTTGAGGAGCCCTGGAATGCTCCCCCAAAAATGCCGCAGTTAGAATACACAGCGTATCCACCACTAACACCATAGTGTGAATGAAGTCATCCACCTGTGCCTGAGCTAGGCGTCTGGGGGCCATGATGCAAGAAGGAACAGGACACAGAGGGGACAGAGCACATGACCACAATCTCCCGAATGCCTGAATGTTGCTGAAGCTTGGGCGGGGGTGTTGGAGTGGGGCTGGGAGAGTGGAGGGGCCGGCTTGGGGACATGAGAGGTGGTCAGCAGTGTGCTCAGTGCTCTACGACAGGAACTCAGGACACTCCTGGGAGGCTGCCCTAATTATGCCCATTTTACAGATAAGGACAGTGAGGCTCAGAGATGCTAAAGAGTCTACCCAAGGTCCAACAGGCCGTGAGGGACCCTCTGGAACTCATGTTCTGAGTCTCTCCTCCTCCCTCACCCTGGCCCCCATCAGCATCACCAGCAAGAGCATCTGGGATCCAGGAGCTGCCAAGCCCCCTCCTCACTTCTTTGCATGCTCATGCTCTTCTTTCCCCTTGAACTCTCTCCTCCACTGCTGAAAATCCCACCTCTTCCTTCAAATGCCCACTTTCCGGATTCACTCACGTCATCCGATATGGTTTTCCCAGGGCCGTCCTAAGTGGGCACCATGAAGAGTCCTCAGTGTATCCCAGGGGGAGCGTGTCCCTGCTGTCCTGCAGCAACCCCAGGACCAGGACCATGCCCCCTTCACCTTTATCGCTGAGCCTCACATACTGTTTGCCCTTGGGAAGGTCTTATTGCATAAAAGAGGGGAAGAAGAAATGACGGAACAAATGGCCGGGTCTGCTGCAGCTCCACAGTCACTGGTGCTCCCTTTGGAGCTGGGACAGCTGCTCAGAACCAAAGGCAAACCCTGCCTTCCACAGAGCTGTGCGTGGCACTTTGCTCTGCCCTGTCCCCTCATCCCCATCGCCTCGGGCAGCGCAAAGCCCAGGTGAGGCCAGGCCAGCCAGACATGTCCTGACTTTGTGTTCTCGCTCGCAGGGAAGAATCTAGAATTTTTGGGGTTCTAAGTGCTGCTGTGTCTTCCTGCCCAGCCTTTCTAAGAGACACTTGGCTAGGGTTCGAGAACAATGCAGCTATAATATAGGATAGCAGCCAGGGCGCCCCTCCCCGTCATTTACTCCCCGTGAGGAAGAAACCGTGTATTGCCTCATTCCCCAGAGAGGTAAATGGAGGCTAGAGAAATTAAGCAGCTGGTGAGTGGGTGAGCCTGGGCTCGTAGGCTCTTTCTGGCCCCCAATAAGCACTTGTTCAGGGCTGCAGGATGATCTCTGAGACAGTGTCATCTCTGGCGCTTGGTGGTTTCCCAACAAGATTCCGGGGAATGGGCAGCGGGCTTGGTGGAGGGCCGTGGCAAGTGAGCTACACACCCCAGGGAAGGCTCCCAGGCTGCCTGTGGGGAGGTTTCCCCACCCGACATGATGCTGCAACCCTGACTCAGATCAGGAGGAAGTTGAGGGTTCGTAGAAAAATGTCACGCGTAATCGGGGACAAACCAGGTCTGCCTGCCGCTGCTACTGTCACGGAGGCTGCCTGGAGGCCACCGCTGCCCTGACACCTGGGACCGCTTGCTGCATCGGGGCAGGTGTGCACAAAGCCCAGGCCCACACGAGCCCCTGATTTTAGGAGAGTTACCTGCAGTCCACAAGAGCAAGGTCAGGTTAGAGGCTGCATGCCTCAGTTTCTCTAAATGGCCCAGAGGCTGTTACCTGTTGGTGGTCCGGTGTGGCGGAGAAGGCTGAGATGTCATTTCTCCTCCAGGCCTGGCTGCCGGCCTGCTCTGGGGAGAGTCACTTCCCCTCTCTGGGTCTCAACTTCCTTGTGAGTGAAATAAAGGGGTGGGACCAGATGCTCTGAGTGGCTCCTGTGACACCCTGTCTGGCCTAGGGGCTCTTGCTCAGGGGTCTACAGAGGGGCTGCATGGAACTAGAGTGTGGACATGGGGAGCAGATTCCAGGAGGCGGGTCTACACTCTCCTGCCCTCTTAGAAGATCTGCACGCCCATCCCGCAGTTGCCAAAAAACAAAACAAAAAACCAAAAAGCCAAAAATCACACTGCGTGTGTCAAGACCTGGGAAGCCTCTGGAAGAGGAAGC
Organism: Mandrillus leucophaeus; assembly: GCF_000951045.1. Classification (NCBI taxonomy): domain Eukaryota; kingdom Metazoa; phylum Chordata; class Mammalia; order Primates; family Cercopithecidae; genus Mandrillus; species Mandrillus leucophaeus. The sequence continues at coordinate 850,314 of NW_012105975.1, read as the reverse complement.
CTCTCACACACCGCAGATGCTCTAACAGGGGCACCACACAGGAGCAGCCATTCTCAGCACCTGACAAAGGCCGTCGTGACTTCCAGCACTTCGGGGGTTTAGGATTTGAAACTGCTGCCCACAGAAAGGAAAGGAAGGTGGTGCTGTTTAGGACTTCCAGTTTAGGACTTGCGTGCCCAGCCTCGGAGGAGACCTCAGCTTCCACGTGTGTCTGCAAGAATGGTCAGTGGGGTCCCACATGTTCCCCAGCCTCGGCTTCTCTGTCCCAGGCCTGCACAGAGATTTGGGGCAGCCTTAGGCCTGTGGCCTCCTAGGGCCCTGCAAGCAGAGATTTCCCTGGCATCTCCCACCTTCAGGGCTGGGAGGGCTGAGACTCACCCGTGGGCTTGGGTGGCTATTAGCTGAGAGCCCTCATAGATTCCAGCCTATCAGGAAAGTCTGGGCTGAAGTCTACCCTGGTAGATGCAGCTGCCGTGCCCTGGAGGTGTTGGGAGGCCCTGTCGGATGACCAAAGCACAAACAATTTTTAAAAGCCATGCATGCTGGGACTTTCAGGTGTCTACAGGAATAGAAACTACTCCTGGGTTTTTTGGGTGATTCATCCAACGCATGGGTCCCCTCTGTAAATACGAGCTTGCAAGTCACTGCAGGGGAACCACCTGGCCCTCTGGAGCCGGGTCTTCCCACTGTCTGGTAAAGAGGTTGACGGAACCATGACAGCTTTTAAGCTCTCACCTGGGCTTGTGCGATGGGTTGTGCCAAGTCCACTCCCTGCTCCAGGCCATGGAGCCCCAAGCTGGCCTGCGTGCCAAGACAGGGCACTGGGCAGTCCTGCCCCAAGCGAGGCCCCCCTATAGGGCCCCCAGCCCAATCTAAGCCAAAGGCTGGCTACTGGGCAAGGTGGGGCAGCCAGGCCCGCACCCTGGGTGCAGGAGGGGGCCAGGAGCCTGTCGGGACAGCAGCAGGGAGGAGACACACAGGTGTCTGGCACCCACCTCAATACCCAGAGCCTGCCATGTGAGGCCCCAGGAAGGCGTCCACACTGAGCAGCCTGCAGGGAGCAGTGTCTCTGCTCAGCCCCTCCTCAAAGGGATCCTTGTCTACTTCCCATTCTGGCTACCTTTTGGCTACCTTCTTTTTTTTTTTTTTTTTTTTGTGATGGAGTTTTGCTCTGTTGCCCAGGCTGGAGTGCAGTGGCGCGATCTCAGCTCACTGCAAGCTCTGCCTCCCGGGTTTAAGCAATGTTCCTGCCTCAGCCTCCTGAGTAGCTGTGATTACAGGCTTGCGCCACCATGCCCGACTAATTTTTTTTGTATTTTTAGTAGAGACGGAGTTCCACCATATTGGTCAGGCTGGTCTCAAACTCCTGACCTCATGATCCACCCACCTCGGCCTCCCAAAGTGTTAGGATTACAGGCGTGAGCCACTGCACCCGGCCCTGGCTACCTTCTTTTAATAAATGAGTATTTCTATTTTATTGCTGTTGCTTGTTATTTACATTTTTGAAAACATGCACATGATTCAAATACATATGTAAAAACATATAGGAAAATATCTGTACCACTCCTAAATCCAGCTGTCACCTCTCCCCCCACCAGGGCACCACTGTTAAGTTTCTTCCAGAGTTTCTGTGCCCCATGTACATATGAGTTCTTATTTTCTCCCGCTTTTGGCACAAAAGCTAGAGTACTACATGAGCTGCTCTGCAGTACCTCCCTCTCCTGTGGGTATCCCTTGGATACCTTGGGGGATGTCCAAGGTGTATGGGGGATCCCTTGCCAAGGTACATGTGTCCAGACAGACTCAAAAAGTTTGAGCTCCTAAGAGCCAGGCTAGGCAGGGACTAGCCCAAGGCCCCACCCTACGGCTCAGGTCTGTCCATCTGGATTTTCCCCTCCCCTTGTCACAGCCCTGAGGAGTCATAAATAGGATGAACTTTCTCAGAAAATTTCCCTTAAGCCTCCTGAAACTTCTCACCCTAGTCCTGCCCACCCTCTCACCATCCAGAATGACTTGGAGGTTTTGGGAGCCTGGACGGGTCCCTGCCTGTCTTCCAGACTGGGAACCCCGAGTTGGGGAGTTTGGGGGCACACACCTTCGACTTCACCAGTGGGACAGCTTCGGAGCTTCAGGAACCAGCTTCTTCTAGGGCAAGGAACAAGTGAATCTGACTGTGTTTACCAAAGAGCGGGTCCAGGATAGCCGGGCGCTCACCACATCCTCCCCTGACGCTGGTGAAATTCGCTCCTTCAGCAGCCAGAGGCCCGGCCCTGCCCTTGTGGGACATTCCTTCCCTCCAGGGAGGAAACCTGCCCACCAGGGGCTTTGCAGGGGGACCAGTTGGCCCAGGGCTGTGCAAGAAGTGCCCCTGAGCCTGCCCCAGAGAGCCGGTCAGGGAGCAGGGGCAGGAACAAGAGCTGAACCCTCAGAGACACGGGGAAGGAGGAGGATGCTGGAGGAGGGCAGCTCAGGTGCAGGCACGGGCAGGAGGGACATGGTGTTGGTGAGGGCCCGGGCACCCTCTGCACCCTGGGTAAGAGGGGAATGGCAGGAGCCGAGGCTGGAAGCTGGCCAGGCAGGAACCAGGGGCATGGGCCACCCCAGGTCCCAGGGAACACACGCTTGGCACAGGAGCAGTATGTGACAGACCCACTGGGGCGGCAGGGGTTGGGTTGGGATGAGGGCACCAGCAGCAATAAGAAGGAGTAGGGGCATCAGGTTGTCTGAAAGAAGGGTCCAGGGCATCTGAGGCAGCCAGACTCTGAAGCTAGCCTCCGAAAGTCTCCAGCCATCACTCCCCACAAAGCAACTCTTGTCAACTTGGGCTGGTTGCCTAACCTCTCTGAGCCCATTTCCCCAGCCGCAAATTGGAGTTACACATCCATTCAATCAAAAAATGTTTGTGGATCATCTCCTGGGGACCAGGCAGTGGTGCCGAAGAAGACAACAGTGCCTGTCTCAGAAAATGTTGTTTTAGGAGTCGGCACGGTAACAGGGGTAAGCGCACCCAGGAAGTGCCTGCTATTCAAGCGGTGACTGAGGCCCGCATTCCTCATTGATTTATGCCTGCCTTTGTCTCCCCTGCTGGATCTATTTGAAGGAGGAAAAAAAAAAAAAAAAAAGGAGTAACATTGATAATGGGACCCTCATGACCCAAGGAAAAATCAGAGGAAGCCCCAACAGAGAGAGGAAGGCAGGGGAACTTAGGAAGGAGAGGCCAAGAGAGGAAGATGAGCAGCACCTGTCCCCCGCCTCTGCTCCAATCCTCCAGGTGTGACCTGGAGACAGACACAAAGGGTTGAGCTCCAAGAGCTGGGCTAGGCAGGGACTTGCCCCAGGCCCCACACTATGGCTCCCATCTGCTCTCTCCCCTCCCATTCTGTCGGGAACACTTCTGTTCCCAAGCCCCACTTATTTTATTTTATTTTTTGTGAAAATAGAGATGGGGTTTCGCCATGTTGCCCAGGCTGGTCTCGGACTCCTGGACTCAAGCAACCCCTGACCCCGGCCTCCCAAAGTGCTGGGATTACAGGTGTGAACCACCACATTCGGCCACCAAGCCCCACTTATGCATTGAGCCCGGATGACTCCCCTGCACAGTCAGCTGGGTGCCACACCACACAAAGCCCGTTTCTGGAGCCTTTGCCAAGTCCCTGAGGACTGACACCCTGCCCCCTAGGTGCCCACAAAGACAGGAAGGTGCGTGTTCCCAAACCCCCCAACTCGGGGCCCTGATAATCCCCTTTAGCAATTGAAGATATCTGGCCTCTTTGAAAGTGGTGGCTGAGGTCAATGACTGCCAGGGGAATTCAGGAACCTACTGAACACAGGGGGCAGCCCACGGTGTGCAGCGGCTGGGCAGCCTGGCAGGCCCTCCAGGAAGCCCCCATCTCCAAGGGAGCTCTCAGCCACCTGGGGACTGGCCTGTGGCAGTGGGTAGCTGTCCCTCCTCAGGTTGGTCCAGAGGCCAAAGAAACTAGAACAACCTCCTTTTGTGTCCACCCTTAGTCCCCTCAGGCTTTCAGAATGGCCATAGAGGTGGTGGCTGGACTCAGGGGACTCAGGGCCTCTCTCCTTACAGGGCTTACCCCTTATCCAGGAGCAGCGGTCCCTGCATGGGCAGCATTCCCCACGCCCGGAAGCCAGCATCTCCAGGAGGCAGGACTGGGGCTCCCTTGGCAGGGGGCAGTGGCAGCAGGGTGAGGCTCTGCTGTGGGGATGGAGGATGCAGGATGCAGGGGCCGTGTCCCGTAGGAGAGGTACCAGGTCTTCCCCAAGAGCTCAGCCTCTACAGTTCTTGACTTCAGTTTCTGAGGTCACATCTGCTGTCACCCCAAAGCTTCCAGTGGCCACCCCAGAGGGGCTGGGTCAGGCTATGGTCACTTCCCGCCTCCCTCTCCTTGCCTCTATTGTCACCTGGGGTCAGGGTGCTTTCTTTGTCTACCTCTTCAACCCTCCTTTCCAGTGCTAACAGACTGGACTGCCCCCAGAGGCACAGGCCTCAGCATATGGGCTACCCATTTGGAGAGACCCCTCCCTGCACTGGCTGTTTCTCCACCTGCCCCTACAACACAAAAGGCTGACTGAGTGTGGTGACTTCTAACCCAGCCCTGGCTCAGGAATCACAAAACCTAGGTCTGCATCAGGGCCAGCACCTCGCTGCACCTCTCACCAAAAGCCGTGGAACGAGTACCAAGTACCGATTCCGGTTTCTGGTTCCTGGCCTCTCTCCGACGCCAGCACAGCTGCTCTTTCTTCCCCAGAAGGATGGGGGTTAGTTCCAGGGACCAAATGTGAGACGACCACCTCTGTGAACAGCACGCATATCCACTGAAAGCCCCAACCCAGAGCTCTTGGTCCCAGGGGAAGGAGGACACAGGTCAGAAGAACCAGGGACAGCCAGCCTGGCCCAGCCCAGGTGCTCAGCGAAACGCTTAGAGCCCGGCCGCCTCGCCCTCGAGGGCCCACTCCATGCTGGGGCCTGGGGTAACCTCTGGGCAGGAGTCAGTCTCCCCTCGGGAAGGTTAGCATCCAGGTGCCTGGAGGTGGCCCTGTCTGTTATACGGGGTGGGGTGAGGATCACCATCTGTTCTGGTTTGCCCAGGACGAACAGGACTCCTGGGGGGGCTCCGGACCTTCAGTGTTAAACCCAGATAGTCCCTAAGAGTGAAGAGCCGGTCACTGCAGGTCGGCAAGGGAGCTTTGGGAATTGAGCCCTCTCTTCAGTCAGGGGCTCCCGCCCTGGCTCCACCCACCGAGGAAGGGCATTGTCCTTTTGGGTTGGGCTTCCCTCACCCCACCCAGGACCCCTGCATTCTGCTGACTGTGCCTAGGGTGCCCAGAGCCTCTCTGGCTGCCAGGAGACACAAGAATTAACCTCTTCCTACCACCCGGACAAGTGACACACAAGCCCCTTCATGCCAGAGACACACGGGTCTCAGAGGAAACACCTGGGGTGAGGGGCACTTTTCCTCTCCCTCAGAGACGGCTGGCAGGACCCCCGGCCTCAACACTATCGTGACCACATTTCCAAGAAGAGGCTCCTGGCGCTGCGGTCAGACAGAGGGGCTGTGTGTTAGTTCAGGCTGCCTGGAACACATCAGAAAAGGGGCCCCAGTTTACACAGAGGCAGGCGCGTCTCAGGAACTAGAGTGTGTGGTCCCAGCCCGGCAGCCACTCCCAGCCCCAGTGCAGCCTCCTGTCCAGATGAGGGGTCGAGGGAGCGAAGGCTGACGGGCTCCATGGACCTGTTTATTATTTTCTCCATCAGGAAGTCTTTCCTTCTGAAGCTCCTAGGGGGCTTGAGTGAGTGACTTGCTTTGGCTGTAAAAGGGGTTTTGCCCAACTGCTTGAGTCCCAGGGTTTCGCACAGTTGTGCTATGTGTTGTGGTTTTCCCTCAGGCCTTCACAGGCTCACAGCCGGAACTGTGCGCACCCATCCAGATATCAACATACACACACCCCCAGAGACTCGCATAGGCATGCTCTAGATGGATCATGGGGCAATTCGAAAGGAGATGCAGCCCTGGGCTCTGGGATTGGGCTGGGAGGACAGGGTTTCCATTTTGGACTGGAGGGTATGGAATACGAACACAGGGGAATGGAGATACAGGTTCAGTATCCTTTGTCAGAAACGCTTGGAAAAAGAAGTGTTTTGGATTTTGGATTTTTTGAGAGTTGGGACTATTTGTATTATACTTACTGGCTGAGCATCCTAAAACCAAAATCTGAAGTTCTCCAATGAGCATTTTCCTTGAGTGCATGTTGGTGCACAAAAAGTTTTAGATTTGGAGCATTTTCGATTTTGGATTTTTGGACTTTGGATGCCCACCTTGTATATACTGGGGAGTCATCAGTATCAGGATGATGGAGGAAGCTTGTGAAATAACATGCAGTGTGAGAAAATAAAGAGTGAACTCTGGGGAAGAGAATATTAAAGAGGTTGGCAGAGAGACTGGAACCCACAAAGGTGGAAAAGAGTTAGCCAGAAGTTGGAGAATTGCAAAAGCCAAAGGAAGATTCCAGACAAAGGCTGGCCAGTATGTGAAGGAGCCTTGAAGGTAAGCCAGTGGCCAGTACTGAATCTTGGCAGAGGAAACCAAGAACAATGATATGGTTTGGCTGTGTCCCCACCCAAATCTCATCTTGAATTGTAGTTCTCATAATCCCCACATGTCGTGGGAGGGACCTGGTGGGAGGTAATTGAATCTTGGGAGCTGTTACCTCATCCTGTTCTCATGATAGTGAGTTCTCACGAGATCTGATGGTTTGATGGTTTTTTAAGGGGCTTTCCCCACTTTGCTCGACACTTTTCTTATGATGCCATGTGAAGAAGGACATGTTTGCTTCCCCTTCCACCTGATTATAAGTTTCCTAAGGCCTCCCCAGCCATGCTGAACTGTGAGTCAATTAAACCTGTTTTCTTTATAAATTACCCAATCTTGGGTATGTGTTTATTAGCAGCATGGGAATGGACTGATACAAACATCCTGTTGGACAGCAGCAATGTCCATAGAGGTTCCTCCTGCAGGAGTGGCTCTAAGGGGACCAAGGAGAGTGTCCAATATGTAGATTTAGGCTCATGAAAGGTAGTTGTCTATAAAAACCCTTGGGGCCAGGATGATCCCCAGAGATAAGTCTGGTGACAGTTGTCTTAATACAAAAATGAATTATTAGAATTTCTCTTGAGTTATTACTCAAGTTGTCAAAAGCTGACTAAGTTGTTTGGTTGGAGGCTAAGGGGAAAGTAGTTTATATTTATGGTTCTTCTTTTTATGCTTGTATACAAAGGAATAGAAGTCAGGACTCTTGATCTAACCTGAGTCAGATTTCCTACGTCAAATACCGTTTCTCTAGTCTTCCTCTTACCTCCCTAGTCTCCTAAGTTTATTAACACACTTTAAAACATAATAGGTTTCCTTGAATAAAATGATTCTGATTTTCAGCTGGGCTGTATGACTGGAAACAATAAGTAAAAAATGTATTCTAGGCCAGGCACAGTGGCTCACACCTGTAATCCCAGCATTTTGGGAGGCTGAGGTGGGAGGATTGCTTGAGGCCAGGAGTTTGAGACCAGCCTGGGCAACAACATAGTAAGACCCCGTCTCTACAAAATTTTTTTTAATTAGCTGGGTGTGGTGGGGCACACTTCTGGTCCTAGCTACTTGGGAGGCTGAGATGGAAGGATCACTTGAATCCAGCAGTTAGAGGCTATGGTGAGTTGTGATTGTACCAGTGCACTCCAGTCTGCACAAGAGAGTGAGGCATTGTCACTGTCAGAGATGATAAATTCCTTTACAAAAAGCTTCAGGTCCCTATTCTTTGTTTCTTAAGACCAACTTCCTTGTACTTCCTTGTCTCCTAGCTACCTGTTCTATAAATAACCCTCCTGCCTTTGCCACACCCAGACCACTCCAGACATGCCTTCCCTCCCAGTAACGGGCAGCCTCTACCTTCCTGCCTAATTGACCCTATTCAATTTGAAACCTTAGCCAATCGGGTTAGCTTAGATTGTGCGGTCCAATCCCAGCTAATGGGTGTGCTCTTGTGATCGTGATTGGCTCAAGTTACACGCTTCTGCAGAAGTAAATTGCCTTGCTGAGAGAGCTTTTTGCTGGAGTGCTGATTCTTCTTTGTGGCACTGAGCATTTATTTCCAACAGTCACCAAAAAAACATTTTCTATGATAAATTGTGATTATTTGTTTTGTAGATTTGGGGTAAAAATGTAAACCATTGAAAAAAGTCTTGCCCTGGCTCATTCAAAAAGACAAGCAGTAGAGACCTCATCTAGGAGAATGTTCATGCTAATTTCTGTCAACTACAAAACACAGATGCTGCCACAACCACCAAACAGAATAGAGAAAATCTGCTCAGTAGAACAAGATATTTAACTATTTTAAAATTTGGGGCACAGTGGCTCACGCCTATAATCCCTGCAATTTGGGAGGCAGAGGAAGGAGGATACTTGAGCTCAGGAGTTTGAGACCAGCCTAGACAATATGTTGGGACCCTCATCTCTACCAAAAAAAAAAAAAAAAAAATGAGCTGGACATGGTGGTGTGCACTTGTGGTCCCAGCTACTTGGGTGGATCACTTAAGCACAAGAGATTGAGGGTGCAGTGAGGCATGATCACACCACTGTACTCCAGCCTGGGAGACAGAGCAAGACTCTGTCTCAAAAAAAAAATGTTAGACTCATTCTCATACTAATAATTGGGAGTTTGTGTGAAACATCACATAAAAAGAAGCCGGCCAGGCAAGGGCCCCCTTAAATGCCATTTGAGGAAGTGAGGCCATCAGGATGGGCTTTATATGGAATCAATTTTTTTAAAAGACCATGTAATACCTTTTACACCTTCTAAACTATGTAAGAAATACAATCAAAGTTCTCTTTCTGTAACCAGATGACCAAAAACAAACAAACAAACAAACAAAAAAGGTTGAGCCAGCCCTACAGAACCTGGTCTCTTACCATGTTTTTCTGTGAGACGGTTTTAACAAATATTTTATATTGCTTAGAAAAATATTGGTATTTCCTGATAGCTTTTCACTTGAAGGAAAGACTGGAGCAGTTTGACTGGGGCTGGGGATGCTGGGATCAGAGAGTAAATAAAGATCCCAGGTGCTCATTTTGTCTTAACTCCACCAAAAAAGAAGAGAAAAGAGAGAGAGGAGAGAGAGAGAGAGGAAAGAGAGAGTGCTCTCTGTAGCAGAACTGTACCCATTGTAGAGAGGTGGAAACTGAGGCCCCAGCAGAGGCCTTCCCGGGCAGTGCTTGGGCTAGAGCCAGGTCAAGGCCCATTTATACCCCGAGCCAACTCGTGTTAGCAGGGCAGCATCCTGGCTGGCTGGCTCCCCGCCCAGAGACTGCTCGAGAGCTTGGTTGGCTATTGCCTTCCAGAGCAGCCCCTGCTTCCTGTTCTCCTCCTGCCCTCTCCCACTAGCCCCTCCATGGAGGGCCAAGAAGCCCAGCCAGCCCTGGGTGTGGGTGCTAAGAGGTGTCTGGGTTCAGGAATTTCCTGGCAGGAGCAGCAGTACCCATGTTTGTCTCCGGGCATCCCCAGCCCCGGCGGGGGGGCCAAGTAAGAGAGGCAACAATGCCAGAGTAGGTCACAGAGCAAGAGCCTGGAGAGCTAAGAGCTATTCCTGTTCAGGGTTCTGACGGAGTTTGGGTGTTGTCCCCTCTAAATCTCATGTTGAACTGTCATCCCCAGTGCTGGAGGCGGGGCGTGGTGGAGGGGGTTAGATTATGGGGGTGGATTTCTCATGAATGATCTTGCGCCCTCCCCTTGGTGCTGTCCTCTCAGTAGCGAGTTCCTTCTTGCGAGATCTGGCTGTTTGAAAGTGTGCGGCACTTCCCCGCCCCTCCTCTTGCTCCCACTCTGGTCAGGTGAGATGCCGACTCCCTCTTCGCCTTCTGCCAAAATTGCAAGCAAGGTCTCATTCGAAACAGGGCAGGTGCCGGCACCACACTTCATGTAAAGTCTACAGAACTGGGAACCAATTAAACCTCTTTTCTTTATAAAGTATCCAGCCTCAAGTATTTCTTTATAGCATCATAAGAATGGCCTAACACGGAGTCTGTCTTAGGAAGGGGCCCTCGGGCTGTCCCTCTTCTCCCTGGCCCTAGCCCAGGAGGAGGACCAGCGAGATCAGTCAGGTGAGAAGCCTCTCCATGAAGATGCCTTCTGCCATTCATTACACACACAACAGCATCTTGGTCCCAGACGCGGGGTCCCAGAGAGGACCTCGAGGAGACTTCCCAGGTCAGCAGTGGAAATTACCCACCACTGGACAATGGACGGGGCAAAGCTGTGGTGTGGAAAGGGGCAAATCCACCTCCCTCCCACGTGTACCCACATGATTGTCCCCGGGACTTCCATGAGCTTGATGAGCCAGAAGCTATGGTTCTGCACACGTGAGTCTGTGACCTGACAGCTGTGCCTGCTTCACCAGTGTAGAGACTCGGACGCCCAGGCAAACTCCGGAAGTGTGGAAGGGAAGGGGAGAAAGCCTGCGGAGGGAGTTGGAGGAGCCGTGGATTCCAGTAACCTTCGCGGATTAGTTCAGAGGGAAATGTCCACAGCAGAGATGACTATGACACCCGGCACAAGATTTAATTCTCAGAGTGAAAACGAGAATGCCGTGTCTGTGGGAGCCCCGGGAGAATGACTCAACAGTGGCGTCCTACAGCATGATTTGCTTTAACTGCAGGTGAAGACAATCATTCAGGAGTGGAAAGAATATAACTGAATGCTTTGTCACAAATTTACTTTGATCTCATGTACCCCATAAATACAGACACTCACTATGTACCGCGAAAATTAAAAATAAAGATAACAAATTCACATTCCGCTTGTTCATCCTGATCCTTACTGCATCAAAGACAACAAGGAAGGCCCCATTGCCTGCCCTCTTGCTCATAGTTCAGCCGTCCAAGAATCATTCTTGATGCCCTGCAAGTGCCAGGCGCTGAGCTAGGCCCTGCAGATGCGACAATGGACATAGATGCTGTCCCAGCCACCGGCACTCGCTGCCCGGGGAAGAACCAGGTAAGGTTCCAGCGCATTGCCCTCCATGAAGCAGGAGCAGGAGTCTCACCGCGGCGCTGGGAGCTGCCTGCCTTCCTCCCACCAGCCTCTAAGGGAAGGATTTGTGTCTGCTGGCCCTCCTTGGTAGTAACAAATTCTGGTCGTGGACAAAGCAGATAGAAGACTACAGAAGACAGACAGGCTAAGGCAATCTGTGCAAAAAGATGGCGGCAGGGGAGAGGAAAGTCAAATTCCCAGAATGAAGCGCGGACGTGGGTGGCGAGTGTGTGGCTGGGATTTGAGGTGGAAAGAGGCTGAGAGAGGACTGAGTTCCGGGAGGCAGCTGCCTCCTGCGTGGAGGACTTTCCAAGGGCAAGTGCTGGACATTGAGAATCGCTCCCAGACAATGATCCAGTTTCTCCAACAAATCAATGACATGAAAAGGAAAGGAGAAGAAAAGGGGTGACTCTGAAAGAATGCAATCCACGCCCTCATTTGAGCCCTCATTTGAACAAACCAGTCATAAAAAGACAGTTTTGACACAGTGGAGGAATCTGAATATGGATTTTGTGGTAGACAATATTACAGATTAACTTTTTATTTATTTATTTTTTTGGAGATGGAATCTTGCTCTGTTGCCCAGGCTGGAGTGCAGTGGTGCGATCTCGGCTCACTGCAAGCTCTACCTCCCGGGTTCACGCCATTCTCCTGTCTCAGCCTCCCGAGTAGCTGGGACTACAGGCGCCCGCCACCACACCTGGTTAATTTTTTGTATTTTTAGTAGAGACGGGTTTCACCGTGTTAGCCAGGATGGTCTCAATCTCCTAACCTCTTGATCCGCCCACCTTGGCCTCCCAAAGTGCTGGGATTACAGGGGTGAGCCACCGCGCCCAGTCTACAGATTGACTTTTAATTGTGTTAGCTAAGATGATGGCATGGTAGTTGCATTAAAAAGTGTCTTTTGTATTCACAATAACCAAGATAGGGAATCAGCCTAAGTGTCCATCAGTGGATTAATGGATTAAAAACATATACACAAAGAAATATTATTCAGCCATTTAAAAAGGGAATCTTGTCATTCGTGACAACATAAATGAACCCAGAGGACATTCTGCTCAGTGAAATAAGCCAGACGAAGAAAGACACATACTACATGACCTCACTTATATGTGGAATTTAAAGAAGTCAAACTCCCAGAAGCAGGGAATAGGATGGGGGCTGCCAGGGGCTGGAGGGCTGGGGAGGATGTGGAACCAGGAGATATTGGTCAAAGGTGTTTCAGTTAACAGAAATACGCTCTGGAGATCTATTGTATATAGTAGCATGGTGACTGTAGTTAATAGTTCTGTATTGTAAACTTGGAAATTGCTACAAGAGTAGATTTGAAATGTTCTTACCACGCACGCAAAAGGATAATTATGTGATTGATGGATGTGTTCATTAGCTTGATTTAATCATTTCCCAGTGTATACATATATCAAAACATCACCCTCTGCATCATTCACATATCCAATTTCTGTCATTTGTACCTTAACAAAACTGGGGACCAGAGAGTGTGGAGAAAAAAGTGTCCTCATCAGAAGAGATGCACCCTGTAGTATTAAGCTAAGATGCCATGAGGTCAGTGTAAGTGGTGGAGGGTAGAGATCAATGAACTAGAGATCAGTGAAATGAGACTGGCAGAAGCTGATGGTTGTGGAAGCTGAGCCGGATGTCCCAGTAGCATGGGACAAGTTCCCATTGCAGCCCACACCTGAACCAGGCCATAGTTGGGGCCAAGCTTCCTCTCTGGCAGAGCTGGAAGAAAGCAGGCCTAGCCCATCAGACCTTTTAGGGACCTCCAGGGCCTATCAGGGGCAGGGGCCAGGGCAAGGCAGCTGTGGCTGGGGGTGCTCATGTGGCCCTTTAGGAGTCTACTGGGGTTCTTTGAGACACGCCCCAAACTAGAGAGCAGAACATCTTAATCACATCATATTTTAGTGAACCTCGAAAAGTAAATAAGAATTGAGATAGGTTCATGATGAACTAACCCTATTGCTCATTTCCTATGTTTGACTTTAGCATATTCAACTTTCTGACAACCCCGTTACACTGGCCACACCACAGACCCACGCCTTCCATCCCTTCCTCATGCCCAAGCCAGCAAGAGCCATTAGCTGGCAAATCGCTGCTTTCCACTACGGATGGGGGAAACTGCCTGGCTGCCAACAACCCAGTTTACGTAGCAGTCTCCCCTTGGTCAGCACCACCGGAGTTTTGTTGGTTATGGGGCGATCTTACTGAGGTTAGTTAGGTGTGCTGCAGCAGTGAAGCTGGAGCCTGCCTTCTGCACCTTGGACTTGCACCAACCAACTGGGCTCCAATGCAAAGGGCAAGAGCATGATGAAAGAGCACATTTGCAATTCTAGAAGACTGCATCTAAATTGCAAGGTGTAATTGGGACCCTGGTTACATTTTTAGCTCAAGGGAATAAAGCTCATCCCATCCTCCCTACCCCAGGAGGGAGTGTCTGTTGGTCAACTATGTGACTTCTTTTTTTTTTTTTTTTTGAGACAGGGTCTCACTCTGTCTCTCAGGCTAGAGTGCAGTAGCCCAATCATAGCTTACGGCAGCCTCTACCTCCCAGGCTCAAGCAATCCTCCTGCCTCAACCTCCCAAGTAGCTGGGACCACAGGGGCACACCACCATGCCAGGCTAATTTTTAACTTTTGTAGAGACTAGGTCTTACTATATTGCCCAGGATGGTCTTGAACTCCTGCGCTCAAGCAATCTTCCCACCTCAGCCTCCCAAAGTGCTGGAATTACAAGTGTCGACCACCACACCCAGATTTTTAGTGCTATTTTTTTTAAGTACCTTGTGTTCAACTTCAACTGGTCCCTCACTCCAACTCCTAACATAGCCTGCACCCAGCTACAGCGAGGCTTCCTAAAATACAAATCTGGCCCTGTCCTACCTAAGCAGAAACTGCATCCCGCCTCAGCAGGCCCCAGTGGCTTTGGTGTCTGTCAAGCTCCTCATCAGCGGATGAAGCCTGCAATGCCGCCCGGCTCCTCTGTAACATGAGTGTGGCCCCTGACTTCAGTTCTCTCCAAGAAGTCTTGGGTGCTACAGTTGCCACCACCGCCCACCCGTGCGCTACCCCCAGCTTCCTCCCTTGGTGAGGCAAAGCACAGCCCCTATGCTTGGTCTGTGTCTCCCGCAGGCCTCTCACAACAGTTGCTTAGCAGAGCTTTCTCAGTCAGCACTGAAAGGGAACTTAGAACCAAGTGAGCTATCAGCCCCTCCAGGCCTGACTTCCCCACTCAGAGCCTCCCCCACTCCTTCCTCCCTCCCCGCCTCCCGACCTCTGGGTCTGGGTGGCTGCTCTCCACACACCTCCCAACCACATTGACCTGGGGAAGCAAGACAGATTCGAGAGTCTTGATTTTTGTTTTCAAGAATTGCAAAAAAAAAAAAAAAAAATACTAAATAAATCAAAATAAACCAAAAAGAGAAGGAAAAATTCTCCCATAGTCCCTACCCTATATATGGAACCTACTCTCTCTCATTGCCTTTGAGGCTTTGTTTACAGGCAGAACCAGCATGAGACTGGCAGGCATGGTGAAGAGTCAGTTACATAATTCGGATTTTTTCACTTAGAGCTGTAGATATTCCTTCCACGCCAGTGCAGAGTCTTCATCATTATCCTTTTAAGCCACATAATATGCTATTAAATGTACATGCCAGCATTTATTTAATCATTCCCCAATTATAGGTCATTTAGGTAGTTTTTCCTTCTTTTAGGAATTATTGTTTTAAAATATATTCCCTGAGGGTTGGGCGAGATGGCTCACGCCTGTAATCCCAGCACTTTGGGAAGCAGAGGCAGGAGGGTTGCTTGAGCTCAGGAGCTCGAGACCAGCCCGGGAAACATAGGGAGACCCTATCTTTACAAAAAATAGTCCAGTTTGGTGGCATGTGCCTGTAGTCCTAGCTCCTCGGGAGGCTGAGGTGGGAGGATCATCTGAGTCAGGGAGGTCAAGGCTGCAGTGAGTTGGGACGGTGCCACTGCACTCCAGCCTGAGTGACAGACTGAGACCCTGTCTCAAAAAATAAAATTAATAAATATAAAATATAGTCCCCGAAGGGGAATCACTACATCAACAGGCCTAATGCTTTTATGGCTCTTGTCTTTGTTTGTTTGTTTTGTTTGTTTTCTTTGAGACGCAGTTTCACTCTTCCACCCAGGCTGGAGTGCAATGGCGCAATCTTGGCTCACTGCGACCTCTGCCACCCGGGTTCAAGCGATTTTCCTGCCTCAGCCTCTCAAGTAGCTGGGATTACAGGCACCCACCACCACGCATGGATAATTTTTGCATTTTTAGTAGATACGGGGTTTTCACCATGTTGACCAGGCTGGTCTCAAATTCCTGACCTTGTGATCCACCCGCCTTGGCCTCCCAATGTGCTGGGATTACAGGCGTGAGCCTGCTTTTATGGCTCTTGATAGCTATTGTAAGATTGCCTTCCTGGGAAGAATGGGGTGGATTCCATCAATTCCCGGGCCTAGATCAGCGCTTCTCAAAGTGTGGCTCAGGCACTCTGGGGGGAAGGGTGGTCTTGGTACGCTTTCTGGGGATCCACAAGGTCAAAACTATTTTCATAATAATAATAAAATGTTGTTAGTACTTCCTTTTCCACTCTCTCCCTTTAGTGAGTGTACAGTGGAGTTTTCCGGAGGCTCTATGCTGTGTGATGCCGCAGTAGATTGAATAGAGATAGGAGAGGCCAACCATCTTTCACGAAGCCCAGCATCACAGAGATTTGTGGAAATGTAGAAATAATGCTTCTCTTCTCACTAAATTTATTTTGCTTTGAAAAATATAACTTTTAATTAAAAATGTTATTTATGTAAATAATATAGTTTCTTTTTTTTTTTTTTTTTTGAGACAGAGTCTTGCTCTGTCACCCAGGCTGGAGTGCAGTGGCGCGATCTCAGCTCACTGCAACCTCCACGTCCCAAGTTCACACCATTCTCCTGCCTCAGCCTCCTGAGTAGCTGGGACTACAGGCACCCACCACCACGCCCAGCTAATTTTTTTTGTATTTTTAGTAGAGACAGGGTTTCACCATGTTGGCCAGGCTGGTCTCGAATGCCTAACATCGTGATCCACCCGCCTCAGCCTCCCCAGGTGCTGGGATTACCGGCGTGAGCCACCATGCCCAGCCAGTTTCTTTGTTTTAATTTCTAACATAGGAAACCCTGATAGATATCTACATAGACAAGAGCTTTTTGAGATCCTTAACACTTTTTAAGAGTGTAAAGGGGTCCTGAAGCCACATGGTTTGGGAACCACTGGCCTGTACATGATGTGGCAGAATGCAGGGTGTGCTGAGCAGGCCTTGTTCAGCCCATCGCCTACCTGCCTGTCTCCCAGGCATGGCACCCAGGACAAGGCACAGAGCAATTGGCTTTTTTGTCTTTTTATCTCTTCTTGCCACTTTTATTTTCTTCTCTTCTTCTCTTTCCCCTCTTTGTTTTTCTCTTGTTTTGCTCTTCTTTCCCCTACTGCAGCCTCAGACCTCATAACAAGAGCTGCACAGATAATGAAACCTTCCCTGCTTCACCTAAATCAAACATTTTTTCTCACATCTAAATAGAGATTAGTGACATTTGAAACAGGTTTTTCATTATTACTAATATCATTCACAAGAAGTGACATGTGTGGTGTTATGATAAGTACACACGTGTTGGCTTTTGCCCACAGTTCCTGGCTCGGAACCCCCATAGCCCTTGTTACAGTCTCGTGTTATGACAGTGGCTGTGTTGGGCCTCAGGAAACAGAAGCTCTCTGGCCTTCTTCTGCTCTCCTTTCATCTGCCACCGGGCAGGACTCGTGTCTCTCCCCGCCTTTCTGATTGTGGGTCTTAAGACTCTCCCCAGAGGGTTCTGTCCTACGCCCTGAGCGAAGGAACGCTGACACCATGAAGCTTCCGTAAAAACCCCAAGAGGACAGGGTTCAGAGAGCTTCCGGAGAGCTGAGCTCACGGAGATTCCTGGAAGCTCCATGCCTCTTCCCCTATACCTTGCCCTGTGCATCTCTTCACCTGTATCCTTTGTAATATCCTTTAGAATCAACTGGCGAATGTAAGTATTTCCATGAGTTCTGTGAGCCACACCAGCAAATTGATCAAACCCAAAGAGGGGGTTGTGGGAACCCCAACTTGAAGCTGGTCGGTCAGAAGTTCCGAAGTCCAGACTTGCGTCCGGGTCGGGGATAGTCTTGGGACCGAGCCCTCAACCTGTGGGCTGTAAGACTATCTCCAGGTAGACAGTGTTGGAATTGAACTGGAGGACACCCCACTGCTGTCCGCGGCTTGGTGGGACAACCGCCCACACATCTGGTCCCAGAAGTCTCCTTCTGTGTTGCTGACTGTTGTTGTGGTGTGTGAGAACAGAGGAAAAACATGGTTTGAGAGTGTTTCCCTGAAACAATATGCATATTTTAAAAATATACACACGTAATCAAAGGACTAAAAATGAAAATGAGATATTTTCATACCAACTTGGCAGAGATTTATTAGATGGCAGCGCTTAGTGCTGGCAGATGTCTAGGGAGGAGGGCAGCCTCATGTGGTTTCTAGAAGGCAACTTGGCAACGCGCACCAGGGGCCTTAAACATAGCCTACCCTTTGACCCAGAGAAGTGCAAAAGGCTGACAGCTCCACTTTGTGCTATTAACAACTTGAAGTTGCCTGGGATCTTGACAACTGAGAGTAAGCAGGGATTTTTTTCCCTTTCATTAGGCCCAGAGAAGGTACATCTGTGGGTTTTTGTTGTTATTGTTGTTTGGGTTTTTTGGTTGTTTTGTTTGTTTGTTTGTTTTTGTTTTGTTTTTTTGTGAGACAGGGTCTTGCTCTGTTGCCCAAGCTGGAGGGCAATGGCACAATCATGGCTCCCTGCGACTTTAACCTCCTGGGCTCAGGCGATCCTCTTACCTCAGCCTCCTGAGCAGCCAGGACTACAGATACATACCACCATGCCCAGCTAATTTTTTTAAACAAATTTTTATAGAGACGGGGATCTTGCTGTGCTGCCCAGGCTGATCTCAAACTCCTGACTCAAACTATCTTCCTGCCTCAACCTCCCAAGTACTGGGATTACAGATGTGAGCCACCACACCTGGCAAGAGAAGGTACATTTGGGAAGGGAGGGGGGTTACTGGACTTCAAAGATAGAGATGACATGGTCACCTGAACTCTCATCAGGACACGTGGGCAAACTCTCCTGCAGGTAGCAGGCCAAGGCCTATAGGGAGAAAGAAGCCTGAGGGCAGATGCAGCTTGTGTGCCAGGAACCACAATCCAGGTGAGTACTTTGGAATACTCCCTCTGTACTAAAATCCTCTCCTCTTATGCCCAAGCCTTCAGTAATAATATTGGATTAAGAGGTACTGCCTGGTCTTAGCAGGTGTGATCCAGAAGTCAGCTGGAGCCTGGCCATGCCTTGAACTCTACATGAGGTTGGCTCATTGTGAGCCCAGAGGGCTAAGGAAGGCCACAGCCCTCCGTAGGATGTCCCGTTGTGTGGTCTGGGGATGGCCAATGCCCTCCCAAGTTTTCCGCACATTCCCAGGGCAGGACTGCTGACACCTCCACGGCCTCTGCTTTTCCCATGGTGCTGCTTGTCAGTTACTTGTCTCCTCTTCCCGGAGTCCTATAGAGACCCCCCTGCCCTCAAGGTGTCATGGGCATTTCTGAAGCTCAGGGACTGCAGAGAGACAGGGAGATTTCACATCACAGAAGCACAAGCTTCCATCGGGCATCTGCACAGCTGAAATGGCCCACGGCTGCCCTGTCCCCGCGGAACATCCCAAGGCCGGCCCCCACAGGAGCCAGCCTCTTGCAGGCAGGCTTCTCTCACCTTCTGCCTTCCTGGCCCTTCTCTCTACCCCTCCTCTTTCCTCCCTCACAGCAGCTGAAGCCTCTGCATGGTGGCCCAGGTGCCTGCCGATGTCCACCGCCTCTGCTCCACCATCTGTCCTAACAGTTGCCAAGGTGTTTCCCAGCTATGAGGACCTTTGCTGCCAGTTGTCACAATGAAAATGGTTTCCTCTGTTTCAGCTGGGCCTTGGGGAATTAGAGTGATGCTTGGGTCCATCCTTGGGTGCAGTGGCTCAGGAAGCATGTGCATCCCAGAAAAGCGAGTTCCCTGGTGGTCAAAAGGAAGGAAGGAGAGGTGGCTGGCTAAAGTGACCAGCAACCAGGTAGGGGTGGTGGTTGTGTGGATCCTGGAGCATCGTTCGGGGTTTCTGAGGTGGGCAAAATAATCTCCCCCATCCCAATATGTCCAGGTACAAATCTCAAGAACCGGTGAGTATGTTCAATTACATGGCAAATTAAGGTTGTCAATGGAATTAAGGTTGCCAATTATCCTGGATTATCCTGGTAGGCCCAATGTAATCACAAGAGTTCTTGAAGGTAGAGAGTGGGGCAGAAGAGACAGAGGGATAGGATGTGGGAAGGACTCAATCCACTGTTACTGGACTTGAAGACAGAAGAAGGGGCGATGAGCCAAGGGCTGCAGGCAGAACCGGCTCTGGAAGCTGGAAAGGCAGAGAAACAGGTTCTCCCCTAGAGCCTCCAGGAGAACACAGTTCTGCCAGCACCCTGATTTTAGCCCAGTGAGACTTGTGTTGGGCTTCTAATCTACAGAACTGTAAGATAATAAATTTGTGTTATTTTAAGCCACTTAATATATGGCAATGTGCTACAGCAGGAAGGGGAAATAAACACATCTTCCCAGACACTATCAGGGGACAAGAACCTGGCAAAAACCTGCACATCCTGTGTCCCTCAGTTGACCATAATGAGGGCACTGAAGAGCAGAATCTCCTAGGAAGCTGGAGAGGCTGGAAGCATCCAGGATACACGCCTGTCCAGTCTGGATCTTCTTAAAAACCAGGAACGTGAGTAGGTGTGAGTCTGCACATGGCCAGGAGAAGAAGGCTGGCAGTACCCTCCACCACCCCAGTCTCCTGAAACCACCTTCCTGGTGGGGGATTCCCAAGGAGAGTCCTCAGCCTGAGAGGCTCCAAGGTCTGATGAGTAGGCCTGTGGAGCAAGCTTATGTTAGCTGAGCTCATTCTGGAAACCACAGCTTCCCACTGGCTTCTGATCAACAGGACCTTGTCTTGCTCAAGTCAAAACACCCAGGAAGCCAAATCATAACAGAGGGCTTCTGAGCAAGTTCCGAGATGCAAAGGTTTCACAGCCCTGGCTATGCAGCTCCGTAATCGTGCCCACAACAGCTGCCCCTGGCATCAGGTGGGCCGCATGCATCCTTGCACCTGGTCTTCTTGCCCACTCCCCTGACACAGTGTAGATGGCACTGCCAAAACCCCATCCAAGCCAGAGCTTTCTCTGTGTTTCCACAGTGACAGAGCCAAGCCCCTGCTCTGGGCTGGCTGTCATTCTGTGTCCTGAAGAGGACTTGGCTTAACTCTCTTCTAGTTCATTTCCTGTTGGATTTAAAGCTTGGCTTTCAAACTTCAGTCTTAGTTCCCTCCTTTCCATGCCACTGGCAGAAGCCTCCTGGCCTTAAACTTTTTATTTTTATTTTTTGTGGGTAATAGTAGATATATATATTTATGGGGTACATGAGATTTTAATATAGGCATACATTGTGTAATAATCACATCTGGGTAAATGAGGTATCCATCAACTAAAGCATTCATCCTTTGTGTTACAGATAATTCAGTTATACTCTTTTAGTTATTTTTAAATGTACAATTAAATGTTATTGACTATAGTCACCCTGTTGTGCTATCAAATACTAGGTCTTGTTTATTCTTTCTGTTTTTTTGTACCCACTAACCATGGCCAATAATCATTACTTTAATAAATCCTTTCTTGAAAGTGTTAGTGTTTTTTAAGCATTCAATTTAGTTTGTGTTTGGAATTCAAAGTTAGCACAAATGACTTCCATGCCACTTGCACTCTTTCAAAAAAAATCATGTCAGACATCACTAATCAATTACTGTACTCTTTCTCCCTGAGCCTGGAGTGCCCCAGGAATCCTTAATATAGTCGTCTAAGCAGTCCTCACCTAACAATTGGAAATGGCAAGTGAAAAGAAACTAACATGTCATCCCTTGATGCAATTACAGTTAGGGACAGAGTCATCTTTTTAATTCCTCCCACTATGTTTATCCCTTTACTATGTGACGGTAATTCTGTCACCAAGAGCTAGCATCCCAACTCAATACACCATTTCTGTGAAATTATAATCTCCATCTACTTTGAGTGGCAAAGAAAAGAATAATTCACAATCCACTGTTGAAATTTTGTCAGATAATGCAAACAACAAATGTTGTTAGCTGTCTAATGACTTTGTGTTATTTCCTTAAGGAAATTTCTCCTCATTTTTATCCAGTAGAAAGGTCTTGACTTCCTATTTTCCATGTCTCCTTGATGTGACAGCATATCTGAGGCCTTGTTACGGGCACATGTGACAGTGGATCAGATGCTCTTAGGAAAGAAAGTGCCTTTCACACAGATTCCTTGCTCAACTTATATAATTGTACATAATTCCCACAACCCAAACACAGGCTTTTCTCACCTCACATTTTCTTCAGCCTGTTAAGACAGTTGCAGTGATGGAATTTAGTCCCACATTAGCAGTATCACTACTCAAGGGCCGATTAAACATCCGCTCAATGGCAACTTCTTAGAATTGTAAAGCAAAACCAAATGCAATTCAAGTGTAGAGAATGATTACACTTAACGTGGTAGACCGTAAAGGAGACTCACATCGGAAAATGCAGCCAGAAAATATTATACCAATGTCTTTTTGTCTTGTTTTGTTTTGTTTTGTTTTGTTTTGTTTTGTTTTGTTTGACAGGGTCTTGTTGCATCGCCCAGGCTGGAGTGTGCCTGCAGTGGTGTGATCACGGCTCACTGCAGCCTTGACCTCCCGGGCTCAAGCAATCCTCCCACCTCAGCCCTCTAAGTAGCTGGGGCTACAGGCGTGTGACACCACATCTGGCTAATTTTAAATTTTTTTGTAGAATCAGGGTCTCACTATGTTGCTGAGTTTGGTCTCAGGCTCCTGGTCTCAAGTGATCCTCCCTCCTCAGCCTTCCAAAATGCTGAGATTATAGGCATGAGCTGCCATACCGAACTACACTGGTGTCTTTAAACTAGAGGATTCCTAATTCTCCTTCGGAGAATCCCAATAGCTAGGACAGTGGGAGGTCCTGTTCTAACGTTCACCTGAAAGCAAGATTTTATTACCACATTTATTTTATTTACTTTATTTATTGATTTATTGAGATAGACCCTCGCTCTGTTGCAGTGCAGTGGTAAAATCTCAGCTCACTGCAACCTCCGCCTCTTGGGTTCAAACGATTTTCCTGCCTCAGCCTCCCAAGTACCTGGGACTATAGACACGCACCACCACACCCGGCTAATTTTTTGTATTTTTAGTAGAGATGGAAGTTTCACCATGTTGGCCAGGCTGGTCTTGAACTCCTGACCTCAAGTAATCCACCTGCCTCGGCCTCTCAAAGTGTTGGGATTATAGGCGTGAACTCCTGGCCATCTGTTAATTTTTTTAAATATCAGACTTGCAAAAAAGTTGAGAAGCAGTTAAACACCCATTTACCCTTCACTATATATATATATAAATATATATATATATATTTTGCTGAAGCATTTGGAGTAAGTTGCAGACATATGCTCACTTCACCCCTAAATACTTCACCTGCAGCTCCTAAAAGAAGAACATTCTCTTACATAACCCAATACCATGGTCACAGTGAAGAAATTTAACGTTTAACGTGGATACAATATTATCTAATAATCTGTATTTTTAAAAAATCTTTGTCTTGCATCTAATCAGGGTTCACACATTGTATTTGACTGTTTAATACCTTTTCATTTAGAGCTGTCTCCCCACCTTTTTTTGTCTTTCATGTCATTGACATTCTTGCAGAGCCTAATGGACTATTCTGCAATCTCTATTTGCCTAATTACTGCCTCATGACGTAATTCAAATGAAAACTTCTTTCTTTTTTTTTCGGTTCTAAGATCCCCTGTGGATGCCTGAAACTGCAGAGAGTACCAAGCCTGACTGTCGCCAATCACAAGAAGTTTCTGTTCAGGTCTTCCACCCACGAATGTAATGCCTTTTTCGTCTTAACTGAGCACTTATCACGCACTGTGGTCATAACTTTTGCAGTTTGAGGTACAACAGCAAAACCAGCACACATTCTTTTTCTTTCTTTACAATTTCACAGTTAGAAATTTTATTCTGACCATAGATTTTGGCAATCTCAGCAAATGATTTTGTTTCTTAAGTTGGGAACTTTTGCCTTTTCCCTTACAAGAGGCACTTGAGGGCTTCTCTTTGGCATATCTGAGTTACCGGCTTCACTACGCTTGTGCTTTGGGGCCATTATTTAGTAAAATAAGGGTTCCTAGAACACAGGCACTGCAACTCCTTGACAGTCGATGTGATAAGCTAGACGGCTGAACGGGCTAGTGACTAACGGCTGGTGGTGCCTCCAGCATGGATACGCGGGACATAGGGGTGATTCACATCCTGAGCAGGATGGAGTGGGGCAGCCAGAGATTTCATTGCGCTGCTCAGAACAGCGCGTGATTTAAAACTAGTGAATTTTTGGGGACGGGGAGGGGCGCGGCTGGCCGGTCTTCCTCTCCCGCGGTGCAGGCGGTGCTGGGCGGGTGGAGGCACGGAGTCTTCCCCATGGCCGCGGCGCCGGAGCCCGGCGAGCCCGCGAAGGGGAAGCTCTTTAAGCTCCTAGGCATTTTCGGTGTTGAAAATATTCCCTGTGCGCGGGATTCAATATTGTATAGTTCATTAGGATCTGTTGTGGCTGGCTTTGGACTTTTTTTTCTTTTTTATTGTTGTTAACTAGTAGAATTAGAAGATCAGGTGATGTTGGAGTAGGAGGATTTATCTTAGTGACTTTGGGATGCTGGTTTCACTGTAGATACAATTATGCAAAGCAAAGAATCCAGGGAAGAATTGCCAGAGAAGGAATGAAAAATAAGATATTATATGAAAGTACCCACCTTGATCCTGAAAGAAAACAAACCAAGGGCAACGGCAGCAGTTGAACAACCTTGAGCAGAGAAAACCAGACTCCCTCAAGTCAGTGTGAACAAAGCTAAGCTCAACCACGAAAAACATTTTGCGTACAATAAGGTCTCAATCAAGTAAATAAAATTTGTTTAAGTTGTAATAAATAAATAAAACTTTTGAATTGTTTGTGAAGTTTTAAATTGAATATTTTCAGGCTGTGGCTAAAACTCAGGATAGTGAAACCACACATAAGAGAGTACTACTGTTATCACATCAGCAGGCATGTAATGTTAGTCTCATTATTTGTAAACCTAACTTTAAAAAATTTTTTAAAACTATTTATGGGTACAGGCCGGGCGCGGTGGCTCAAGCCTGTAATCCCAGCACTTTGGGAGGCCGAGACGGCCGGATCACGAGGTCAGGAGATCGAGACCATCCTGGCTGACACGATGAAACCCCGTCTCTACTAAAAAATACAAAAAACTAGCCAGGCGAGGTGGCGGGTGCCTGTAGTCCCAGCTACTCGAGAGGCTGAGCCAGGAGAATGGCATGAACCCGGGAGGCGGAGCTTGCAGTGAGCCAAGATCACGCCACTGCACTCCAGCCTGGGCGGCAGAGCGAGACTCTGTCTCAAAAAAAAAAAAAAACTATTTATGGGTACAAAGTAGGCGTATATATTTATGGAATATATGAGATGTTTTAATACAGACATGCAATTGTAAAATCATGGAGAATGGGGTATCCATTTCCCTCAAGCATTTATCCTCTGTTACAAACAATCCAATTATACTCTTTTAGTTATTTTTAAATGTTCAGTTAAGTTATTATTGACTATAGTCACCCTGTTGTGCTATCAAATAGTAGGTCTTATTCATTCTTTCTGCTTTTTTTTTGTACCCAGTAACCATTCCTACCTCCCTCTGACAGCGCCGCCCACTCCTGCAACCACCACCACTCCTCTTCCCAAACTCTGGTAACCATCCTAACTGTCTACCTCCATGAGTTCAGTTGTTTCGATTTTTAGATCCTACAAGTAAGTGAGAACATGCAATGTTTGTCTTTTATTTTATAAACCTCATTTTGATCATTTAGTTAAGGTGATGTCCAAAAGATCTCTCCACTGTAATTAACACATAATCTGCAAAATGATAGTTTGGTAATGTGTAAATATCCAATACCCAAGGACCTCTCACCCAATGGCCTTAGCACCCATCAACCTTATTGACTGAATCAGTGATAACGAGGGTCTTTACAAAATAGTTGTAATCTAATTCTATCATTCCTTCTATCTTTATTAGCAGGCGTTCTTCCATGAAGACACACTGAAATCTTGGTTTATAACTGTCATAAATCACATTTCAAGCAGCAGGAACTCTCCCACTGGAAATACAATGAGAAGCACAGTGTGCTGTGCGAGGTCACAGCAGTTCCAAAAATGGAAATCGCCATAGTTTTGGTTCCCGCTTTTCTTCCTCCTCCTCACACTTTTTCTCCTCCAACTGCTCCATTTATCAAACACTTTGTTGCCAGTGTTGTGGTTTAAGGGCTTCAAACAGGCCAGGCATCTGGCTCACACCTGTAATCCCAGCACTTTGGGAGGCCAAGGCAGGCGGATCGCTTCAGCCCAGGAGTTGGAGACCAGCCTGGGCAACATGGTGAAACCCCGTCTCTAGAAAAAAAAAATTAAAAATTAGCTGGGCGTGGTGGTGCACGTGTATAGTCCCAGCTACTCAGGAGGCAGGGACAGGAGGATCGCCTGAGCCCAGAGAGGTCAAGGCTGCAGTGAGCTGTGATTGCACCACTGCACTCCAGCCTGGGCAACAGAGTGAAACCCTGTCTCAATAAAATAAAAAAATAAATAAAAAATAAAAAACAAAGTTGCTTTACACACATAAAATCATTAGTTATTCCCAACAACCTTATGAGGTAGGTGAGAGCAGGCCCATTTTTCAGATGAGGAAATTGAAACATAGAGAAGCAGCTTGCCCAAGATCATCCAGTGAGTGACAGACTTGGGGTTTGAACTCAGATGCATTTGATTTCGAAAGTCATGTTCCTGCCCAGCCACACTCCTAAAGCACTGCACTAATTTTTTTGTATGCACAGAAAACAATCACAGCAATAGTAATCCTTGATTTTTGTTGATTGTTAAACAACCCTTCATCCTTCTCTCTGAGTATTAGCAATGCAAAAGTCCAGAAGAATTGCATCAAAATAGTGACTACGGTTTCATAGATCATTTTTATTTTTGTCTTTATACACTTACCTGTATTTCCCAAGTTATCTACAATGCACAGGCATTGGTTTGGTGAGACAGATATATGAAGTGTTTTTAAAGAGAAATAGGGGTTTGGACATACATTTGACATAGATGTCAGACTCAGAAAAGCTCTCCCTCAGGGTTGCCTGTCCCTATCAGAGCCTGGATCACAGAGTAGACCCACTAGTACATGCCTGGGCTTAGGTGCTGGCAAGAGGCAATTTAGCAATATATATGACTTATTCTACACCAAACCAACGGAGGAAAGAATATAATTCAACCACTGGCCCATCGTCCCAGAAGCTTAATCACAAACTGGCTTTGTACAAGACTCCAGGAAGCTGTCAAGGTCAGGGAAGCCTGAGCCTTGGACCTCAAATTGCTTACAAAGTAAGCTCAAGACAAAGAAACATACAGGAAACAACTTTTGAGACTGACAAGATAAGAAATGTGCAGTGCCAGTATAAGAGGATTGACCAGCAGCCAGGAAGGTAAGGTACAGAAGTTACTGAGGCTTCCAGTAATTTCTAAAAGGGAAGTCAGAATCATAGACCTGAAAGCCATTACTCTGAGTTTTTATGATTCTGGGCCTCTGTAACTTTCCTATGTCTTTCTTTTGTTACTCAAATATTTCCCTACAGTCTTTAGCAAAGAAAACAAAATACCTTGCGAAGGAGAAAAAGAATTAGTAGGGAGATAGAATCCCAGTATAAAACCACAAATACTTCTGGATGACAAAAAAAAAAAAATCACCATAAGACAGCTCCAACAGTAAAGAGCCTGGAAGTCATTAGTACCATCTTTACAAGGAAAAAAGCTGAACAAACTGAAAAGCAACAACTTTTCTTAGATGCTGCAGAGAATGGCAGTCAAAGCATCCACCCTAAAAATAGAAGAGACAGAGGAATACAGAGAACCACAACTTACCTTCCAGGAGCAGAAGCCACCCTGGAGCCAGCAACTTGTAGGAGCACTTACATGGTAGCTGATGAATTGCTGGAGCCTGAGTGTTTGGACTAATTTAAGTGTTATAAACTCCTGGGGTCCCTGTAGTAGGGAAGCTCCATATTTTCCTGGGGTTACCTCCAGGAAGGTCACCAGTTTCTCACTGTGAAGACAGGAGAAAAATCCCCAGGCTTCAGGCAAGAGGAGAGGAAAAGTAACCATTTAAAACCATCCCCAGCGGAAAAGTAACCATTTTGAAAGCCCAGAGCATTCTGTTCTCCTTAAGTGTTCTCATCAAAGGACACTGCCTTACCAGGGCCTTATCTGCCCTAGGGGAAGGGCAGTGAGATAACTTCAGCCCCTCTCTAGCCTTCCAGTCTCCATCAGGGGAGAAAAAGAGAAAGGCTACAGCAGGCACTCGACCCACTGAGATTTAATTGTAAGATTACACAATGCCTCTCCTCCCTAGTACCTTATGGTATTAGTTTGCTAGGGCTGCCATAAAATACCACACACTGGGTGGCTGAACCAACAGAGATGTATTATCTCACAGTTCTGGAGCCTGGAAGTTGTCAGGGCTATGTCCCTTCTGAAGGTGCTGGGAAGGAGCCTTCCTTGCCTCCTAGTTTCTTGTGGTTGCTGGCAATTCTCAGCATTCTTTGGCTTGGAGCTGCTTCATTCCAACCTCTGCCTCTACCATCACATGGCCTTCTCTCTGGAGGAGAGACAAAATTTGACGTCTACCTTATTAGGGCTTTCAATGGGGCCTGAGAATTAAACGGATGTAGACAGACGAACAGAAGTATACAAATGTATTTAATATAAGCTTTATGTGTCATGGGAGCCTTCATAAGAAAATTGTCTTAGTCCATTTTGTGCTATTATAACAGAATATCACAGACCAGGTAATTTATAAAGAATAGAAATTTATTTTTCACAGTTCTGGAGCCTGGGAAGTTCAAGATCATGGCACCGGCAGGTTCATTGTCTGGTAAGGATCCAGACTCTGGGTTCAGGAGGGCATTTTGAGTGGTGCGTCTTCCCGAGGGGATGAACGCTGAGTCCTCATGCGGTAGAAAAGTGGAGTGGGTGATGCTTTTTATAGCATCATTAATTCATTCACAAGACTGGAGTTCTCATGACCTAAACACCTCCCAACACTGTTGCACTGGGAATTATGTTTCCAATATATGAGTTTTGGGGGACAGCAGACATGAAGACCTTTCAAAAAAAGTAATCAGAGTTAAACATTTATATACTGAGTTGGGCAAAGAATAGTAAAACTGAAAATATGATGAGGCAAAGGGGTTTGTGCTAGGGTGGTTATTGGGGTAGAAAAGTGGCTAGGAAGACAAAGGTCAAGTTAACAAAGTTTGTTTGTGTAGTTTTCTCCCAGCTTCAACTTTTTGTCCTTGATGATAAGAACGTTACTTTCCTCCTGGTATAGGGAAGACAACTTCCATATGGAAGGTTTTATCTTCCTTCCAGGAGGATTTTACCTTCCAGGAGGGTTTTGCCTTCCAAGAGGGTTTTGCCTTCCAAGAGGGTTTTATCTTCTGCTTTTGGCGGGGGGAGAAGGAGGGCCAGAGTAACCTCTTAAACTGATATTTAAGTGCCTTTAATGCAAAATAATCCCTGCATCAGAATGACATATTTTGGGGTGAAATGCTCTGAATTTCTTCACCTCTGTGTCTTTGTCTCTATGTATCCTCCCCTCTTTTTATAAGACCATGTCATTGGATTTAAGGACCGCTCTAATCCAGCAAGACCTCATCTTAATTTAACTACTTCCATCTGCAAAAACCCTATTTCCATATAGACTCATATTCTGAGTTTCCAGGTGAACAGGAATTTGGTGGGGGGACATTCACCCCATATCAACAGGCTCCAGTATAATAAAAGTAGACTATAACTGAAAGAGTTATTTAAGACAGAGTTCTCCGCTAGGCACAATGGCTCACGCCTGTAACCCCAGCACTTTGGGAGGCTGAGGCAGGTGGACCACTTGAGGTCAGGCATTCAAGACCAGCCTGACCAACATGGTGAAACCCTGTCTCTCCGAAAAATACAAAAGTTAGGCAGATGTGTTGGTGGGCACCTGTAATCCCAGCTACTCAGGAAACTGAGGCAGGAGAACTGCTTGACCCTGGGAGACGGAGGTTGCAGTAAGCCAAGATGGCGCCACTGCACTCCAGCCTGGGCAACGAGAGCAAAACTCCATCTCAAAAAAAAAAAAAAAGAAAAAAGATAGAATTCTTAGGGAAACCAAAAACAATACAAGAGAAAACAAAACAAACAAACAAACAAACAAAAAACACCTGAAACTAGAGGAAACTAAAGTTTCTGGCACCTACAGCTATAGGAAACATTAAACATGGCCCAGCTCCTAGTCAGATTAACATAAAACCTCACACTATAAATCCAATTTACCTCAGGTCCTACTATCATATAAATCATGTCCAGCTTTCAACCAAAAATCACAAAGCATACTAAAAGGCAGTTAAAAACTGTCAACCTAAATAACAGAAACAGGCTCTCTAAAAGGAAAATATATTTATTCAGGAATAGAGCATTGCAATGGGAATGCATGTGCCACAGTAAACTGCATACGCAAGGAGGAAGAATGAGGAGGATTATATGATTGTTTTGAAATGATTATCATTGGCTACAAGGGTCAGTAACAAAGGTGGCGCCCATCCAAGGTTGAACATGCAGCTTTACTGGGCAGATTTCCTTGCGAAAGTGATTTTTTTTGTGTGTGTGTAAGGTTACAATGGCTTTTGTGCAAGGTTTTGGTTTTTAAAGAGTCTTTTGTGACAGTTTTGTTATCACGTCAGTCACACAAAGACAAATACTGTAAAAAAAAAAAATGTCCTAGAGTAGTCAAATTCACAGAGATGAAAAGTATAATTAGTTTTTGTTTCATGGGCATAGAATTTCAGTTTTACAAGATGAAAGAGTTCTGAGGAGCTCTAGTATGGATTGGTGTCCAAAATGAACTCATCATGGATGGTGGTGATGGATGCACAACCATATGACTGCCACTGAACTATACACTTAAAAATAGTTAAGATGGTCATTTTTACATTGTTTATATTTCACTACAATAAGTATGTTTAACTTTTAAAAAGTAAATAAATGAGAGAAGTAATGGGATGCACCATACCATACAAACTCTAATCAAAGAAAGGTGGGGCAACTATATAAATAAATAGATAAAGCAGACTTCAGAACAAGGAAAATTATAAGGGAGAAAGAGGAACATTACATAGTGATAAAGGGATCAATTCTCCAAGAAAATAGAATAATACTTAACATATATGTACATAACAATGTCAAAATATGTAAGGCAAAAATTAGTAGAATTGCAAGGCAAATTAAAATATCCATTCTTATAGTTAGAGACCTCCACATAAGGTATCAGTAGCTGACAGATCCAGTAAGGATATAACTGAACTGAACAGCAGCATCAAGCAACAGGACACAATAGACATTTATAAACGAATTCACCCAACAACAGTAGAATACACATTCTTCTCATGCTTACCAGAAATATTCACCATGATAGACCACATTCTGTGCCATATATGGAACATAAACATGTTTAAAAGAATTGAAGATGCAAAAATTCTCAATGAAATATTAACAAATCATTCAATAATATCAGATTTGTCCAACACTGAGATTTATTTCAAGTATGCAAATCTGACTCACATTCTGAAATCAATTTACATAATCCATCACATCAACAGGCTCATAAAGAAAAGTCATATGATCACATCAATAAGTGCAGAAAAAGCATTTGACAAAATTCAATACCCATTCATGATAAAAAAAAAAATACAGCCCCAAATCCTCAGCAAACTAGGAATAGAGAAGAACTCCCTCAACCTGACGAGGAAGAGCTACCAAAAAACCCTACATTTAACATTAGACTTACCGGTGTAAAACTAGATGTTTTACTGTGAAATCATGAACAAGTCAAGGATGTTCTCTCTCACCAGTCCTTTCTATATCATACTGGAATTCCTAGCTAATACACTGCATCATCAGGCAGTTTCAATGTGTGAATATTGTAGGGTTCCTTCCTACGATGGCATAGCCTACTGCACACCTGGGCTATACGGGTTAGCCTGTTTCTCCTAGGCCACAAGCCTGGGGAGCATGTTTCTGTACTGAATACTGTAGGCAATCGCAACAGAATGGTAAGTATTTGTGTATCTAAACATGGAAAAATACCGTTCAAAATACGGTAGGAAAAATAAAAATATGGTCCACCTGTATAAGGCGCTTACCATGAACGGAGCAGGCAGGACTGGAGGTTGCCCTGGGTGAGTCAGTGAGTAGGTAGTGAGTGAATGGGAAGGCCTGGAACATTACCGACCACTGCTGTAGAATTTATAAACACTGTACATTTAGGCTACACCACATTTATGAAAAAATTTGTTCTTTCCCCAAGAATAATGTAACCTTAGCTTACTGTACTTTTTTTTACTTATAAACTTTTCAATTTTTAAAAACGTTTGGACTTTTTTATAATAATACTTAGCATAAAACACCAATACATAGACCTGCACAAAGCATTTTCTTTGTACCCTTATTCTATGAACTTTTTCTCTTTTTTTCTTTTTCTTTCTTTTTTTTTTTTGTTCGTTTTTTGTTTTTTGAGACAGAGTCTCCCCTTGTCACCCAGGCTGGAGTGCAATGGTGTGTCTTGGCTCACTGCAACCTCCGCCTCCCGGGTTCATTCTCCTGCCTCAGTCCCCCAAGTGGCTGAGATTACAGGTGCGCACCACCATGCCCAGCTAATTTTTGTATTTTTAGTAGAGATGGAGATTCACCATGTTGGCCAGGCTGGTCTCAAACTCCTGACCTCAGGTGATCTGACTGCCTCGGCCTCCCAAAGGGCTGGGATTACAGGCATGAGCCACTGCACCTGGCTAAAAATAAAGTCTTTCTGTAAAGCCACCATAAGCGAAGTCAAAAGATAAATGCCAAACTGAAAGAAAAAAAAAACTTCTCTCCACTCATATACAAGCAAATCAGTGAGAAAATGCTAAAAACCCAATAGAAAAGGGGGAAAGGAGGAGATGAACAGCCGGTTCACAATAAAGGAAAAACAATGATTTTTAAACAATAGAAAATTGTTCAACCAATGTCACTCTTTATTTATTTAGACAGGGTCTTGATCTGTCGCCCATGCTGAAGTGCCATCATAGCTCACTGCAGTCTCTACCTCTTAAGAGGCTCAGGTGATCCTCCTGCCTCAGCCTCCTGAGTTGCTGGGACTGAAAGTGAGTGCCCTCATGCCCAGCAAATTTTTGTGTATTTTGTAGAGACAGGGTTTCATCATTTTGCCCAGGCTGATCTCAAACTCCTGAGCTCAAGCGATCTGCCTGCCTTGGCCTTCCAAAGTGTTACAATTAAAAGCATCAGACACCACGCCCGGCCTCAATGTCACTCTTAATAAGAAACATGGGCCGGGCGCGGTGGCTCAAGCCTGTAATCCCAGCACTTTGGGAGGCCGAGACGGGCGGATCACGAGGTCAGGAGATCGAGACTATCCTGGCTA
>NW_012105975.1:814462-816603 GCF_000951045.1 Mandrillus leucophaeus | reverse complement strand
AAGAAAGAAAGAAAGAAAGAAAGAAAGAAAGAAAGAAAGAAAGAAAGAAAGAAAGAAAGAAAGAAAGGCCTTATTTATCCTTATTTGCTTGTAGAGGTACTACACAGACAATCTCTAAAAAAAAAATTTGTGCAAGGACACATAAGAAGGTGAAAGTCCAGTTGCTTTCAGGTAAAAAGAAAACAGGAACCCTGAGGACAGAATGGGAGGGATACCTATTTTGAAGGGTATTCCTTTTTTAGGTCTTTTGGATTTTGTACTGTTGGGTCTGTGGTAGTTCTTTTGTTTGGTTTGGGGGCGTTTTGGTTTGTTTTTGTTTTTGTTTTTGTTTTTAGACAGAGTCTCAGTCTCCCAGACTGGAGTGCTGTGGTGCAATCATGGATCATGGTTCACTGTAGCCTGGATCTCCCAGGCTCAAGCAATCCTCCCACTTCAGCCTCCCAAGTAGCTGAGACCACAGGCAAGCGCCACCCATCCTGGCTTTTTTTTTTCTTTTTTTTTTTTTTTTTAGAGACGGGTCTCACTATGTTGCCCAGGCTGTTCTCAAACTGCTGGACTCAAGCGATCCACCCACCTCAGCCTCCCAAAGTGCTGGGGTTACGAGCGTGAGCCACTGTGCCTGGCCTATGTTGGCTCTTTTCTCCTCTGCAATCTGGGGACAGAGGCCAAGCCCTGAATGAGGCTGCAGCTGCTGCAGCACTCTGACAAAGAGAGAAATCCTCATGGATGATGATGGTGGCCTTAGGGCACCTGTCAGCACGAGAGTGCTTTTCATAAGCACTAGTCATCTTCTCTGGTTTATAAGACAGGGAGTCCCAAGAGGGAGAAGATGGCTCCCAGGATGTGAGAGGGAGAGACTAAGTCAAATAGGCCCGAGGGCCCACCCACGCCCACCCACGACCTGGAGAGATTGCAGTGGTCCATGCTCTGCCACCCAAGGGGTAAAGCTCAAAGGCCTCTGTCCGGCATCCTGAGATCCATCTCCCAAGCAGCTTTCTGGTGCTCCCTTCCTCTGCCCTGCAGGTGGGCTGCACGGAGCCTACACCAATATTCAACTCAGCCTCAGCACTCAGGGAAGTCTGCTTTTCAGCTACACCTTCCGCCTTGGGAAGGCTCGAGAGCCGACCGGCCACTTTTTGGCAGGAGACTAGGGTCTGGAGGCAGGAAACCTAAGGCCGATTCACGCTGACTTCCTAGAACCAAATCGAAAGGAAAACGCCAAATTTCCATACCTAAGTAACAAAAGGACCAGAGGCGACTCCCTTTGAAAACCACCCACCCGTTTCTGCTGGAAAATTGAAAGTAGCTCTGATTGGTTGCAGAAAGCAAAGATATTTGCATAGGAGTGTAACTTCGTAATTTCACTTAAGTCTCTGATGAGTTGCTTTCCGCAACCAATCAGATGGATTTCGGGCCACTACTTTATTTGCATTGGGTGAACACCATGTGGCCAATGGGAAACCTCTAGCGGGTATTTGGACCCCAGAAGATTCTGCAACTGGGCTCTTGAGCCCCTATGATCGGGCCACTCCCATCCTGCAGAGCGTAGTTTCGTTTTCAGTAAATCTCTGCTTTTGTTGCTTCATTCTTTCCTTGCTTTGTTTGCGTGTTTTGTCCAACTCTGTTCAAAATGCCAAGAACCTGGACAACCTCCACTGGTGACAGCTTCCCTGCCTTGAAGTCCATCAGGGAGCAGGTGGCCACATAAAGGATCATGATATGGAGCCTGCATGTCATCTGAAGTTACTCCAGCCAGGCAGGCCTTCCGATTCAGTGGTAAGGCTGCATATTCACTTTTAATCATAGTTGAGCATGAGAGATGTAACGAGGAGTGAGAAAATATTATGTGCTTTAGGTTTTGAAGTTCTATCAGTCCATTGCAGTATAAATGCACTATTATTATTGCTGGAGTAAAATGTGCCAATAATTAGTGATGATTGTGAAAGGTATTTATTTTATGCACCAAAACAGTTATTAAGAGCTTCTCAACAGATAAATAGAGAAGTAGATTGATGGTTAAGACAATGTGTTAACTAGATAACTTTAAGAAGTACCTCTAGTCCCAGCTACTCAGGAGACTGAGGTGGGAGGTTTGCTTGAGCCCAGGAAGTCAAGGCTGCAGTGAGCCAAGATTGTGCCAC
>NW_012105975.1:811237-811753 GCF_000951045.1 Mandrillus leucophaeus | reverse complement strand
CAAAAAAAGAAACATGCAGGATTAAAAGTACACTGAGGTACCAGTTTCCTCTTATCAGATTGGCACCCATTCAAAAGCTTGATAGCACACGATGTGAGTAAGGTGGGAAATGGTACTCTCAAGTATCATCGGTAGAAATGTAAATGGGTACAATCCTAGTGGGGGAAATTTTGGTAATATTAATCAAGATTACAGCTGTGTGGGCCCTTTGACCCTACAGTTCTATACAAAGAATGTATCCTGGAGATATACTCACGTGTGGAATGACAAATCCAGTTATTTACCGCAACATTGTTGATCACAAAAAGAGCAGAAACCACTCAAATGTCCATCATTAAGAGATTGGTTTAAAAACGATGGGACAGTCACGTAACAGAATACCATAGAGCTGTAAGCGAGAAAAAGACACTGCTTTATGAGCAGGTGTAGCACAAGCTCCAAAATACATTGTGGAAAAAAAGCACAGAGAAATGTGTATGGTACACTATTGTTTATGAAAAGAAAGAGAGAGAGAGA
>NW_012105975.1:793409-802937 GCF_000951045.1 Mandrillus leucophaeus | reverse complement strand
TTTTTCCCCAACTTTGTGGTTTGATCTGCCTTTGGTCTTTGATGATGGTGACATACTGATGGGGTTTTGGTATGGGTGTCCTTTCTGTTTGTTAGTTTTCCTTCTAACAGTCAGGACCCTCAGCTGTAGGTCTGTTGGAGTTTGCTTGAGGTCCACTCCAGACCCCGTTTGCCTGGTATCAGCAGCAGAGGCTGCAGAAGATAGAATATTGCTGAATAGCGAATGTTGCTGTCTGATTCTTGATCTGGAAGCTTCGTCTCAGGGGTGTACCCTGCCATGTGAGGTGTGAGGTGTTGGTCTGCACCTAGTGAGGGATGTCTCCCAGTTAGGCTACTCGGGGTCAGGGACCAACTTGAACAGGCAATCTGTCCATTCTCAGATCTCAACCTTCATGCTGGGAGATCCACTGCTCTCTTTAAAGCTGTCAGACTGGGGCATTTACCTCTGCTGAGGTTTCTGCTGCTTTTTGTTTAGCTATGCCCTGTCCCCAGAGAAGGAGTCTACAGAGGCAGGCCAGCCTCCTTGAGCTGTGGTGGGCTCCACCCAATTCCAGCTTCCCGCAGCTTTGTTTACCTACTTAAGCCTCAGCAATGGTGGGTGCCCCTCCGCCAGCCTCACTGCCACCTTGCAGTTAGATCTCAGACTGCCGTGCTAGCAATGAGGGAGGCTCCATGGGCGTGGGACATTCTGGGCCAGGTGTGGGATATAATCTACTGGTGTGCCGTTTGCTAAGACCCTTGGTAAAGCACAGTAGTAGGGTGGGAGTTACCTGATTTTCCAGGTGTTGTGTGTCTCAATTTCCTTTGGCTAAGAAAAGGAATTCCCTTCCCCCTTGCACATCCCAGGTGAGGCAATGCCTCACCCTGCTTCAACTCTCCCTGGTCGGGCTGCACCCGTGGGCCAGCGCCAACAGTCCAACATGCCCCAGTGAGATGAACCCGGTACCTCAGCTGAAAATGCAGAAATCACCCATCTTCTGTGTCACTCACACTGGGAGCTGGAGGCTGGAGCTGTTCCTATTCGGCCATCTTGGGTGCACCCTGGCTCTTTAATTCTTAGTTACACAATTCAGTTATACGTTTGGACCATAAGTCATTCCAGTAAGAGTCCAGTTTGGGAATTCTTTTGTCATCATTGTTGTTGTTGTTCTTGTCTTGTTGTTGTTGTTTGAGACAGGGTCTTGCTCTGTCACCCAGGCTGCAGTTCAATGGTGTGATCATGGCTCACTGCAGCTTTGACTTCCTGGGCTCAAGTGATCCTCCTGTCTCAGCTTCCTGAGTAGCTGGGACTACAGGTGCACACCACCACGCCTGGCTAATTTTAAAATGTTTTGTAGAGATGAGATCTCGCTATGTTGCCCAGGCTGGTCTTGAACTCCTGGGCTCAAGCAATCCTCCCATCTCGGTCTCCCTAAATGTTGGGATTACAGGCATGAACCACCATGCCCAGTCTGGGAATTTTTTATATCTCAAAATTGTACAAGGAAGAAAAGTTTCAAAATCATTACAAAAAAAAAAAACATGATTATATCTGATAAGAAATTAATATCCAGAACATACAGAGAACTCCTAAAACTCAAAAACAATGGCAAAAACAAGTAACAGAATACAAAAATGAACAAACGACTTGAATAGATATGTCTCTAGAGAAGAATGACTGGCCAGGCATGGTGGCTCATGCCTGTAATCCTAGCACTTTGAGAGGCCAAGGTGGGAGGATCACTTGCAGCCAGGAGTTCAAGACCAGCCTGAACAACGTGGTGAAACCCCATCTCTATAAACAATTTAAAAAATTTAAAAATTCACCTGGTGTGGTGGTACATGCCTATATTTCCAGCTACTCAAGAGACTAAGCAGGAGGATCGCTTGAGGCCAAGATTTTGAGGCTACAGTGAGCTATGATGGCGCCATGCACTTTAGCACATCACTAATCATTAGAGAAATTCAGATCAAAATCACAGTGAGATGCCATTTCATACCCACTAGAATGGCTACCGTAAGAAAGAAAGAGAGGATGTTGGAGAATTGGAATCTTTGTACTGATAGGAATGTAAAATGGTGCAGCCACTATTGGAAACAGAGAGGCATTTTCTCAAAAAATTCTAAATAGAGGCCAGGCGCAGTGGCTCACACCTGTAATCCCACCACTTTGGGAGGCTGAGGCAGGTTGATCAAGAGGTCAGGAGTTTGAGACCAGTCTGGCCAAGATGGTGAAACGCTGTCTCTACTACAAATACAAAAATTAGCCAGGCAAGATGGCAGGAGCCTGTAATCCCAGCTACTCGGGAGGCTGAGGCAGGAGAATCTCTTGAACCTGTGAGGTGGAGGTTGCAATGAACCGAGATTCCACCACTGCACTCCAGCCTAGGCAATACAGTTAGACTCCATCTCAAAAATACTAATAATAAATAAATAAATAAAGAATTACCATATGATCCAGGAATTCCACTTCTGGTGTACACCCAAAAGAACTGAAAGCAAAGTCACACACAGCTATCTGTACACCCATGTTCATAGCAGCATTATTCACAATAGCCAAAAGGTAGGGGCAGCCCAACTGCTGCTTCCATCAATAGATGAATGGATAACACAGTGTGTTTATTCATTGATAAACTACTGATATGGTTTGGATCTGTGTCCCCACTCAAATCCCCTGTCCAGTTATAATCCCCAGTGTTAAAGGTGGGACCTGGTGGGAGGTGATTGGATCATGCAGGCAGAGTTCTCATAAATGGTTTAGCACCATCCCTCCTTGGTACTGTGTAGTGAGTGAATTCTCACAAGATCTGGTTGTTTAAAAAGTGTGCAGCACCTCCCCCCTCTCTCTCTTGCTCCTACTCTGGCCACGTGATAAGTGCTGGCTTCCACTTCATCTTCTGCCATGATTGTAAGTTTCCTGAGACCTCCCCAGAAGCCGAGCAGAAGACCAGCATCATGTTTCCTGTACAGCCTATGGAATCATGAACCAATGAAACCTCTTTTCTTTATAAATTACCCAGTCTCAGTTATTTCTTTTTTTATTCTTTTTTCCTTTTTTTGAGACAGGGTCTTGCTCTGTTGTCCAGGCTATAGAACAGTGGCATGACAGCTCACTGCAGCCTCAACCTCTCAGGCTCAAGCAATCCACCCACCTCAGCCGCCTGAGTAGCTGGGACTACCGGCATGGGTCACTACGCCCAGCTAATTTTTGTATTTTTTGTAGGGATGGGGTTTCACCATGCTGCCCAGGCTGGCCTTGAGCTCCTGGACTTAAGTGATCCTCTCACCTTGGCCCCCCAAAGTGCTAGAATTAAAGGTGTGCACCATCATGACCAGCCCAGTATCAGGTATTTCTTTATAGCAGTGCAAGAACAGACTAATACACACACAATGGAGTATTACTCAGCATTACAAAGGAAGGAGATTCTGACCCATGCTCTTATATGGGTGAAACTTATATGGGTGAAACTTATTTCACTATAAGTGAAATAAGCCAATCACAAAAAGAAAAATAGTGTATGATTCCACTTAAAGAGGTACCTAGGGTAGTCAAATGCATAGACATAGAAATTAGAATTGTGGTTTGTTGCCAGGAGCTGGGGGAAGGGGAGGATGGGGAGTTGGTGGTGGTTGTACCAGGTGAACGTACTTAATTCCACTGAACTCAACACTTAACGTGGTTAAAATGGTAAATTTTAGGTAACGCCTATTTTACCACAATTTAATCATTTAAAATCCGCGATAAATAGAGTGACTGTATAATTTATTGTCTAAACTGGGACACTTTGGGCAATGAAAGTGGGTGCTTTTAATAACTATACCTGGATCCTAGGGGTTAAAGAGACTGCCCTAGGTAGCCTGGGGAGTCCCCAAAATAGCCACTTCTCCACTTACCTCAGTTGAAAGTGTCTTCTTAGCCTGGCAAATATTCAGTTCGGTAACTATGGAAGAAACGTCACCATGAACAGTGCCAAGATACAATTATTCCAGTTCTGGAATGTCAAACTTTAACATTTTGGCCACAAAATTTTCATGTAATCACATTGTCACAATAATTTTGAGATAAAGTGGGTGTATGCAGAAGTCTATTCTATGTTGGCACACTTGGCACTGCTCAATGCTTGTGTGGGGGTGGCACACTTACCTCCTAGCCTCCATCCTCCCCTTCCCTCCCACTGTCCTCTTCCATCCATCCTTTCAGGTAGGTCTTACACAAATGGCCCCTCCTCTGTCCTGTCTTTCCTGATCCACCCTGTGGCATTTCTCCACTTCCAAAACTCTCTGGTGCTTTTACTTAGCGTGAGGATGACATGAGATAAGACCTGGATTAATTGGTTAATGTTAATAACATCTGCTTGACTGTCAATCCTGAAAAATACTGTAATTAACATCATCAATCAGCCATAGGGAAACCACCTTGGACCTCCCCGTGTAAACTACTTTGAGTAGTGCCTTGGGTTTTTCAAGAGTTTGTCAGGCACTTGAGGTTGAGGCCCGGAGAAAGAATATTATTTGATTCTTAGCCATGGTGGGAACCAACATTTATCTAAGTGTTTTTCATAGACAGGAAGTGGTAATTCTCATCCTCCCTGATCTGGGCTCTGACTCACTGGGGTGCCCCAACCTCTGGGCCTGAGCTCACAAGTGGTAGCCAGCTGACCTGAGCAACACAGTAAGATGCGTGCCTGAAAAATTCCCCTGGTGGGGCTGATCATGAAAAGTGCTGTTTTCCTCATTCATGTGGTTTTGCCAGGATGCCTGGATTCCGCAGCCCTGGGCCAGTTATTTTGAGCACAGAAATCACTTTAACAAAGCCCTAAAAGTCATTGGTCCCAAGGATTATTTCGCCCCCTCACCACAGTTAATGTCACCTCCCCCACCTCTGTTTTACTGTATTCCCATAACACATTTTGAGTGTGGCTATGTGATGTAAAAAGCTGTTTTTATGCAAACGTTCAGGGTAACATCATGTGTAGTGTCTTAGTTCATTTTCTGCTGCTATACCAAAGTACCACAGACTGGGTAATTTACAAAGCACGGAAGTTTATTTGGCTCATGGTTCTGCAGCTGGGAAGTCCAAGAGCATGGTGCAGGCATCTAGTGAGGGCCATCCCATGGCAGAAGACATCACATCGTGAGAGAGAACACATGCGAGAGGAAGGAAAGAGGGGCAGAATTCCCTGATATTATATTTAAGTCACTCCTGTGATAGCTAATTCGGTCCCCCAATAATGACCCGAATCCACTCATGAGAGCTGTGTTTCCATGACCTAATCACCGTTTAAAGATGCCACTTCTCAACATTGTTGCATTGGCCATTAAGTTTCCAACACATGAACTTTGGGGACACATTCAAATCACAGCACTTAGAATATAACAGGAATCCCCTCCTACAGCCATGAATATCTTGGGTCACCAAGTTCATGTAACAATAACAAAGTCTAATGTTATTTACAAGAAATTGGAAGCTTTAAGTAGCCTCATGAAGCCAAAGGGCAACATTAGAGCATATCCTTTGACATCTTAAGCTTGTGTCAAAAAGGGTATTAACAGTTGACCACTTCACATCCACAAGGATGACTATAATTGTTTAAATGGAAAATAACCATTGGCAAGGACATGGAAAAACTGGAATCCTCCTACTTCACTTGTGAAAATGTAAAATGGTGCAGCTGATGTGGAAAACAGTTTGTTGGTTCATCAAAAACGTAAACATGGGGCCGGGTGCAGTGGCTCACGCCTGTAATCCCAGCACTTTGGGAGGCCAAGGCGCGCAGATCATGAGGTCAGGAGTTTGAGACCAGCCGGGCCAATATGATGAAACCCCGTCTCTACTAAAAATATAAAAATTAGCCAGGCATAGTGGCACATGCCTGTAGTCCCAGCTACTCAGGAGACTGAGGCAGAAGAATCGCTTGAACCCGGGAGGCAGAGGTTGTAGTAAGCCGAGATCATGCCACTGCACTCCAGCCTGGGCAACAGAGTGATACTTCATCTCAAAAAAAAAAAAAAATTTAAACATGGAGTTGCCATATGACCCAGAAGTCCCATTTCTAGTATGTACCCAGAAGAATAGAAACACAGGTTAAAACAGTGACCAAAATGTGTAAAAGCAGCCCCGCTGTCCATAAGCTGTAAACGGATAAACTGGACTGTAGTACATTCATAAAACGGAATATTTCATCATAAAAAGGAGGCAGTACCAACACATTCTGCAGCTTGGATGAACCTAAGTGAAAGAAGCCAGACGTAAAAGGACACATATTGTATGATTCCATATATGTGAAATATTCAGGATAGGCAAATCCATTCGAGACAGAAAGCAGATTGGTGATTGCCAGGGCCTGGGGGAAGGGGAAATGGGGCATGGCTCTTTAATGAGTATGAGGTTTCCTTTGGGGGTGATAAAAATGTTATGGTTGAATGAGATGGTGAATGTACTAAAGCCACTGACTGTACACTTCAAAATGGTTAAAGTGGGTCGGGCGCGGTGGCTCACACCTGAAATCCCAGCACTCTGGGAGGCCGAGGCAGGTGGGTCATCTGAGGTCAGGAGTTCGAGACTGGCCCGGCCAAAATGGCAAAACCCCACCTCTGCTAAAATTACAAAAATTAGCTGGGCGTGGTGATGCATGCCTATAATCCGAGATACTCAGGAGGTTGAGGCAGGAGAATCGCTTGAACTTGGAAGGCCAAGGTTACAGTGAGCCAAGATTGAGCCACTGCACTCCAGCCTGACAGAGCAAGACTCTGTCTCAAAAACAAAAAAAAGAAAAAAAAAATGGTTAAAGTGACAAATTTTATGCTATATAAATTGTGCCTTAATTTTTTTAAAGTATACACTTTGAGTGAGGCAAGTGTTTGACAAAGAAACCACTTCTTTCCTGGCAACATTTCATTATCCTCCAGTGTTAAAGGCCCTCCCCACAAACCCATCTGTCAAGCCACCCACGTACCAAGAGACACATGAACACTAGAGGTCAGACAGGATGGGACAGCCTGCATTGTGTCCTTCACCCTCATTTGGACCTTCGACCTATTGCCTTCTCACACTCTCAGAATCCAAAGGTCATGCCAGTTCAAAAGGACCCGGTATCACGGAGACTGGGGCTCAGAAACTAATACCCCCAAATATGGCTCTGTGACATGCTGAACTGAAAAAGAAGCCACAAGATTTCTCCCCCAACCCCCGCCTCTGTCTGTCTCTCTCAAGGCACCGAGTGTTGTTCTCACTTGTCTGCCTAAAGCCCAAACCCACCAAAGAAGAAAACAATTACTCCTGGTCCCTTTCTAAATTGTCATGAACTGAACTCATATCCAGGAA
Source organism: Mandrillus leucophaeus (assembly GCF_000951045.1). Lineage (NCBI taxonomy): Eukaryota > Metazoa > Chordata > Mammalia > Primates > Cercopithecidae > Mandrillus > Mandrillus leucophaeus. The sequence goes on along the minus strand of NW_012105975.1, from coordinate 795,635 downwards.
GAAAGACTGACATCTGTCAACACAGCTAGGCAGACTTTTGTCACAAACCATTGCATATTCTGCAGGCACAATAGACTTTGTCCCAGGCCACTCTATGTTCTTCAAGCCCATTTATTTCCCTAAAAATCACTTGCACTAAAATCATCCACACTTCTCCATCTCCCATTCTCCTAAGAAGAAGGTTATATAAGCATATGTACTCCGCTGGGTCATTGAGTAATCACTCTCCTACAATTTCCCATGCTTGACATGTTAAAATAAATTCATCGCCTTTTATCTAATTAATCTGCCTTTTGTGAGTTGGTTTTTGTGCAAACTTTCTGAGAACGAAGGGGAAGTTTTCATGGGTATTGCATGGTCTTCTGAAATAACTAGCATTAATACAGATTAGACAAAAAACAACTCGGAACATGTTCCATGTAACAGCAGAATGTCCCGAAATGGGAAGGAATGAATGTGAGCACAAGAGATCTGTGTAAACAGATAATGAGGTTTGGGGTAAGATGCAAAAGAGGATATATATTATACTGTCTTTCATATGGAAAGAAGAGAAAATGAGTATGCGTATGTGTTATTTCTTGTGAAAAGAAGTACAGTGTTAAACAGACACTAAAGGAAGGCATTAACCATGGAGGTGGGAAGGAATGGGGTAGAAAGGATAGGAATGGCAGCGAGGCTTCTCTTGTATATCTTATATCATTGTCACTTTTTATTTTTTTATTTTTTTTGGAGACAGGGTCTCACTCTCTCACCCAGGTTGGAGTGCAGTTGCTCACTGCAGCCTCAACCTCCTTGGCTCAAGCAATTCTCCTGCTTCAGCCTCCCAGTGGCACACACCACTGTACCCAGCTAATTATTTATTTATTTATTTATTTATTTTTGTAGAGATGAGGTCTCCCTATGTTCCCCAGGCTGGTCTCAAACTTTTGGGCTCAAGCAGTCCTCCTACCTCGGCCTCCCAAAGTGCTGGGATTACAGGTGTGAGGCACTATTCTCAACCCATTTTTACTTTTTAACTATATAAATGTTTTATATATTTTAAAAATAAAATTAAATGTTAACAAGATGGGATAAAGAAAACCCTACAATAGAATGCAAAAGAAGCAAATCAAACTGATAACACCTCAAACTGATACCACAACCACACAGAGCAAGCACTCTGATTGCAGAGAAGGATCTGTTCTAAGAACAGAAGAACTACAGAAAATCTTCTATTTAGTAGATTTACTGTTAGTAGTAATATTGGCCTTGTAATTCTGAAACTGTTTTATGCATGTATAGTGGAAAGCAAATAAGCAAATATATATTTTACTGAAGGGGAAAAAAGATACTAGTAATAAGTAAAGAAGTGAAAGAAAAACTCTGTAACGTTAAATTTGAGTTGGAAATATCAGTTTGAACTTGTAATTTTTTTAAAAATGAATTTTCTAATCCTTTCCACTGAACGACAGCCCAGTAGCAATGAGCACATACATCATCAGGTTCTTTCTTTCTGTATATCATTCACCACTAAAGGCACCAGGACTCGTTAGAGAAATGGTTGATTCTAAGCTGGGGGTGAAAATGCACAACGTGAGCAAGGAATCTCTTGCCACACCAGAAAGCAAAACAGTTTTGGAAGATAAACATGATCATGTCAAAAGGATTCAGGAGCTGACCTGAGGTCTGCCACTGCTCAAATGTGGGATGATTTGAACATCAAAATGAATAGCTGTAGTTTCAATTATAGCATTTTTAAAACTCCACGAACCCACAGTGATTAGTGTTTTTAATATAGTGGGATTTGGAAATTCTTACAGAATAAAAGGCCAGCTAGTAAATGTAGCAGGAATAAAAGAATGAAAAACTACCATTTTGCAATTCCCAATGTAAAGCTTCCTTCGGGTAAGCATCACCAAGCGTTGCCAAAACTATTTGGTGACTTGGATATTCAGTTAATCCTGTGACCATGTGAGGATTCTACAAATTACTTACAAAAGGGGAAACAGAGTGAGGATTAGTGATCAAACTCAGCATCACCAAGAGTAACTGACATTAGGTACTCCAGATAGGATACCTGACATTATTTACTCCAGATGTGATACTGACATTATTCACTCCCGATGTGATACTGACACTATGTACTCCAGATGTGATACTGACATTATTTACTCCCGATGAGATACTGACATTATTTACTCCTGATGTGATACTGACACTATACATTCCAGATGTGATACTGACATT
>NW_012105975.1:788898-793359 GCF_000951045.1 Mandrillus leucophaeus | reverse complement strand
AAAAACAGAAATCTTCCTAAAAGGGAGAGAAAGCTACACTACACTTTCCTTGAACCTCCAAGCCCCCACTACTTGTGGACACTCTGAACCCAGTACCCATTGCAAAATAATGAATGGGAAACACACCTGGTAAACACTGCCCAGGTAGAGAGGAAGAGCCTCCCGATGCCCCCAGCCCTGGGTAGGAATCACCAAACCCTACCCCCCAGTTACCAGGCCTGTGAAGCCTCTGGCTTGTCCCAGCTTTGCACTCTTATGGGAGGGGTGGGGAGAGCCCACCTACCGTGCCCGTTTTACCTTTTTCCCTGATCTGCTGTCTCATATGCCAACACAAGATGGCGCTCTTCCTGCTTCTTCTTCACCCATTTTTCCCGCGCCGGCGAAAATTGTTACTTTGTAGCGCAGGCGCCATCCCGAGCCCGGGAAAATTTCCAACTGACAGCGCAGGCGCAACATGACGTCCGACCAGAGAAACCAATACCTACCTAGCCACGCCCTCCGCAATGAGATCATCTCCGCCTCTGGCCCAACCCCTTCCCCTCCAAGTGTATATAAGGCCTGTCTCTTATACACATCTAGATGTGTATAAGAGACAGCTCTAGGTGTGATACTGATACCTGACATTATTTACTCCAGATATGATACTGACACTATACATTCCAGATGTGATACTGACACTATGTACTCCAGATGTGATACCATTATTTACACCAGGTGTGATACTGACATTATTTACTCCAGATGTGATACTGACATTATTTACTCCTGATGTGATACTGACACTACACATTCCAGATGTGATACTGACATTGTTTACTCCAGATGTGACACTGGCATTATTTACTCCCAATGTGATACTGACACTATACATTCCAGATGTGATACTGACATTATTTACTCCAGATGTGATACTGACACTATGTACTCCAGATGTGATACTGACACTATACATTCCAGATGTGATACTGACACTATTTACTCCAGATGTGATACTGACACTATACATTCCAGATGTGATACTGATATTATTTACTCCAGGTGTGATACTGACATTATTTACTCCCAATGTGATACTGACACTATACATTCCAGACATGATACTGACATTATTTACTCCCGATGTGATAGTGACACTATGTACTCCAGATGAGATACCGACATTATTTACTTCAGATATGATACTGACATTATTTACCCCAGGTGTAATACTGACATTATTTACTTCAGATGTGATACTGACATTATTTACTCCAGATGTGATACTGACATTATTTACTCCAGATGTGATACTGACATTATTTACTCCAGATGTGATACTGACATTATTTACTCTAGGTGTGATACTGATACCTGACATTATTTACTCCAGATATGATACTGACATTATTTACTCCAGGCGTGATAGCTGACATTATTTACTTCAGATGTGATACCTGACAGAGAAGTCTACAGTGGCAACTATGCAGTACAGAACTCTGGCCAAAAATATTCAACCTGCATCTAATCTTGTGTAAGCAACCAGATTAACCCACATATGGGACACTGTACAAGACAACTGGCTTGGACTCTTTATCAAAAGCTAATTTCACATAAACAAAGAACAATAACAGCAATAAAAAGGTGAAAGACTGCTTTATTTTATCTATTTATTTTTTGAGACAGAGTCTCGCTCTGTTACCCAGGCTGGAGTGCAGTGGCGCAATCTCAGCTCACTGCAAACTCCGCCTCCTGGGTTCACGCCATTCTCCTGCCTCAGTCTCCCCAGTAGCTAGGACTACAGGCTCCCGCCACCACGCCCAGCTAATTTTTGTATTTTTAGTAGAGACGGGGTTTCACCGTGTTAGCCAGGATAGTTTCCATCTCCTGACCTCGTGATCTGCCCACCTTGGCCTCCCAAAGTGCTGGGATTACAGGCGTGAGTCACCCACTCCCGGCCGAAAGACTGTTTTAGATGAAAAGAGACTGAAGGGACATAACAACCAAATATCATACATGATCTTGATTGGATCCTGGATAGGAAAAAAAAATCCAGTGCTAAAAGCTCTTCCGGGGACAATTGTAGAAATTTGAATACAGATAGTATCCTGGGTGCTCTTATGGTTGTGATCATGGTATTGTGGTTTTGTGGGAGAATATCCTTATTAGGAGATGCTGAGATATCTAGAAGTGAAGTGTCAAGATGTCAGCAACTTGCTTTCAAATTGCTCAGCAAAATAAAAGTATGTGGAAATATACACACACAGAAAGAGACGAAGAGAGACAAAGCAATTGCAGCAAAATGTTAACAGTTGGAGAATCCAGGGAAAGTTGTGTCAGGGGGAGGGGAGGGAATTGCAGGGTGGATAGAGAAGGTTGGGATAGAGCTAGCTGCCAGACCCAGAGCATCTGCCACCCACACAGGGAGTGTAAAATGGCCCTCTAAATTACAATAGACTCATCTTCCTTTTGAAATCTTCCTAGGCCGGGTGCAGAGGCTCATGTCTGTAATCCCAGCTACTCAGGAAGCTGAGGCATGAGAATCACTTGAACCTGGGAGGCAGAGGTTGCAGTGAGCCTTGATCATGCCACTGCACTCCAGCTGGGGTGGCAGAGCAAGACTCTGTCCAAAAAAAAAAAAAAAAAAAAAAAAAGAAAAAGAAAAACAGAAATCTTCCTAAAAGGGAGAGAAAGCTACACTACACTTTCCTTGAACCTCCAAGCCCCCACTACTTGTGGACACTCTGAACCCAGTACCCATTGCAAAATAATGAATGGGAAACACACCTGGTAAACACTGCCCAGGTAGAGAGGAAGAGCCTCCCGATGCCCCCAGCCCTGGGTAGGAATCACCAAACCCTACCCCCCAGTTACCAGGCCTGTGAAGCCTCTGGCTTGTCCCAGCTTTGCACTCTTATGGGAGGGGTGGGGAGAGCCCACCTACCGTGCCCGTGCGTCTCCTGTCTTACCATCTAGCACATTCTTACGTGAACCTCAGGCACTGCTCAACACCATCCTCACTCAAAACTGCATTCCTTCTTTCATTTGCTTATTTATTCAATTATTTGGCAAGTATTTCTTGAATAACAGTGATGCCAAATGCCTGTTTTATGCACCAGGGACACGACAAGGAATAAGCCGCCACGGCGCCTGTCTTCCATGGAGCTCACAGGCAAACTGCAACTGTGACAGGTACCACAAAGGGGAGAAACAAGGTGCCCATCAGAGTTGGTGACATTTGTGTGACAAGGAGGAAATACAATCAACAGGCTTTGGGGACAGGCTGGGTTTGGGGGACAATGAGGAGTGTCAAGAGACACTCCCAGGGTTCCGGCTAGTATAACTGGATAGACAGTGGTGGTCTTCACCAGGACATCCTGGAAGAGGCCTGCAGTGGAGAAGGAGGTGACTCACACCCATGCAGGCCACAGGAGCACAGGTCAGGCACGAAAAGGAGAGGCCTGGGATGTGGTGTGGGTGGGTGGATTGTCTGTGGATTGGTGGTTAAGGAAGTTACGTGTAGCAGGAGCCTGTTTTACTCCTCCACCAGAAACTTCTGCCACTTCCGGGAAGACCACACAAAAGGTCTTCAGTCTCATACAGTTTCCTTTGATTTTGCTCATCTTTGTGCTCAGGAGAAGATCTGGGCCGCATCCTATGCTCCAGGTGACAAGGCTCATCTAGCCTGCTAGCCAGGAGGTTGCCTTTCCTTTGCCTCCAAAAGCAAACTGGTGGGGGTGGGGGAGGGAACAGCTTGGCAGCACAGGTGCACATGCACACACACACGCACTCATATGCCTGATCTTTTTCTTTTAGGATTTGCTACCCTAGAGGTGTCTGATTAGCTTTGTAAAGGTTAGAGATCATTTTATTTTGCCCAAATTTAGTCAAGGGAAAGCCCAGTGCAACTGGCCCTCAGTTACCCCCAGTTCCACATCCAAGAGTTCAGTCAACCATGGATCAAAAATATTTGAAAAAAGAAAAGCAATTAAAAAATAACAACCGGCCAGACACACTGGCTCATACCTGTCATCCCAGTACTGTGGTGGGAGGATCACTTGAGGCCACGAGTTTGAGACCAGCCTGGACAATACATAATGAGATCACAGCTCTAAAAAACCAAAAAAAAAAAGAAAAGAAAAGAAAAACCACCAAAATTAGCTAGGTGTGATGGCACAAACCTGTAGTCCCAGTTACTCGGGAGGATGAGGTGCCAGGATAGCTTGAGTCCATGAGTTTGAGGCTGCAGTGAGCCATAATCATGCCACTGCACTCCAGCATGGGCAACAGACTGAGACCTCATCTCTCAATTTTTTTTTAAATAATAGCAACAATAGGCCAGGCATGGTGGCTCATGTCTGTAATCCCAGCACTTTGGGAGGCTGAGGTGGGAAGATCATGAGGTCAAGAGATCGAGACCATCCTGTCCAACATGGTGAAACCCCATCTCTACTAAAAATGCAAAAATTAGCTGGGCGTGGTGGC
>NW_012105975.1:782861-788848 GCF_000951045.1 Mandrillus leucophaeus | reverse complement strand
GGTGTCAGCAGGGCCACACTCCCTCTGGAGGTTCTAAGAAGAGTCTGTTCCTGCCTCTTCCAGGCCATCCTGGCTTGTGGCTGCAACTCACAAGTCGCTGCCTCTGTCTTCACGTGGCCTCCTCTTCCATCTCTGGGTCTCTCCTCTGCACGTCTCATATAAGGACATTCATCCTGGGATTTACAACCCATCCCAGATAATGATCCCAAGATAATGATCCCAGGAATCATTTCACCTCAAGATCTTTAACTTGAGCCAGGCACAGTGGCTCACGCCTGTAATCTCAGCATTTCGAGAGACCGAGGCAAGTGGATCACTTGAGCCCAGGAGTTCAAGACCAGCGTGGGCAACTTAGGGAGACCTCGTCTGTACAAAAGATATACACAAAAAATTAACCAGGAGTGGTGGTGTGCAACCCTAGTCCCAGCTACTCGGGAGGCTGAGGAAGGAGAATTGCTTGAACCTGGGAGACGGAGGGTGCAGTGAGCCAAAATCACAACACTGCACTCCAGCCTGGCAACAGACCGAGACTCTCTCTCAAAATAATAATAATAATAATAAATAACACAAATTTTAAAACTACCACAGTACAATAACTATTTACACTGCACTTGCATTAGGTATTACAAATAATCTAGAGATGATTTAAAGTATACAGGAGAATGTGCATAGGTTATTTACAAATACTATGCCATTTTATATCAGAGACTTGGGCATCCTTGAATTTTGGTACCTCCAGGAGTCCTGGAACCAATTCCTTTAGGACACTGAGGAACAGCTATATTTGCCCCGGAAAATGGAAACCTTCCCCCAATTCCCATCCCCCACAGTCTCCTAAAAACAAGACATTTTTGGTACAAGTATATTCCATGTGGAACGTATCAACAGGATGGAGTCCCACTCGCAGATGAACACAGGGCAAAACGGAGCACAACAGGGCACATGTGGAGGAAGTGTCCCCGGGGTGAAACCCTCGGGAATTAAAAATGGGATTGGGATGTGTATTTGTTCCTGGGGGCTCCTGCAGCAGATGACCTCAAACAGCAGAAACTTACTCTCTCACAGCTCTAATGGGCCAGGGGTCCAAGATCAGGGTGTCAGCAGGGCCACACTCCCTCTGGAGGTTCTAAGAAGAGTCTGTTCCTGCCTCTTCCAGGCCATCCTGGCTTGTGGCTGCAACTCACAAGTCGCTGCCTCTGTCTTCACGTGGCCTCCTCTTCCATCTCTGGGTCTCTCCTCTGCACGTCTCATATAAGGACATTCATCCTGGGATTTACAACCCATCCCAGATAATGATCCCAAGATAATGATCCCAGGAATCATTTCACCTCAAGATCTTTAACTTGAGCCAGGCACAGTGGCTCACGCCTGTAATCTCAGCATTTCGAGAGACCGAGGCAAGTGGATCACTTGAGCCCAGGAGTTCAAGACCAGCGTGGGCAACTTAGGGAGACCTCGTCTCTACAAAAGATATACACAAAAAATTAACCAGGAGTGGTGGTGTGCAACCCTAGTCCCAGCTACTCGGGAGGCTGAGGCCAGAGGATCGCTTGAGCCTGGGAGGTTGAGGCTGCAGTGAGCCGTTATCATGCCACTGCCTTCCAGCCTGGACGACACAGTGAGACCCTATCTCTCACACACACACACGCAAACAATCCTTAAGACCAGCCTGGGCAACATAGGGAGCTCCACACTCAACAGGTACTCATTCAGTGTTGTAAATTACATTTGCAAAGACCCTTTTTCCAAATAAGGTCACTTACGTTTGCAAAGACCTTTTTTCCAAATAAGGTCACACTTCTTGGTCCCAGGAATTATAATGTGGATGTATCTTTTGGGGGGCTACCATTCAACACACTACAGTATGAGACTTTCACAGACCATGGGGACAGGAGGCAGCGGTTAAGCTTGGTTTCTTTCTGACTTGGCAATGGCGCCCTGTGGTGAGGGCCACTCATACTGGAACTGCGCTGAGAAACCCATCCCTCCCTCCAGCTCTCACTGCTGAAGAAAATAGGCATTCTGGGAAATGCTAGTGGGCCCCAACCCCTTCCTAGCCACGCAAGCGACCCCCTCTTCAGGGCCTATTTCCAAGCCCCCTGCTTTGAGGCCCATGCTGGTCATCTCAGACCCCAGCTGCCTCACTCTCCATTGGGTCCTATGACCTTGGGCCTTGATTTCACTTGTTCAAACCCCTCATAAGTGTTCGCTGGCTGTCCATTGTACTTTGGACCCCAGGCTTAAGAGAAAATTCATTTGGCAATTAATCCTGCACTCACCTTGGACCAGTCCTGCAAAGTCCCAGATTCTTGTGGGAAGAGTGGGCGTTTCAAAAGCATAGAGAAGCTAACAAGCCTCCAGTCAAAATCACCCTCAAAGACCACCTATAAACCACCAGAAGCCAAGACTTTGAAGCTCAAAAGCAAAAATCCACTTGTTACCTAGCCTTGTAGGAAGGGGATTCCTGGCCCTGGGGCAGGTCTACTTTGGAGAGGAAGGGAGGGAGGAAGGGAGGGATATGTATTCGTCAAAGAGATTTCAATCTTTTCTTCCTTCACCTCTGGATTTTATAAGCGGCTTTTCTAAGCACCAGGCATGTGTGTGGCAATCTACTATATGTTACTCTCTTGGATGAGCTGCCCTGAGAACAAGGCTCCTGAGGGCAGAAAGAAGCTCCACTATCTCCCTGTGAGTGGGTCACAAGGTAGCCTGGGCAAGGCTGGGCAGGGCAGGTGCTGGATAAAGTCACTGGGGGAGAGGGGAGGAAGGAGGCGAAAGGTCCACACCTGTGGGTCCCATGACTCAGGCGACCCCTTAAGGGACTGCTCTCACCAAGAGGAATACTGGGGCGAGCTTTCCCACCTCGCCACCCAGATCCGTTGTCCCCTCTGGGCCACACATCTGTCCAAAGCCATGACAGGGACAAAGGCCCACACCGTGTGGGCCCACAGTCTGTTCCAGGGCTGAGTCCTGTGCCTGGTGCCTGACGCAGCTCCAAGCCCAGCTGGTGCTCATTCGATGCTGAATGCCTCTGAGAATCTTCAGGCCTGCCATTCTCAGCCAGGGGTCTGAGAGTCCCCGTATTAGTCAGGTTTTCCCAGAGAAACAGAACCAATGGGATGTGAACAGGGAGAGAGAGGGAGAGAGAGAGGTTGATTTTAAGGAAGCGGTTCACTGATTGTGGAGACCGGCAAGCCCACATCTGCAGGGTAGGCCCGGGGACTGGGGATCCAGGAAGAGCTGATGCTGCAGTTCCAGTCCCAAAGCCATCTGCTGACAAATCCCCCCTCTCAGGAATGTTTTTCTCTTCCAAGGTGCGGAAGAGGTGGGAGGTGAAGGGTGAGGGTTAATCTTGGTCTTCAGGTCTTCAGCAGAGGGAGCAGGACCCGCCCGCCTGGTGATGGAATCTGCTTTACTCAGCACTCATCCACTGATTCAGATGTTACTCTTATCAAAAAATACTTTCCCAGGGCCGGGTCCGGTGGCTCATGCCTGTAATCCCAGCACTTTGGGAGGCCAAGGCGGGTGGATCACGAGGTCAGGAGATCAAAGACCATCCTGGCTAACATGGTGAAACCCTGTCTCTACTAAAAATACGAAAAATTAGCTGGGTGTGGCGGCGTGCACCTGTAGTCCCAGCTGCTGGGGAGGCTGAGGCAGGAGAATGGCGTGAACCTGGGAGGCGGAGCTTGCAGTGAGTCGAGATCGTGCCCTTGCACTCCAGCTTGGGCGACAGAACGAGATTGCATCTCAAAAAATATATATATTTTTCAAGAAACATCTAGAATAATGGCTGATCAAATATCTGAGTACCATGATCCAGCCAAATTGATGCATAAAATTATCCTCCCACTTCCCCACCCCTGGCCCCTTCAAGGCCCTCCGGGATTCTCTGAGGAGTCTGGTTCTCCATCTCCTCCTCTTTGCCCTCCCGCTTCCAAGCTGTGAGACCCTGAGGCTCTTCCCTGCCTTGTTCTACCCAAAGGTGCCTCAGGGGCTTGAATTCCTCCTTCTTGGACTTTTTCCAGTCAGTGGATCCCATCACTTTGAGGGCTCCTGGAATGACGTTTTCCCCAAGAAGCCTCTCCTGTATAAAATTGGGGGTTGTTGGCTGTGCCCAGAGGATGGGGGTGGCTTCCCTGCCCTCTCCACCCCCCACACCCCTGCCCCCTTCCGCCTGCATCACTGCCGGGCTGGACCGGGGGTGGGGGGTGGGAGGAATATAAGCCCTGGATTGGGAGCCCTTATCTTGCTTTAATTTCCTCTAGAGTTCAGCACTATGTGAGGTTATAGTAGTGGCCGAGCTTGTTTACTCTTTCTCTCCTACCGGCATATAAGCTCCAGGGGGCAGGGACTTCATCCCCAGAGCCTAGCCCAGGACCTGCACACGGAGGCACTCGAGATGTTTGTTGATTGAATGAAAAACATTCACTGAACACCTCTGTTGTGCAACACACACTGTGCCAGGGCGTGGACGAAAGCTCAGCTGCCCAGGTCATTGACTATTTCTGAGCATTTCCACTCTCACGTTGTACACCCCTCATTTCTCTCTTCTTAGAGGCGAGCCCCTCCCTACCTGAGCGCAGGAATCATCTTCCTTGCTGTCTCCTGCAGTCTGCCCTGACTTGGTGTCCCGAGACAGGGACTGGGTTCTCTCTGAGCCCTGGAGGAATGTGAACTGAGCTGATGAGGAGATGCCTCCTGTCTACTTGGAGGAAAGGGACCAGGACACACAGAGGCGCAGGGGGCTGAACCCTGGGTTCCAGCCCCACGGACTCATCCGGAGTCACGCGGTTCCGGGACTTTGCAGAGGAAAGGGGTGCAGGATGTGCTTTGGGGATAGAATTCCACCTTTGCACCCGGCTCAGCACCTGTCCTGTCCCCCGGAGATTCCTTGAGGCCACCTGGATCGGAGAGGAGATGCTGTTGATCATTTCCTGTCCCCTGAGGCTGTGATCCCGGGTCGACCGGACCGGTAGCCCGGCAGCGCCCCCTGGTGGCCGGCGACGCTCAGGCAGCGCCGGGAATCGCCGCCCAGGTCAAGGACCAGAACCAGGAGCAGGAGCAGGTGCAGGGCCAGGGCCAGGGCCAGGGCCAGGGCCAGGGCGGGAGGGAGATTTATCCCAGTGTACACCTCTAACTTATCCCTCCTACACAAGGCAGGACTCCGGCTTCTTTCCCTTTTCTGTGTATTTCAAAAGTAATGTACATTGAGCATAAAAAATACATGTAAACAAAAAGACGCCCCCAATCAAAGCTGTGATACTGTGTCCTGGCAGGACCAGCCAGGCCTGGGTCTCAATCCCAGACCTACCATCTACCAGCTGAGTGAATCTGAACAAGTCGCTTAACTCTCTGAGCCACAGTTTCTGCATCTGCAGTCTGGGAATGGTGTGCTCTCCATTGCTGGGTTGTGTAAAGATGACCTATGTACCCAGCACAGAGCTCTGACTGATGGGGACAATTCTTATTAGACACAAAGGAGAATGTGTTAAATGCCCTTCAGTTTCTGCCCAGGTGTTCCCAGGGGGTGAGAGATGTTCCCAAAGATGTAACTGCCTGCCTGATCGCCCAAGCAGAGACTTTCTGGCAGCCAGGGTTGGTCACAGGGCTAATTCTGGTCCACGGAATGTGACTGGAAATGATGTGTACAACTTCCGAGTCACGCCCTGCAAAGGAGGTTGTCTCTCCCTCCCTTCTGCTTTTCCATCCTCCTGCTGGCTGGGAAGTGGAAGATCGTGGATCAGCTGCCCTGGAGAAAGAAAAGGAAGCCACATGTTGAGGATGGCAGGGTCTCCCTGACACCCCAGAACCACCGACATCTGAAGAAATAAATATTCCTAAGCCAACGTATCTCTGGATCTCTTTGTTACATCAACTTAGATATAATCATGGCATTTCAAGTGTACACCCAGGAGTCTTGGTATTCATTCTGAACACCAGCTGACAGAGCTTCTGCCTTTAGTGCCACTTGTTACCTTTAGTGT
>NW_012105975.1:780301-782811 GCF_000951045.1 Mandrillus leucophaeus | reverse complement strand
TTCCGGGACTTTGCAGAGGAAAGGGGTGCAGGATGTGCTTTGGGGATAGAATTCCACCTTTGCACCCGGCTCAGCACCTGTCCTGTCCCCCGGAGATTCCTTGAGGCCACCTGGATCGGAGAGGAGATGCTGTTGATCATTTCCTGTCCCCTGAGGCTGTGATCCCGGGTCGACCGGACCGGTAGCCCGGCAGCGCCCCCTGGTGGCCGGCGACGCTCAGGCAGCGCCGGGAATCGCCGCCCAGGTCAAGGACCAGAACCAGGAGCAGGAGCAGGTGCAGGGCCAGGGCCAGGGCCAGGGCCAGGGCCAGGGCGGGAGGGAGATTTATCCCAGTGTACACCTCTAACTTATCCCTCCTACACAAGGCAGGACTCCGGCTTCTTTCCCTTTTCTGTGTATTTCAAAAGTAATGTACATTGAGCATAAAAAATACATGTAAACAAAAAGACGCCCCCAATCAAAGCTGTGATACTGTGTCCTGGCAGGACCAGCCAGGCCTGGGTCTCAATCCCAGACCTACCATCTACCAGCTGAGTGAATCTGAACAAGTCGCTTAACTCTCTGAGCCACAGTTTCTGCATCTGCAGTCTGGGAATGGTGTGCTCTCCATTGCTGGGTTGTGTAAAGATGACCTATGTACCCAGCACAGAGCTCTGACTGATGGGGACAATTCTTATTAGACACAAAGGAGAATGTGTTAAATGCCCTTCAGTTTCTGCCCAGGTGTTCCCAGGGGGTGAGAGATGTTCCCAAAGATGTAACTGCCTGCCTGATCGCCCAAGCAGAGACTTTCTGGCAGCCAGGGTTGGTCACAGGGCTAATTCTGGTCCACGGAATGTGACTGGAAATGATGTGTACAACTTCCGAGTCACGCCCTGCAAAGGAGGTTGTCTCTCCCTCCCTTCTGCTTTTCCATCCTCCTGCTGGCTGGGAAGTGGAAGATCGTGGATCAGCTGCCCTGGAGAAAGAAAAGGAAGCCACATGCTGAGGATGGCAGGGTCTCCCTGACACCCCAGAACCACCGACATCTGAAGAAATAAATATTCCTAAGCCAACGTATCTCTGGATCGCTTTGTTACATCAACTTAGATATAATCATGGCATTTCAAGTGTACACCCAGGAGTCTTGGTATTCATTCTGAACACCAGCTGACAGAGCTTCTGCCTTTAGTGCCACTTGTTACCTTTAGTGTGTCCCCCCACCCCACCCCACCATACACACAAAAAAAAGCCCCTACAAGGGCTGGACCCACGGAACCCTAGGGATGGCTTAACTCCAGCCTGATCATCCCCTCCCTGAGGTTGCACTGAGGCTGGTAGCCCCACCACCTGGATCATCCCTTCCCTGATGTCCCACTGAGACTTGTTGCCCCACCACCTCTCTCTGCTCCTCTCCCCGTTCTGTGGCTTCAGTGTGCCAGGGGCTGATTAAGGGTAGTCCAATGTGTTGGACAGTTAGTACAAGGGTTCTTCAGTGACTGAACAACTGCAGGTTGAACTGACAATGAACAAGATGCACACTGGGGCTCCTTTTCCCCAGTCAGGAGGGACAGAGTAGCTCAAATCTATGTCTTGGGAGTCTGGAACCTCTATTCCTTCCTGGTACTCCCCAGTTTAGGACATTTTGATAAAAGCTAGTTTATAGAAGGCAAAGAGCAAGCCCAGGTCCCAGGTAGGGCCTCCTACCTCCCCTAGTGTCAGGCCTCTGAGCCCAAGCCAAGTCATCATATCCCCTGTGGCCTGCACGTATACATCCAGATGCCCCCAAATAACTGAAGAATCACAAAAGAAGTGAACGTGGCCTGTTCCTGACTTAACTGATGACATTACCTTGTGAAATTCCTTTTCCTGGCTCATCCTGGCTCAAAAGCTCACCCACTGAGCACCTTGTGACCCCCACCCCTGTCAGCCAGAGAACAACCCCTTTGACTGTAATTTTCCACTACCTACCCAAATCTTATAAAACCGCCCCACCCCTATCTCCCTTGGCTGACTCTCCTTTCGGACTCAGCCCGCCTGCACCCAGGTGATTAAAATGCTTTATTGCTCACACAAAGCCTGTTTGGTGGTCTCTTCACACGGATGCAAGTGAAACCTAGTAATCTCAATCTTGAGACTCCCACACTAGGGTATACCTGTGGAAAGGTCAATTCCTGTATGGTGAAGTTGGCAGGTCTGATTTATCTTGAATGAGTCTAGTATCCATCTTTCTTTTTCTTTTCTTTCTTTTTTTTTTTTTTTAGACCAAGTCTGCCACAGCAGGCTGGAGTGGCAGGCATCTGTAGTCCCAGCTACTTGGGAGGCTGAGGCAGGAGGATCACTTGAACCTGGGAGGTGGAGCTCACAGTGCGCCAAGATCGTGCCACTGCACTCCAACAGATTTGTTTAGTTTTGTTTTGTTTTTGAGACAGAGTCTCACTCTGTCACCCAGGCTGTAGTGCAGTGGCTGTAATCTTGGCTCACTGCAACCTCTGTCTCCCCAGTTCAAGCAATTCTCCTGCCTCGGCCTC
>NW_012105975.1:754240-778601 GCF_000951045.1 Mandrillus leucophaeus | reverse complement strand
GGCCGCCCCGAGGGCACCCTGGACATCCAGCGCGCCGGCAGCCAAGCGCACAGGGTCTCCCTGGTGGATCGGGAGACGCAGACCGATGGTGAGGGGTCGGCGCGGGGAGGGGGGATCCCCGGGGCGGAGAACGCTCAAACAGGCAGCCCTGGACCCCGACCCTGCCGCCCCGCGGGGTAGACGACAAAGCCCTGGAATCACGGCCTCTCTCCTGGCGCCTCTAGGAGTTTTGGGTACTGTTTTGGGTGGAGAGGAGCTAGAGTTCCTCCCGGTGTGCTCACTGGGACAATCTCAGCGTCAGACGTGTTCGAATTCGGAGGGTTACGACCCCCAGTCACTGGCCCCACCTACAACTTGGGGCATTGGTTCCCATGACTTGGGGTCACGCTTTTGTAAGGTATTGATGTGGGATTTTGGAGAAACGGGGCCCCCACTCCCTCCTCTCCACATTGTCCTCTCCCTTGCTTGCTTCTTAATCTTCTCCAGGGAAGAATAGTAACACTAAAAGCTTGCCTCTTGTGAGTCAGGCGCTGTTCTAAGGACTTTTCACCTGGATCCTCATGGCAACCCTCTCAGGTGGAACTCCACCAGACTCGCTAGCTGGTTGACTTCAGGATTCTCCTTCACAACCCTTGAGACCCTTCGTGTTACTGAGCCAGGCCTGTGGCCCATGAGATTAATTTGCCAGTCTAAGGTCCCTGGGCAGTGAGCTCTTGAGGGAGCTCCAAGTCCCGTACCTACCTGCCAGCTCCACCCTGCCAGGGGCGGCAGGAGGGACTGAGGAAGTGCTCTGTGTGGCAGAGTCCAAAGCTTAGGTACCCAAGGTCTGCCACCCTCCAGCTGGTGACCAGAGCGGGCATCCTGTCTATGGGCCAGTGTCCCTCCTGTGTGAGGTGAGGGTGAAGGGCCGGTTGATGTCCAGGGTGCCATCCAGCTCAGAGAAGTCAGCTTCAGGACAAATGGTGACACACTTATTCTGGGTGCCCAGGACACCAGAACCATCAGAGACCTTCTGGGAGGAAATTTTCAGCCCCTCAAGACCTTATTCTGGCTGTCTAATTTCCAATCCCCTTCCCCTACCTAGTCTGCATTTTCACATGACTGGCACGCCTGGTTAGGAAACTCCCTTGCCCGTGGACTAGTCCAACGGTGATCCGCAGCTGAGGCCAGAGAAGTCCCAGTCCATTTTTGAAAGCAACCCCTTGGTGATGAAGCCTTGGAGGTGCCTGATCCCCCACCACCCATGCCCACCTGCCCCCATCGCAGCTTCCTGCTTTCTCTGCCCTCCTACCTTCACCTTCATTCAGTTCCTGCAGCTTGCATTGAGCCCCTACTCTAGACTATGGCCTTCTGAGGTTTCTACCATCTGGGGTTGGGGAATGAGAGGGAAGACAAAGACAGAAATAATTCTAATGCCGTTCAGAATATGACCAGTCTCATACAAAGAGGTGCCCTGGAGCTCAGCAGCGAGGGAAGGATGGCTTCCAGTTGCAGATCTCAAGATAGTTTTTATTTTTTATTTTTTTTTTTAGATGGAGTCTTGCTCTGTTGCCCAGGCTGGAGGGCAGTGGCACGATCTCCACTCACTGCAACCTCCACCTCCCGGGTTCAAGCAATCCTCCTGCCTTAGCCTCCTGAGTAGCTGAGACCACAGGCATGTGCCACCATGCCCGGCTAATGTTTTTGTATTTTTCGTAGAGATAGGATTTCTCCATGTTGGCCAGGCCGGTCTCAAATTCCTGACCTCAGGTGATCCTGTCTCAGCTTCTCAAAGTGCTGGGATTACAGGCATGAGCCACCGTGTGCAGCTTAGAAAGGCTTTATGAAAAGATGGATCCACTTGAGATAGGGCTTGACCAGAAAATGTTTTGGTAGATGTACAGAGAGGGGTGATAGAGGAGAAGGGCTTCTGAAAATGCAGGAATGTTCAACCTGTTCATGAGACCGCTGGTGTTCACAGTTGGCTAGAGGTGGACCCAGGTAGTGTGGTGGCTGGTAAGTCCTGGGCAGTGGGCTGTGACTGTATTATGGAAGAGCCAGGTTTCCTGACTAGGAACAGGTGCTCAAGCAGAAGGCAGTGGGGCCAAGCGCAGTGGCTCATGTCTGTAATCCCAACACAGGGAGGCCAAGGCAGGCAGATCACTTAAAGTCAGGAGTTCGAGACCAGCCTGGCCTACAGAGCAAACCCTGTCTCTACTAAAATGATACAAATTAGCCAGGCATGGTGACGCATGTCTGTAGTCTACTCAGGAGGCTGGAACATGCCTGTAAGCTACTCAGGAGGCTGAGGCAGGAGAATCAGTTGAACCCGGGATGTGGAGGTTGCAGTGAGCCAAAACTGGGCCACTGCACTCCTGGAGACAGAGTGAGACTCTGTCTGAAAACAAAAACAAAAACAAAAACAAAAAAAAGAAGAAGAAGAAGAAGGGAGCAGGTGCAGGGAAGATGTTCTAGCAAAGAGCTATTGAGGCGCCATTCTTCCTCATTCTTCTGGGACAACCTCTTTCCACAGGTGCCCTCTCTCTGCTTCTTGGGACCACTCTTACTAAAGAATTCACACCATATTTTTACTGCTGCCACAGGGAAATTCCCTACTCCTCCCTAGGCCTGCCCTCTGTGCTTCCTCCATCTTTCTACTGGAAGACAAAGACCCATTCTCTGTGCCCTGTTTGGCTTCTTCTGGTAAAATGGAATATTTCTTTCATTGCTACCAGGAAGTTCCACCTATATGTGTCTGCTCCTATCTGATTCATTTACACCAACGTGGCACAACCAGTGGCAATTTTGACACACACACCCCCACCACCCATCTCTAGGGGACATTTAGGAGTATCTGGAGACATTTTGGGTTGTCCTGGGGTAGGGGGGAGTAAAGACTGGATAAAGACCAGGGATCTGATAAACTTCCTACAATACACAGGATGATCCCCCACAACAAAGAATTACTCAGCCCAAAAATGTCAACAGGGCTGAGGTTGAAAAACACTGATTTAAACCAGGTTGAGGTTTGACTTCATGTGGCCCGAAGCCCTTTTTACCTGCCCGGGTCTGCTCTAAACCTTCCCTGGGGCAGGAGCTCCTGCACTTGCCGGTCCCACACTCACCCACCTGAGATGCACTCGCGACAGAAGTGTCTCCTGAGGTGAACACATTTTCTGTTGCAGTCACAGTGTAAGCTTTAGACTGTCTTTTAAAAATACTTTTCCTTCTTCCATCCTAAAATAAAAATCACATTTAATGAACACATTAATTAATTGAGAGAAAGATTCAGTCACCTGCTTAACCCAACCAGTTGGGATTTGGGGGATGGTCTGTGGTTGCCATCGTCGTGAGTTTGAGACAAATGTTCGTTTTCTGAACAGCTGTTATGTTCTCAAGGAAAATTATTTGCCAAATGCAAAGGTTCTTATAAAAGTCAGATCAACCCCCAAACTCCCCTCCCACAGTGGGGGAGGGCAGGCTTTGCGGGAAGGGGGAAGCTACTCTGAGATGGTAGCAGGCTCTGGGCCATGGGAGGTAAAGCCTTCGAGGAAGCTCCAAATCTTCAGGAAGCTGACATGAAGATGAATGCGTGGGGAGCATGGATTTTTGAGGTCTAGGAATAGGGGGTATGTGGAAGCCAGTGACAGAGCTGAGCGTCACATCCAGGGTATCTTAGAGCAAAACAGGTGGCTCACATGGACCCAGGAACACGCCAGCAGAGAGGTGACTGAAGGCTGCGCTCTGTTCGCAGAAGCATGAGGATCTGGCTCTCTTGGGCCCCGTGGCCAGGCGTCACCAGGTCTGTGAGGACCAGGGCCTGGGCTAAGGGAGAACGCCAGGCTGGTGTCTGTGGAGAAGACTGTCCCTGCGGCCCTACCATAGGAGCCACCCTGGCTTTTATGACCTCACAGGAGGTGTGGGTCACTGTTCTCTGTAGGGCCTGGGTCCAGTTGGAGGCCAGAGTCAGGCCTCTAGGGCAGAGGGCGAACGGCCCCTCCAGGAGGGAGCCAGGAGATTACGCAGCTCCATGTAGCTCCACGCTTAGGTTGGGAGGATCCACTATGAAGAAGGTCAAGAAGAAAAGGTCAGAGGCCAAACGCCACCGAGACTCCACCCCCCAGCATGCTAGCTCCAATTCCACCTCTCAGCAGCCTAGTCCTGAATCCACACCACAGGAGCCTAGTCCTGAATCCACACCACAGCAGCCTAGCCCTGAATCCACACCACAGCAGTCCAGCCTTGAAACCAACTCCCAGCAGCCAGCATCCCAAGCCCTTCCAGCACCCGAAATCCGCCGCTCCTCTCGCTGCCTGTTATCTCCAGATGCTAACATGAAGGCAGCCCCTCAATCCAGGAAAGCAGGTGGGCTGTCTTCTAGCTTCAGCAGTTTCAGCCTTCCTGCTGATGGAGTTCCGGGTCATCCCAGAGGCTGGTTCTTGTAGGATAGTGATGCATGGTTAAAGTGTATCCTGGAGCTGTGTTGTAGAGTGTGAAGGTTTTTGTTTTTGTTTCTACCCAAGAGACCAGGGTTCCTGGGTTTTGTTATTTCTCATCATCCTGAGTCTCATTGAAGACAACCACACATACGTATAAACATTTAACTTGGTTCTATAGTAATACTTGCTCACTAGGAATCAGCAGTGCCATGCAACTGCTAAAAAATAAAAACCAAGGATGCATTAATAGAAGCATATGGTTTGGAATAAGGGAGGTGATGATCCTGCTTTATTCTGTCCTCATCAAGCTATCATTTTGGGCTATAAAAGATGCCTGACAAACTAGTCCAAGGAAGATAGTCCAGGTTGATGGAGGATGAGAGGGATCAGAGAGGCCATTTAGTGTATGACAGTCGATTGAAGGAGTTGGAGGATGTCTGTCTGTCAGGTGGAAGATGTGAATAGACTTGTTCCTTATTGTCCTGAGAAGTCTAAGGGCCTGATATGGTTTGGCTGTGTCCCCACCCAGATCTCATCTTGAATTCCCAGTGTTGTGGGAAGGACCCAGTGGGAAGTGATTGAATCATGGGGGCAGGTCTTTTCCGTGGTGTTCTCGTGATACTGAATAAATCTCATGAGATCTAATGGTTTTTAAAAAGGGAGTTTCCCTGCACAAACTCTCTTCTCTTGTCTGCCGCCACGTGAGATGTGCCTTTCACCTTCCACCATGATTATGAGGCCTCCCCAGTCACGTGGAACTGTAAGTCCAACAAACCTCATTCCTTTGTAAATTGCCCAGTCTCAGACATGTCTTTATCAGCAGTGTGAAAACAGACACATACAGGCCCAGGGATAGGATAGCCAGACAAAATACAAGACTCTTAGTTAAATTTTAATTTTAGTAAACAACAAATAATATTTTTAGTATGTGTTTCCCAAATATTGTGTGGACATCCTGTATTTTTATTTGCTAAATTAACAACCTTACCCATGGAAGACATTAGCGACAGACAGACTTTGGCTCAACATAAAAAACTTCCCAACAATTAGCTCTGTCTGAAAATGGAATGGCTGTCAGGAAAAGTGGTTCCCCATCTTCTTGGGAGCCAAACAGTGTCTGAATAAGCACTGGCTTGTGTAGAGGGAATTCAAGTGGAGTTCCGGAGGTGGGCTGGTTTATACTGCTAACAATAATGGTGATAGCAAACTAACATTATCACTAAGCATTTACTGTGTACCTAGCATTCAGCTCAAGTGTCTTAATTTTCACATGTGACAATCCTATAAAAGTTCTTCCATATCATCTCCATTTTATAGATGGGGAAACTGAGGCTCATAGGAGTCAAACAAGTTGCTCCTGAGCAGAGGCTGGTAGCCCTGAGAAGGGAAACCCGCTCTATTCTGACTCCAGAACCCTCATTCTAAACCACAGCACTGACCTTTCCATTCCAAGAGGCCTAGGAGTCTCCACAAGAGGAAGAACATCTTTGTCCGAGCAGCTCCTGGATCTGCTGTGAGCCAGTGCCCATGGCTCCACAGCCTCGAACAGGCCACACTCCCTGGGCCACAGTTTACCCCCCGGGATTGTGTGAGCATAAAAGAAAGAAGAGATGGAGATGAGAGTGCTGACTGCAAGGCATGCCACGCCAATGATCCTTCCATGGCCAGGAATCAATCCCTTCTTGACATATGATAATGATTTTGAGCGCCATACTGTATGTTGTAAAGACTGTGATCATCAGCCACTGAGAGAAACATTTCCGGGTTATGGTCTTCAGAACTAGTAGAAAGCAAAACTTTCCATTCCCAAGTCTTTTAATGATCACATGTGACTCACACTCCGAGAGGAATTTGGCCCATTGAAGAGGCAAAGCAAGAGAGCAAGAAACGGTGGTGGCTCACCAGTGGTTGCAGCGGACACCCTATACTTCTTCCAAAGGAATTCTCTGCAGTAGAAAGGAATATTGGAGATGCAGGATAAGGGCCTGCGTGTAAAGCATGCCATTTTCTAAAATCCAAGCCTTTTTGTGTACAGAAATATTGTAGCTCAAGAAAATGCCAGTCTTCCACTAGGATGGGTATAATCAGAAGGATGGACAATAACAAGTGTTGGTGAGGATGTAGAGAAGCTGGAATCCTCATACACTGTAGGTGGGAATGTAAAATGGTGCAGCTGCTGTGGAAACAGTCTGGTGGTTCCTCAGAGGAACATGAAGTTACCTTATGACCCAGCAATCCCACTTCTTGGTATATATCCAAGAGAATTCGAAGCATATTATTAAGCATATTAGAAGCACACCAAAACTTGTACACAAATGCTCAAAGCAGCAACATTTGTAATAGCCAAAAAGTGGGAACAACCCAAATGTCCATCAGCTGATGAATGGATAAACAAAACGTGGTATGAAATACCACAGTACAATGAATATGGTGAAATACTATTTGACAATAAAAAGAGATGACATCCTGATACATGGGACAACATGGATGAACCTTATAGACATTTGGCTAAGTGAAAGAGTCCAGTCTCCCAAAAACCCACACATCGAATGATTCTATTTACATGAAATGTTCAGAATAAGCAAATGTATTGCCAAGAACTGGGGGAACTGGAGAATGGGGGGTAACTGCTCATGGAGATAGGGTTTCTTTTTGGGGAAATGAAGATGTTCTGAAATTAGTGGTGACGGCCACAAAACTTTGTGAATATACTAAAAACCACTGAGCGCTCTAAAAGGGTGAACTTTATTGCCTGGGAATGATGTCTCAATTTAAAAACTTTTCTGTAACTAAAAAAAGAGACAAGTCTTGCCTTTAGAATCCCCTCTCCTCATTCCAGGAAAGTATGTGTCATGGGCAAGTCTAAGCAGAAAGTGTACCGGGTCTGCCAGGTTGACTCTCTGTTTCACGCAGCTTAGGGTCAGAAGAATCTGTAGCTCTGTCAAGAAGCCACAGGGCTACAGATAGGAAACAGGAGGGAATAATCCAGCCAGAAATTATGTTGCCCAAGCACAGAGGGTATCATCTACATTCTGCTAGGATCCATACCAGAGGAGGACAGAAACAGAAGATAAGATCGGGACTGGAAACTGGAGCTGTGGTTGTCTTCCAGATGGATCACTATGCTCTGGATCAATGGAACGTGGCAGCTCCAATTCCAGGAATCCCAGTGCAGCCTCTCCTGGGGTGGGCAGTCACCTGAAATTCCATTTTCACTGAATTAAACGTGAGAAAGCCTGAGTTGAGAAAGCCAACTTCTGCAATCTACTCCCCAGAAGGGCACATCCCTTAAATTATCTGAGCCTCAGTTTCCTTATTTGTAAAACAAGAGCAACAGTATCCCCTTTACAGGATTACTGTGAAATTAAATGAGATGGGCACGCTAAGTCCAAAGCATCCTGAAGGCGCAAGCCATGACACCACCAGCACCACCTCCATCATCATCATTGTTGTTGCTACTCCCAGGTAGCACCAGTATAAACCAGCCATTTTCTCATGCAGTCAGTCTTCACTTCTGTTTGGTTAGAGAACATTTTGTGGGAGAACTGCCTTCCTTGGGTAGTTCATTCCCAAATCCTCAGTGATGCCTGGAAAAAAATCCAGGATCTGCCCTGGTAATCCTGCAGCTGCTACTGTTTTGGGGGGCCTTCTCAGACTGTGTTCCAGGCTCCCCTGCCCCCACCTCCCAGAGCAGGTACCTCCCTTACCTCTTTCCTTCTGTCCCCACAGGGCCTCTGACTCGCGCCGGCCCACATTCCTGCTCCTGTGCCACTTGCCCCTGCAGCTCTGCTTGCTGGCGTCGTCTGGGGCTGTGCCATAGCCGCATCTTCGATGTCCTTCTGCCTCGGGACTGGCAGATGGCGCCAGGGAGAGGACTCCCCAACCTGCTCACCTTCTACAGGTTCCAAGCGTGAGGGGCTGGAACCTCAGGGCACACAGTTCCCAGGGCCAGGCTCTGCCCCCAGACCTTATTAGCAATCATGTATCATTCCTCTTGGGAATCCCAGGCCAAAGGAAAGCCTTTTCCTCTTTCCTTTGGCCACTTCCTGGACGTTGGCAGGCAGGGCCCTTTCTGACCAGCCCTTCCCACTGGGTACCCTCTCCACCCGTACAGAGAGGTGCCAGTTTTCTTCCTCACTGGGATTTGCCTCCTCAGTGGCTTCCTTTTTATTTTCTCCAGAGATGCCCTCCCCTCCTCAGAACACTCTCCCTCTCAGCCCTTCAGAGATTCCGAGTCGCTCAGGGCCTTTGTGTTTAAACGCTGTTTGGCCGTGCACCTCCGTGGCCCCTCAGTGGCCTGTGTCTTAGGCTGGGGCCTTAGGTTCCTGATCTGCCTATGAATGTCACCTAGAATTTAATGATAAAAAACTACTTGTAACTCATATGCCTCCTCCACACAATAGCAAGACCTCAGCCCCCTTCAGAGTGTGCTGAGCTCTTTCTGGGGGTCCCCATAGGCGACGTGTGCCCCCAGGCTGGTCTGTTGGTGGCAGCCCCCATGACATCACCCATAGTATCTATCCTTCCTTCCTCTTCCCACAAAGCCACCAGGCGCAGTGTCATGGCTGCCACTGCCCTCATAGGAAGACGCTATCCCTGCCGGGAACAGACTGGAGATGTTCCCGTCTTTGGCGCTGCTAGGTTACATGCATGGGCCGGGAGAAGGGTTGCCATCTGTACCACCTGAGGGCCTCACAGATCTCAATGATAGAGGCCCTTCCACTTGGCGACTTCATACCCCCACCCCAGGAGCTGAGCCCCCCAACCCCCATCCTCGTCCTGTTCCACTTCCCATCCTCTTCCCTACCCAATCCCCTCTCCTTTCTGGAGCTGAAAAACTCCATCTCTCCTACATATGGAGAGAAGCAAATAGATACCGGGGCGTGTGGGGAACACATACTTGGAGCCAGAAATACTCCGCCACCCAGTAAGCCCCGTCAAGGAAAGGTCTACCTGCCACCGTTAGCCACACCCCGCCCATACACTTAGTACTTCCATCCATCCATGGCCAAATTGTGCCATGGGTTCTTATCGTTTTAAAACCAGCAAGTGTTATTGAGCGAAACTTACTATGCAGAAGACATGGGGGACTGTGAGGGAAACCAGAACGGGGAACTTTACCCCTAAAATCGTTGCAGTCTGCATGGAGAGCTAAGACCCGTGCATTTAGAAACCAAGATGCAAGATGCAAAGAGCCGTGTGTCCTCTGGGAGAGGCTCCAACAGGAACCTCTGAAAGATTCCAACAGGAACAGGCTCCAACAGGAACCTCTGAAAGGTTCCTGTCAGCAGCATGTGAGCCGAGTCCAAAAGGATCTTGAAGCCCTCTCTGGCTTAAGATGAAAAGCGGGAGCAATCTAGGTGCAGGAAAAGGCAAACACAAGGCTCAGAATCAGGAAAGAGAGCAGGGAGGGACAGGGACCATGTCTGGTCAGGACAAGACATACAGTTCTAATGCTGTTCCACTTTTAGCACCCGCATGCTTTTCTCAACAGAGTGTAATGTTGGCTTTTGGCTTTCAATCCACATTCACATTAAACAAGAATCCTTATTTTTGTAGGATTTTTATCAAAATGGGTATTGCATTTTTTGAATGCCCTCCTCACAATTATTGCCTTAATCATCTGTTTTCCTTGCCTTTGTGTGGGTGTAATATATTATTTCCCAAGGTTCCTTTCTCTCAATGGAGTCAAGTGATAGAACCTACCTCATAGGGTTGTTGTGAGGCTTGAAGAAGACACTGGGTGTGAGGTGTTTAGCACAAGGCCTGGCTCACAGCAGACTTGACCACCTTCCTAACCTGGTCTCCCTCTGAGTGTTCAGGGCAGCTGGCATCCCAGGCCAGCTCACCCTCCGATCCTCAGGGGTCTTTCAGCAGGGACTTTTTGGAAGGGTGGAAAGAATTAAATGTTCTCTTAAAAGGAGTTTGGAGAGGGGGAAGATGGGTATTCCTGCAATCCTGAGAGGGCCACTTAACTTCCACTTTCTCCTGCTCGTAGAGAGGCACCGAAGCCCAGCTTCCCACCACCCTCACTTTTGCTTTGTTCTACAGAAAACCTTCAAGAAAACCCTCCAGTCATCGTAACACGTGTCCTCCAAGCCCTCGGAACTGTGGCTGTGGCTCTGGGGGCTCTAGGAGCTGCCTACTACATCACTGAATCCTTGTGAACAAGCCCCTAGGCCCACGGTCCGGCAGGTATGTGGAGCGTTCTGTCCCTTCAAATGGAGGTGGTCTTTTCAGGTGGAGCAAGCCCCGGCCTCTCAAGAGAAGCTTGACAGTGGAGTGACCCCCTCCTGGCCTCAGAGTCAGCCAGCATGGCCCTCTAGGGAAGACCTGATGCTCTCAGATGCTAGACTCATTATTATAATCATCTGAACAGAGCCGCCACCTCCACTGCCCTAGGATGGTTTCCCTGGTCACGGACCCTGGACGAGAGGAAATAGGAGGGATGGGGGCAAAGGTTCCTACCCATCTCGGACCTTTCTCCCTGCCTTGAAAGCTTGTCTCCTACCCAGTCCTACTGGTCCATCACCCATAAAGCCCCCTTCTTCCATGAAACCTTCCTCCATCTTCCCAACTTCAATGATGTCTTCCATCTTCTCAACCCCTGTCCTCTCCACCTGTGCCTCCTGTGTTGTGGATGATGCTGTTGTTTGCCTGTGGCCTGTCTCCCAGCTCTCCTGCAAGATCCCTGAGGGCAAGGGGCATGGCTCACACAGCCATCTTCCCTCGCCCCTGGAAGCAGAGCCTGAGACTGGGGTTGGATGGACAGGGTTTATTGAGGAGGTGCTCTCAGGGAGTGAGGGAGGGAGGAAGGCAAGAGGAGGCAAGGGAAGTAGCTGAGAAGGAGGAGGCCAGACCTCAGCTTGACCCTGTGGGAGCCCTGGAACAAGAATTACAACACAGTCTCAGCAGAGGGGAGAAGCTTGCCCTCTGGTGCTCCTCCTTGTCAGTGCTTGGCTCTAAGGGTTGGGTAGGGACTGCATGTCTTTGTGGAAAGAGCAGCTCCCTTTGGGCTGAGGGCACTTCCCTAGAGGAGGGGCAGCTCTGAGCTGTCAGCAGCACACTCACAACTCGCAGGAGTTGAGCAGTGGATGCACCAGCCCCAGAAAAGGGATAATCATCGGTTTTCCTTGCCTTTGCAGTGGGCATAATATATTATTTCCCAAGGTTCCTCTCTCTCAATGGAGTGAAATGATAGAACCTACCTTGTAGGGTTATTGTGAGGCTTGAAGAAGACATTGGGTTTGAGGTGTGAGGGTCTGGGGGGGCGCCAACAACTTCCACAATGATCCCCTTGCCACGTCCACACTTAGCAAATGCTTAATAAGTGACAATGGGGATGATAGCATGGGGGTAATGAGAAGCATTTCACCCTACTTCCAGACCTCCACTAGCCCCAAGAGTTGATAGGTGATGGGACTGGGAGAAGATGTTCAGAATATCTCAAAAACCAAACCCAGAAGGTAAACTCCAGGGACAGCTTACCATCCCTTCATGTGCTCTGTGATGCCATGTCCCATGTCTGTGGCAGAGGACATAGTAGTTCCTTAGCTGCTATGCTATTTCCTGAGGCATTTCCTGAGTGGCAAGAACCTCAGTTTCCTCATCTGTAAATAGCGAAAATTACAGTACCTTCCTCTTGAGCCTGTTGGGAGAGGTGAGATAAGGTGTTAGAGGACAGAGCTCATTGCTGGGGGTTCCTGTTGCTGTTGTCAACATGGACGTGGTGGGAAGGATGCCAGCTTTGGAGTTAGAGCTGCCGGCTCATTTCTTGACTCTGCTGCCTGATAGCTGCGTTTTAGGGACATGTTTCTTAATTTCTCTGACAGTGTCATGTCTAGTGGGGAGAATAATAACTACCTCCATGGGCAATGGTTTTGAGGATTAACTGAGGGGATATGCAGAAGTGCCAGGCACAGGACCTGGTGACAGGGGTGGATGGATGCTGGCCATTGACAATGTGGCGAATGCACCTGAGTTAAAGCATTTTCTCTTCAAAATTCCTTGCAGCAGAACCTAATGGTTGTGAGCTGGAGTTCTGGAGGCAGGCAGGCTTGAGGTCAGAGGCCTCTTCAAAACCCAGTATTTCTGAGGCCTGGGGCAAGTACCCTAACTCTTGATGTCTCATTTTCTTTTCGTTAAATGGAGATAATAATAGCACAGCTCTCATTGGATTGTTGGGGAGATTGAGAGGAAAAAATGCATGTAAAATACTTAGCACAGTTCCTGGCACAGGATAAGCACTCAAGAAAGCTACATCACCAGCAATACCACCACCATCAGCACCATCACAATTATCACCATCATCCTCATCACCATCACCATCATCATCACCACCACCATCATCACCATCATCATCACCATCATCTGCATTACCATGATCATCACCACCACCATCATCACCGTCATCACCATCATCATCATCACAATCATCACCACCATCATCATCACCATCACCATCATCACCATCATTACCACCATCATCATCACCATCACCATCATCACCACCATCACTACCATCATCATCATTACCATCATCACCACCACCATCACCATCACCATCATCACCACCATCACATCACCACCATCACCAGCATCACCACCACCATCATCATCACCACCATCATCATCATCACCATCATCACCATCATCACCATCATTACCACTATCATCATCACCATCACCATCATCATCATTACCACCATCATCACTGCCACCACCATCATCACCATTGTCATCACCATCACCATCATCACCACCACCATCATCATCATTATCACCATCATCATCACCATCATCCTCATCACCATCACCATCATCATCAGAATCATCCGCATTACCATGATCATCACCACCATCATCACCATCATCACCATCATCATCATCACCATCACCATCATCACCACCACCACCATCATCATCACCATCATCATCACAATCATCACCAGTACCATCACCATCATCATCACCACCACCACCATCATCACCATCATCATCATCACCATCACCATCATCATCACCATCATCATCGCCACCACCACCTTCACTATCATCACCATCACCATCATCACCATAATCATCACCATCACCACTGTCATCACTATCACCATCATCACCATCACCATCATCACCATCATTACCACCATCATCATCACCATCACCACCATCACCACCACCATCATCATCAATCATCATCATCACCACCACCATCACCATCATCACCACCACCACCATCATCACCACCACCACCATCATCACCACCACCATCATCACCATCACCATCATCACCATCACCATCATCGTCATCACCATCATCACCACCACCATCACCATCATCACCACCACCACCATCATCACCATCATCACCATCATCATCACCACCACCACCATCATCACCACCACCATCATCACCATCACCATCATCACCATCACCATCATCGTCATCACCATCATCATCACCACCACCACCATCATCACCACCACCATCACCATCACCATCATCACCATCATCGTCACCATCACCATCACCATCATCACCATCATCGTCACCATCATCTTCATCACTGCCACCATCATCACCATCATCATCTCCATCATCTGCATTACCACGATCATCACCACCACCATCAACATCATCATCCTCACCATCACCATCATAATCACCATCACCATCATTACCACCATCATCATCACCATCACCATCATCACCACCATCACCATCACCATCACCACTATCACCATCATTACCATCACCATCATCATCACCATCACCATCATCACCACCACCATCATTATCACCACCATCACCATCATCATCACCATCATCACCATCATCATCATCACCACCACCATCATCACCATCATCATCATCACTATCATCATCACCACCATCATCACCATCACCATCATCATCACCATTATCATCACCACCACCATCATCACCACCATCATCATCGCTATCATCATCACCACCACCATCATCACCATCACCATCATCACCATCATCACATCACCATCACCATCATCACCATCACCATCATCATCATCACCATCATCACCACCCCCATCACCATCATCATCATTATCACCGTCATCACCATCATCATCACCACCACCATCATCACCACCACCCACCTCTATCACCAGGCCCTGCACCTGGCAATTCTGCACATCCCCTCAATCTTTACAACCATCATCCTTGGAGGTAGTTGCCATCATCACCATTATCATCATCATTATCATCATTACTATTTGTTAAATTAGTGACTTTTGATACCTGTAAAATCACTTAATATTTTTCTTTAAATTTGCTTACTTTTTGACTGGGAATAGTGGCTCAAACCTGTAATCCTAGACCTTTGGGAGGCCCAGGCAGGAGGATAACTTGAGCCTGGGAGTTTGAAAAAAAAAAAAAAAAAAAAAAAAGAGTGAGAAGAAGAAAAAAGATTAAAAAGTTAACCGGGCATGGTGGCACACGCCTGTAATCCCAGCTATTTGGGAGGCTGAGGTGGAAGGATTGCATGAGCTCAGCAGTTGGAGGTTGCAATGTGCCATAATTGCACCAATGCACTCCAGTCTGGGTGACAGAACTCTTGAGACCCTGTCTCAAGAAAGAAAAAAAAAAAAAGGCCAGGTGCGGTGGCTCACGCTTGTAATCCCAGCACTTTGGGAGGCCGAGGCGGGCGGATCACGAGGTCAGGAGATCAATACCATCCTGGCTAACATGGTGAAACCCTGTCTCTACTAAAAATACAAAAAAATTAGCTGCGCGTGGTGGCGGGCACCTGTAGTCACAGCTACTCAGGAGGCTGAGGCAGGAGAAAGGCATGAACCCAGGAAGCCGAGCTTGCAGTGAGCCGAAATCACACCACTGCACTCCAGCCTGGGCAAAAGAGCAAGACCCTGTCTCAAAAAATTTTAAAAAATAGGCCAGGCACAGTGGTTCACACCTGTAATCCCAGGACTTTGGGAGGCCGAGGTGGGTGGATCACCTGAGGTCAGGAGTTCAAGACCAGCCTGACCAACATGAAGAAACTCTGTCTCACCAAAAATGCAAAATTAGCAGGGCATGGTGGTGCATGCCTGTAATCCCAACTACTCGGAAGGCTGAGACAGGAGAATCGCTTGAACCCGGGAGGCGGCGGTTGCAGTGAGCTGAGATCGTACCATTGCACTCCAGCCTGGGCAACAAGAGCGAAATTCCGTCTCAAAAAAAAAAAAAAAAAAAAAAAAAAAAAAAGAATATTAGCTTACTTTTTAACTGCCCAGGGAAGAACTTTAGCCAATGAAAGCCTCCTGGGCACCTGTATGAGAGTCACGGTGAGGGAGGGCGATGGGAGTGCATCGTGGGGGTACATTAAGTCGTGCTGAGCTTGTAGGCTCAGCTCTTAATTAACAGGCAGTTTGACATCCTTCACTGTCCAGGGAGCGAAGAACCATCTGACGACAGTGGTGTCTTTCCTCTTTGGGGAAAGATGCTTCTAGAATGTTCTTTCCTAAAGTTTGGTGAACCTCTCCCTTGGCATCTTCCTCAGCTGAGGATAAGGCCCTGAAAGCAAAGGACTTCTTTCCCAGCCATTTTGGGCATTGAATGTGGTCAAACCACTGCAGTGTAGCTTTTGGGGGGTGAGACTCCATCATAGCTGCAGGGGACCCGGGGAAGGCGCTGGCACCAATGAGATGAGCAGGAGCCAAGCCTGGCCAGGCGCCTGGCAAAAGGCGTTACAGCCTTAGGTGTGTGGCTGAAAGAAAGAGTGGATGCAAGGAATGGAAGAAATTTGAATCCTAAATAATTTATTTCTCCACAGAAGGATCACAGTTGCTGAACCCTCACCTGTGAGGCTGTGAAACTGGAAAGCCACAGGATTCCAGGTCACATGGGGTATTGTCTAAGCTGATTGGTCTGTCCTTGTTTTTCTTACAGATCCAGTTTCCATCAAAGGACCTGTCTTGTCACTAAAATTTAAAAAAAGAAAAAAAAAAGAATTCTGTTTCTTTAGCACATTTTACTTTAGAGACATAAAAGCTGGACTTGGCAAATGGCTAGGAAGGGAGGTGTGGGGACCCCGGTGACGTTTTGAGCCGCAGGTCAAGCAGAATTGGTGCCTGTCATTCCTGTTCAGAGCCACAGACCCCTGGTGGAGCAGCTTTCTCTGCACACACTCACAGAACACAGTGTTTGCTTTAGATGTTCTCACTCTAAAGGAAGATTATAAAGCTTAACTCAATAGTTAACGTAATTAGTCATCTGCACCTGTGTCCCAGGGTAATCCCAGTTAGTGGGAATAGGAGAAATGTACCGGTTCGCCTCCAGGCCTGCACCCCAGAGGACAGAGGCCCTGTGCCCAGGAACACCATCTGTAGAAATAGGTTCTTTTAGGGTCACCTGTGATGGGGAGTGGCCTGCCATGCAGCCTTGTGGTTAGTGCTGGTGATGTGGCTACACCCAGCCAGTGCCTGGTGGGATTTTACCTCCAGCTCCTGAACAGCCGATTTGAAATCTTAGTTCAAGGTGACCCCAGCAAACACCAGTAGGGGAGAGGAGTGTAAACGAGGGAAGGAGACTGGGCTTGGTGGCTTATGCCTATAATCCCAAGACTTTGGGAGGCCAAGGCGGGAGGATGGCTTAAGCCCAGGAGGTCAAGGCTGCAGTGAGCTATGATTGAGCCTCTGCACTCCAGCCTGGACGACATAGCAAGACCCTGTCTCAAACAAAATAAAAAGGAACCACCAGAGAAGGGAGGACAGCCAGTACTGGTGAGTCCTAATGCAGTGGCCATTGAGGGCAGCTGAAGCCTGATCCTGCTGGGGCGTCATGGGATGGGAGAAGGCAGAACACACGCCACACAGCATAGTCATCCCACCTGACAGGGAGCTGAGATATTTGTAACCTGTTGGTCTTGGAGAAAGGCTGTGAGGAGGGAGGTGGTTAATTCCTCCACACTTTTGTCCCACTCTGGAGAGGAAGCCCCCAGGCAAAGAAATGCAGATGCGAGGTGGGGGTTAGCCCACATGCACTGGAACAGTGACAGCTGACAGCGGTGACAGTGGCATATGGTGTAGGGGTGGAGGGAGGACAATGCTGAATGCCTGTGAGGCATCCACAGACCCATGCCCAGGTGACCTGCTATGCCTCTAAGAATTAGTTAGACTGGGACCCAGCAGGGCAGCCGTTGGGGAGGCGAGGAGCTGGTTTACCCGCAACAGCACTGGTGTGATTGGGCAGGATGGGCCAGGCTGGAGCCCATTCTCCACCCCCCAGTCCCAGGATTTCCTTTGTGAAACAGGTGTGGGAGTTGCGTGGGGTCATGTTGTGGTCCTGTCCTGCAGGGACAATGAAAGGACCTATAGACATGGTGGAAGGGACTGGGTACTCCATGGCTGCAGCTTCTGGACTGAAGACACTTCCTTTTTCTGGCGTATTGAGGTCCCCCTTTATTGTAAATGTTGGACAACCTAACCCAAACTAGGCTTAAGCAAAATGAGAATGTATTAGCTCCTATAAAAGTCAGGAGAGAGTTCTGGTTCAGATGTGGTTTGCTCCAGGGGCACAGGCCGTTTCCCTCTCTGTAGCAGAGTTAGTTCCATTCTAGCTGCAGCAGCAACAGCTCCCAGCCTACAGAGGTCAAGTGTAGCAGAGAGGGTGAGCCGGCCCGTCTCCCCGCAGCAAAAGGCATCACAGCTCTGACTAGGTCCTGTGTCCCTCCTGGTAGCCATCACTGTGCCCAGGAAAATGCAGGGGGCTGGTTGGCCAGGTTGGAGCTGCACAGCCTCCTTTGGAACATGAGGATAAAATCCACAGAAACCGTGAGCACGGAGCAGGGAAGAAAATGATTCTCCAACTGCAGTGTGGGTAACCTGTTACCAAAAGGGTTGGGAATGGACACTGGGCAGCTAAAAACAGCACATGCCCCCTCCAGTTGGCTGTGGGTCTGCAGCCAGGACCTGTGCTCACCCTCTGCTTCTCCCCTTTTTCCCCCATCACCACCTCCTCACCAGAATGAATGCTCAAGTGGCCAGGAGAGAGAACTCTCAGCTGGTTCAAGCCGCTGACTTGCAGTGGATCCTGGCAGCTGGATCCCCCGGGCAGCAGTGAAAACTAGCCTCCCGTCCCCAGGGAAATGTGTGGGCACTGCTGGTTGTCACAGTAACTGGGGGATGCTGTGGGCTACTAGTGAAGGTCAAGAATGCAATGCACAAGACAGACCACACAATAAAGAATCATCCCATCAAAACCCCAAGGGCATCCTCCTAGACAGTCACTGTCACCTGGACTCATCTGTGGATCTGTGGATGCTCTCCCACACTGGCCTTGCATTGTGGCTCACGTTGCCCGTCGTGGACCATAGGGATCCCTCTTGAAGAGTGGAAACCGCACATGCTAAACAGTCACATGCCGGAGTCCCCATCTTCATCCTGCCGAGTGCAGTTCTGTTGACACATCCACTGCTCTTGGTTAGGTCCTGGAGGCAAGGAGCAGGTCTTTTCTTCTCAAATCCTTCCCAGCACATGAATGAGTAGACCTGTCACCATCAGGAGCATTTTGGGATACATTATGATTTGGCTTAGGCCATTGTATTCAGAATGGTTTATAAATGTGATCACTGGAGAAGACTGTTTTAAGTACAGCCAATTTCAAGCAACAGCCCCTGATAGGGGCTTTTGAGAGGGAAGTTTAGAGCTGGAAAGAAGAGTGGGCAGGTATATTTCCTATCACCATGCAGTAGCTGAGACTGCTCTGGCTGTGAGTTTGGGGACAGTCTGGTTGAGCCCGGGCCTGCAAGTTGTAGGGACCAAGGCCCTTGGTCCCCTAAAGGTTCACTGAACACTCACATGAGGCAAATTGATTAATAGGAGAAAGGCGTACACATTAATGTATACACATGGGAGCCTTCAGAATGAAGACCCAGAGGTACAGAGGAAACTGTCTTCATGCTTAGTTTCAACAAAGATGGACAGCCTTGTAGAAATAGGACTGGACAAAAGGGTCAGATTTAATGCTGACAGACTGTGTGGGGAACCCAGCAAGGCCTGTCTGTCTAGATTCTTCTCGGCCTCTCTGAGCAGCATTCCTTCCTCTGGGGCATGGGGCAAGGTCTTCTCTGGAATGGGGCTCTCATGACTGACGGCAAACAAGGTAGATCAGATCATTTTGTTCTGGCCAGTTCTTACACAAGGCTGGGAGAAAATTCAAGTAACACTTTTAGGTTTTCTGCCTAGCTTTGGGGAGAATGGGTTCTGGTTTCTATGGCCCCTTGGGAAAGGATTGAGTTTGTATGGCTAGCCTTGGGGGAGATGGGACTGAGAGATAGGCGGGCAGGAGATCAGAGAAAAACTTTCCCTTCTGAGGCCTTGGTTTTGGGGTATGATTGTCTAAGCTCCAGCAGAGTCTAGCATCTTCACCAGGCTTAGCTCAAACCCTGGCTGTGAACATTGTCTCAAGACCATCAGTTGGCCTGGTGCAGTGGCTCACACCTGTAATCCCAGCATTTTGGGAGGCCAAGGCAGGCAGATGACTTGAGCCCAGGAATTGGAGACCAGCCTGGGCAGCATGGTGAAAACTCGTGTTTTGTATTTTTCTAAAAAAAAAAAAAAAAATTCAAAAATTAGCGCCTGTAGTCCCAGCTATCTGGGTGGCTGAGGTGGGAGGATCACTTAAGCCTGGGTAGTCAAGGCTATAGTAAGCTGAGATTGTACCACTGCAATCCAGCCTGGGTGACAAAAGGAGACTCTGTCTCAAAAAAAAAAGAAAAGAAAAGAAAAAAGAAAAAGTCATCAATCAATTGGTTATTTATTTACTTATTTATTTATTTATTTATTTATTTATTTATTTATTTGAGACAGTCTTGCTGTGTTGCCCAGGCTCAATCTCAGCTCACTGCAACTTCCACCTCCTGGGTTCAAGCAATTCTTCTGCCTCAGCCTCCTGAGTAGCTGGGATTACAAGCATATGCCACCACATCTGGCTAATTTTTGTATTTTTAGTAGAGATGAGGTTTCGCCATTTTGGCCAGGCTGGTCTCGAACTTCTGACTTCAAGTGATCCGCCCACCTCAGCCTCCCAAAGTGCTGGGAGCCTCCGCACCCAGCCCAGTTGGTTATTCTTGAGATAGGTCGGTCCCAGCATAGTGATCCATCCAAACGCAGAAGAAAGTCCAGGAAGCCCTATCCTCCTGTACCTGCCTGTCTGGTCTCTCCAGTCCACTGTGCCAGGGACACAGGACCGGGTGAGAAGTCCTTGGCTTTTCAGATACCACCTGGTCTCCATCCTCCCCACCCCCACCCTTGAGGACAGCCACCCTCCCACTGGCCATGAAGCCTGGCACCCAGGCCATCCCTCAGTCACAGAGTAAGTAAATACCCAGGATCCAGGGAACCAAACTGCCAGGTAAAGGCAGCCATGAGACTCAGGGGATACCTGCCGTGCAACCTGTCCTGCCAAGGCCCCAGGCTCAGGGCCATGTTGGAGTCAACCAGGCCTGCAGCCACCAGTGATCCATCAGAGGAACGACAGTGCTTCAGGCTGCTGGTCCAGGCTCTGGCTTCGCTGGGAAACTCAGGAAGGCCCTCCGTCCCCAGGCAGCTCCCCCTCTGCATGTGCAAGCACAGCAGGTACTTATTACACCTCAGCCAGTCACCGGGGAGAGCACAGCAGGGATTTGAACTGGAGAAGTGCCCTTGCCAATGTCCCAAGATGTTTCTCCTGGCCAAAGTCAGGAGAAATGAACGAGGAGTACAGAGGAGCTGAAGGTGCCTGTTTGTTGGGAGTCTGGAGGAAAGGAGGTGCCAATCGCCAATGGCAAGGAGGAAAGTGTCCAAGGCAGAGAGCCAGGTTGGTCCCAGCGCAGGGCTGAGCCAGAGATCCAGGCTCAGGCTCCTCCAGGAGGGGCCTCGAGGTTGAGAATTAAAAAAGAAGAGTTCTGTTCAGGTCTGGGGAGTGTCTGATCTCATATAAGGAGTGCATCAAGGAGATGAGTGGAGAAGCCCATTTGTCTCCCATTGGGGTCAGGATGAAGGGTCTGGGCTGACTAGCTCCAGAAGAAGCTGACCCCTTGGGACTGAGTTCTCCTTTAAACCTTTCTCTTCCTCTGTTCTGCCCTTCTCCTGCTGCCACTGCCAGCAGTCAAACATGGACTGTGTGTACCATGTTCCGGGGAATCTGATGACACCCTGGACACTGATGTGTGGATTGCAGTCTGCTGCAGGATGACATGGGAGTTTAGCTGTTTTTTTCTAATGGGGCTCCATTCGGTGAGTCTGATAGGAGGTGCTTTTAACGCGCTGATAAACCAACCTCAGGGAGGTATTACGTACGGAAGATTCCCAAGGCTGCAGTTGCTGAAAGAGACTTGGGCTACTGGCGGGGAACTAGGTGAGCCCCCGTAGCTGAACAGAGCTGCCCAAGAGAAATGGAATAGAGGATCATGTGGTGTCTGTTTTGTGCCTTTAGCGGTCAGTGTTTCAAATGTATTTGGGGACGTTGCTTTCTCTGCGGGAACAAGCAAAAGAATTGTTTTGTTCTGATGAGATTAGGAATGAATTCAGTGAAAGAAACTTCCAACTCCCTTGTCCATCTCCCTTCATCCCATTCATTTGGCAAAACCACAACCCTGGGGCAAATCCAGTTCTCTGCCTCCTGCGCACTTGGACTCGTACAGCTAAACTTTGGGAAGCTCAGCCGTGCAGGCCAAACTCACTTGAAATTCATGACCATGGGCTCCAAGTGGGCCTCGATGCTGCCAGTGATCAAATCACATTTTTATTCCCCAAGACACTTCTCTTCTGTACTCAGACCTACCCCTTCTCCTTCCTGTTTCACCGGACCTCCAAGCCTCACCACCGAGTCTCCCCACCTACCAGCACCCTCTTGAGTATCCACCCCACTTCACCCGAGGCAATGACTGATCTGATTTCTGTCACAAGAGACGCATAGACACATAATTTTGCCTGTTCTAGAAACTAACATAAATTGACTCAATCAGTTTGAACCTTTTTTACCTGGCTTCTTTCACTCATCTTAATATTTTAAACCTAAATCGTATTTCTATATAGATCAGTAGTTTATTCCTCTTTATTTCTGAGAAGTATTTCATTGTGTGAAAATGCCATAGCGTGTTTATCTGCTCACCTGTTAATGGACATTCAGATTGGTTCCAGTTTTTGGATTTTTTTTTTTTTTCTTTTGAGACAGAGTTTCACTCCTGTTGCCCAGGCTGGAGTGCAATGGGGTGATCTCGGCTCACCACAACCTCCACCTCTCAGGTTCAAGCGATTCTCCTGACTCAGCCTCCCAAGTAGCTGGGATTACAGGCACGCACCACCACACCCGACTAATTTTGTATTTTCAGTAGAGACGGGGTTTCACCATATTGGTCAGGCTGGTCTTGGCCTCCTGACCTCAGATGAGCTGCCCACCTCAGTCTCAAAGGCATGTTTTTAATTCTACTGGCATTTTTATTTTGGCTAATTTGCTGTCCATTTTATTAACTTGTTTGGTTAGTTAATATCCGACATAAAATCAAGGGTAATTTTTTTTTTTTTTGAGGGTCTTGCTCTGTCACCCAGGTTGGAGTGCAGAGGCATGATCAACTCACTGAAGGAACATTTCTTGGTCTAGGCTATAGGCTGGCCTTAGAA
The DNA here is from genome assembly GCF_000951045.1 of Mandrillus leucophaeus. Lineage (NCBI taxonomy): Eukaryota > Metazoa > Chordata > Mammalia > Primates > Cercopithecidae > Mandrillus > Mandrillus leucophaeus. Next base: position 755,544 of record NW_012105975.1, on the reverse strand, counting down.
TCAGCTCACCTGCAAAGGTGTCCTATTGTCAGGGACATCTTAACCAGAGTGACTCCACCTCGAATAAAGGCCAGATAAAGCCAGACTTGCTGGGTTACATTCCCTGGGGGTTAGACACCCTTCATCAGAAGATGTTTGTAGTTCAAAGAAGGGGTTAGTCATGCTAACCAAATGGAGACCCAGAATGTCCCGGTATTTAAAGAACAAAGCATCCTTCATTTGAGAATAAGTTTCACTTTAAAGGTAATAGTACTCTCATAAATTCTTGCTAAAATCAATAGTTACATAGGAAAATAACAATGCTAATAGCCTGTCACAAGCTGATCACAAGCCTTTGTTTATAAAGTCTGCTATTCTTAGCCTTAACATCTCATGTAAGCAAGTGTTACATTTAAGTTAGGGGAATTCCTTCTCTTGCTTTCTGAGGACACCCTACTCTGTAATAGAGTAGTTTCTAGTAAACTGTTCTACCTTTGCTATGCACTGCGACTCGCCCTCTTTCCCACATGAAATCCAGGAACTCGCTCTTGGAGTCTGGGATAAGACTGCTTTTTCCAGTTACACTGTGTGTTCCTGGCTTTGAGGGTCATCCTGGGGGATGGAAGCTGCCCATATGGACCCCTCAGCTCTGTGATCCCAGGTGCAAGATTGGGACAGCAACCTGGTGGCATTCCAGGGCACCCCTGGTATTCTACTGGTCTCCATCCTTCCAAAAGGACACCCCCCAAGAGGCTGACCACAGGCCACAGGGGGAGCACTGGGAGGACTGTGTGTTTGGAGAGGGTGAGAATGGGGGAGAGGTGTTGGCCAAACACTTCCATCTTTCTCACAGTGACCTCTCAAGTCACCTCCCTGGAGTGAGCCAAGGACCTTCAGTGGGCTCCTGTAAAGGGGGTCAAAGCCTTTTGTGGGTCAGGTGGGTTAAGGTGCTCTTCCTTCTCAAGGCTCTCTTGGCCTCCTCAGAGCAAAGATGATCTAGGGATGGGCCAAAGTGAGCACCAGCAAACCCTACAGGGAGTCCCAGCTGGGGAGAGAGGGGAGCACCAGCAAATCCTACAGGGACCCCCAACTGAGATGAGAAGGGAGCACCAGAAAATCCTACAGGGAGTCCCTCAGTTGGCAGCACCAGCAAACCCTACAGAGTCCCAACTGAGGTGTGAAGGATGGAATGAAAGGGAGCCCACCTGAGCGGCAGTGGCTGGAACTATCAGCGCCCGCCACCACACTCAGCTAACTTTTGTTTTGGGTTTTTCTTTCTTTCTTTTTTTTTTTTTGTAGAGACAGGGTTTCACCATGTTGACCAG
>NW_012105975.1:751746-754190 GCF_000951045.1 Mandrillus leucophaeus | reverse complement strand
TTTCACCATATTGGTCAGGCTGGTCTTGGCCTCCTGACCTCAGATGAGCTGCCCACCTCAGTCTCAAAGGCATGTTTTTAATTCTACTGGCATTTTTATTTTGGCTAATTTGCTGTCCATTTTATTAACTTGTTTGGTTAGTTAATATCCGACATAAAATCAAGGGTAATTTTTTTTTTTTTTGAGGGTCTTGCTCTGTCACCCAGGTTGGAGTGCAGAGGCATGATCAACTCACTGAAGGAACATTTCTTGGTCTAGGCTATAGGCTGGCCTTAGAATCAGCTCACCTGCAAAGGTGTCCTATTGTCAGGGACATCTTAACCAGAGTGACTCCACCTCGAATAAAGGCCAGATAAAGCCAGACTTGCTGGGTTACATTCCCTGGGGGTTAGACACCCTTCATCAGAAGATGTTTGTAGTTCAAAGAAGGGGTTAGTCATGCTAACCAAATGGAGACCCAGAATGTCCCGGTATTTAAAGAACAAAGCATCCTTCATTTGAGAATAAGTTTCACTTTAAAGGTAATAGTACTCTCATAAATTCTTGCTAAAATCAATAGTTACATAGGAAAATAACAATGCTAATAGCCTGTCACAAGCTGATCACAAGCCTTTGTTTATAAAGTCTGCTATTCTTAGCCTTAACATCTCATGTAAGCAAGTGTTACATTTAAGTTAGGGGAATTCCTTCTCTTGCTTTCTGAGGACACCCTACTCTGTAATAGAGTAGTTTCTAGTAAACTGTTCTACCTTTGCTATGCACTGCGACTCGCCCTCTTTCCCACATGAAATCCAGGAACTCGCTCTTGGAGTCTGGGATAAGACTGCTTTTTCCAGTTACACTGTGTGTTCCTGGCTTTGAGGGTCATCCTGGGGGATGGAAGCTGCCCATATGGACCCCTCAGCTCTGTGATCCCAGGTGCAAGATTGGGACAGCAACCTGGTGGCATTCCAGGGCACCCCTGGTATTCTACTGGTCTCCATCCTTCCAAAAGGACACCCCCCAAGAGGCTGACCACAGGCCACAGGGGGAGCACTGGGAGGACTGTGTGTTTGGAGAGGGTGAGAATGGGGGAGAGGTGTTGGCCAAACACTTCCATCTTTCTCACAGTGACCTCTCAAGTCACCTCCCTGGAGTGAGCCAAGGACCTTCAGTGGGCTCCTGTAAAGGGGGTCAAAGCCTTTTGTGGGTCAGGTGGGTTAAGGTGCTCTTCCTTCTCAAGGCTCTCTTGGCCTCCTCAGAGCAAAGATGATCTAGGGATGGGCCAAAGTGAGCACCAGCAAACCCTACAGGGAGTCCCAGCTGGGGAGAGAGGGGAGCACCAGCAAATCCTACAGGGACCCCCAACTGAGATGAGAAGGGAGCACCAGAAAATCCTACAGGGAGTCCCTCAGTTGGCAGCACCAGCAAACCCTACAGAGTCCCAACTGAGGTGTGAAGGATGGAATGAAAGGGAGCCCACCTGAGCGGCAGTGGCTGGAACTATCAGCGCCCGCCACCACACTCAGCTAACTTTTGTTTTGGGTTTTTCTTTCTTTCTTTTTTTTTTTTTGTAGAGACAGGGTTTCACCATGTTGACCAGGCTGGTCTTGAGCCACCTGCCTTGGCCCCCCAAAGTGCTGGGATTTCATGTGTGAGCCACCATGCCCCGCCAGGACCTAGTCTTTGAAATGCCAAGGCAGGGAATTAGGGGAGGTGTGGGTGGTGGGGCATAGACAGAAATGCCCCGTGTACCAAACAGCCGGGCTCCATCCTCCTGCACTGGCCAGTGGCCTCCCTTGCAGGATTGACCCACAAGGCCGTATCCTAGAGGCAAGAGGAGGCAGCAAAGCCTGGAACAGAGGCCTGTGGAATTGGGAATCAGGCCACATGTTTAGCTCATGCAAAGCAGCTCCCTGGAAACCTCCAGAGGAGAAGCGACTGAACACACACATCCCAAACCCTCTGGGCCTCTAGGCACCCTCAGCCTGCAGCTGCTGGGGGAATGGAAAGTGCCTCCTTTCTCTTCTCCCCCCTGCACTATTCACAGGGAGCCGCAAACACAGAAAGGCCTCATTCACAAGCTCCAAGGCCCGGCCCTCCACCGAAAGCTTTCTGAAAATGCAAATGTCTCAGAAGTGGATTCTTCTTTTCAAACACTTTAAAGTGGCATATTCCCATGGAGCTGTGAAGCAGACCAAGATTTCCCTGGGCAGGAGACGCCTTAAAAATAACATTTGCATTTCAAGGAAGCAGAACTTCCAGCTGTGAAGTCCGGCTTGAAAATAGAAGGTGGGAGCCTCACCTCTTCCGGCATGTGCAGGCACGAAGCCCCCACTTTCCCTGTCTGTGCCCCACCGCCACCTTGGCCTTACCTCCTCCATCCTTTCATTCAGTGCTAGCTTAGGAGTGCCCATAGTAGCCCTGGGTGACTGGGGACTCACAAGACAGAGCTGTTGCTCACC
>NW_012105975.1:748990-751118 GCF_000951045.1 Mandrillus leucophaeus | reverse complement strand
GAGAATCACGTGAACTTGGAAGGCGGAGGTTGCAGTGAGCCAAAATTGTGCCACTGCCCTCCAGCCTAGGCAACAGAATGAGACTCTATCTCAAAAGAAAAACAAACAAAAAGCAAAGGCTAGGTCCCTTCCCTGGCTTCTGACTCTAGCCTGCAGCCAGGCCTTCTAGGGGGCCCCTCCCTCCCCTGCAGGCTTCCCCTGGAGGAGCGGGTGCCCTCTCCTCTCTCCTCTCAGGCATCAGATAGGATTCAAGCTGAGATAAACATGAAAACAACAGAAAGCAACAGAATCCTCTCCTCTCAATACCTTCCCCATTCACCACCAAGACATCACTCTCTTAAAATGTACATTTCCCCACCCTGATGATACAGGATTTTATACCACATATTTATTGTCTGCTCTTTTTTACCCACTTCTCAAAGAAATCTTTCCATGTAATATCTCATTTTTAAACAGCTGCATGGCGTTCCATCATATGCCTGTTTCATAATTGATCAAATGAGATTCTACAGAGCTTACCATAGTGCCCATGGTACTGCTCGAAGAATCCTGGCTACGATATTGGTTAGACCCATTTACAGGGAGCAGGGAACCTAGCCCCATCTGGCTTAGACAATAGGGGAACTTAATGGTTTATGTCACTGTAAAGTCTAAAGGTAACACAGGCTTTGGGGAGAGCTTAATCTGACACTCTCTTTTCTTTCCCACTGCCCCCCTTTGCCTTCCATGATATCAGCTTCCCTCCCCTTTGGTTGTAAGATGGCAGATCCTGGAACAGAGCCAAAAGCACCCACAGGTACAATGGGACTTTCTCTACATCTAGAGAGAGTGCCCACAAGCCTGTGAATTTCCCAGCATTCTGAGCAAGAGTCCTATAATTCACTCTAATTGGACCAACTCAGGCCACATCCCCACCAATGACTGGGCCCCAGGGAACTGGGAATGTGTTGACTGGCTGAGGCCGTTTGCAGGCCACCTAGGGGCCACCTGTGAGTCGGATAGGGATTAGCTTCCCTTGAAGTGAATAGGCTGTGTGAGAGAAGGCGGAATATCCTAATGAAAATTGTGTTATTTTAGTAAAGAAGTGTGGGAAACCAAAATATGCCATCCAAAAATATTCTTTGGCATATTTTGGGATGGCTATTCAGAGCGGCTACAGACACAGGAATAGCTCTGGAAACTTGTGTTTTTGCGGGGAGTTTTGAATCTGTGGTAGGAATCTACATTAGTGAAGTAAATTGTGGATGCAAACAGACTTCCTCTGAGACCCTTTATCTGCCTTATCCAGATCTCTCAGGAAAAAGAGACTAAAAGTCTGACACTTTTAAAGGTCTGATAGAAAAACCTCTTTTTTTTTTTTTCTTTTGGAGACAGGGTCTCACTCTGTCACCCAGGCTGGAGTGCAGTGGCACAATCTCAGCTCACTGCAACCTCCACCTCCCAGGTTCAAGCCATTCTCCTGCCTCAGCTTCCTGAGTAGCTGAGATAACAGGAGCGCACCACCACGCCCAGCTAATTTTTATATTTTTAGTAGAGGTGGGATTTCAATGTGTTGGTCAGGCTGGTCTTGAGCTCCTGACCTCAGGTGATCCGCCTGCCTCAGCCTCCCAAAGTGCTGGGACAACAGGCATTAGCCATCGTGCCCATTACGACAGAGAAATTTTACCACAAGCTGCCATCTGAACTCATATTGCAGGAAGAAAGACTGAAGTTTGTCAACACACTGGACATCTACTCTTTCTGGAGGCTGTTGCTTGTGAGCCTTCATCCGCATAATAAGACAGCCTTAGCTCACCATGCATCTCCTCCCCTCTCCTTCCCATAACCTATCGCCACCTCCCCCAAGATGCTCCAAGCCTCTCTTCCTTTCTATATGGTATAGAAACTTCAGCCATCTGGCCTTCTTTTAGTCTCATATTTTGTGTGGCCCCTATGCACATGTTCGTGTTAATACGTTTGTGTGCCTTTTCTCCTATTTATCTATTGCCCATTTATTTCAGCAAACTTAAAGACTCAAACCTTCAGCAGGGGAGGGAGAGATATTCTACACCCCAGAATCAAGGATTGCTGAGAAGGCCATCAACACATGTCTGTTTTCAGTACTGGTTTTTCTTTATCTTTTTCTTTT
>NW_012105975.1:737397-748327 GCF_000951045.1 Mandrillus leucophaeus | reverse complement strand
AACAAAAAACAAAAAACAATTACCTCTGGTCCCATCCTTGAGTTTTCATTAACCGTACTCATATCTCAGGAAGAAAGAATAAAGTCTGTTAACACACTAGATGGACTTTTTTTCCCCCACAAACCATTGTATCTGCTCTGTGGGCCCAACAGACTTGTTCCCAGACCACAGTATATTCTTCAAGCACATTGAATTCCCCTAAAAATCATTTGCTATCCGCCTAAAATAATCCACACTTCCCCATCTTCCTTTCCCCTAAGAAGAAGGGTATATAAGCATCTGCACCCCATTGGATTAATGGATAATCATTCTCCTGCAATTCCCTTACGCTATGCATATTAAAATAAATTTATATGCCTTTTCTCCAATTAATCTGCCCTTTGTGAGTTGATCTTTCAGCGAACTTTCAGAGGGCAAAGGGGAAGTTTTCCCCCTGGCCCTTACATTTCCATAGCCTGAGTAACGAAGACAGAAATGAGATAGGAGGCCTTCTTCTTCTTTTTTTTTCTTTTGATTCGGAGTCTTTCTCAGTCGCCCAGGCTGGAGTGCAGTGGTGCAATCTCAACTCACTGCAACCTCCACCAGGAAGGCCTTCTAAAATTGGGAAATCCAAGGCATTCAGTTCCCACTCCACAATGGCCAATTGTGGCAGTAGAGTACTCAACTAGGGCCAGAAATTCCAGTGAGATACCCTCCTTGGCCCACTTATCATGTGTCTTTAAACTAATTATTTGCTGTTTGTCCCACGTGTCTGTGTGAAGAGACCACCAAACAGGCTTTGTGTGAGCAACATGGCTGTTTATTTCAGCTGGGTGCAGGCGGGCTGAGTTCGAAAAGAGAGTCAGCAAAGGGTGGTGGGATTATCATTAGTTCTTATAGGTTTTGGGATAGGCAGTGGAGTTAAGAGCAATGTTTTGGGGGCAGGGGCTGGATCTCACAAAGTACATTCTCAAGGGTGGGGGAGATTACAAAGTATATTGATCAGTTAGGGTAGGGCAGAAACAAATCACAATGGTGGAATGTCATCAGTTAAGGCTATTTTCACTTCTGTGCATCTTCAGTTGCTTCAGGCCATCTGGATGTATACATGCAGGTCACTGGGGATATGATGGCTTAGCTTGGGTTCAGAGGCCTGACACTCTTTCCTTTAAAGCAGGCACAGCCTTCCAAGAGGCTGTCTTGGCATCAAATAAATTACTCTTCCTGTATCCCACCAATGTTCGAAAATCATGGAAGTCTGCAGAAATATGACTGTAGTGAATGCTGTAGTGTGCTACCCAGATCAAGGCCTTCATTCCCCCAGATGCCAGAGGGTTGGCTGCTTGTAGTTATGCCTGTCTCTGGGTATTGCCCTTGGCTAAAGTAAGCTGCCTCACCCCAAGATCACACCACTTCCCCAAAGGCAACATGAATCAATGACAGGGCCATGTGGGGGGAAAAAATGCCTGGAAAATGTCTTCTCGAAATTCATGTCTCATTTTGAGAAGACTCTGAAAGATCATCCCATGATGTTTTTTATGTGTTTCAGTCACCTACTGTCACATAACAAACCACCCCAAAATTTAGTGGCTTAAAACAAAATGATTTATTTTTCGTGATTCTTTGGATTGACAGGGTTCAACCGGGTGGGTCTTCTGCTCTAAGTGGTAGAGATGAAGTTACTCATGCAAACGCATTCAGTTGGGAGTTTGGTGGGAACTACAGCACCCAAGGTTAATTGCCTCTCATCCTCTAGAGTCTCTCTCTACATTGCCTTCCTTGTGCAGTAGTCTAATATGGGCTTCTTTATGTGTCACAGCTGAATTCTGAGGAGTGTTTCAAGAGGACAAGCCCCTTTGTGGGGGCACTTATCAAGTCTCTGCCCAGGCTGGAGTGCAGTGGCTCAATCACAGCTCACTGCAGCCTCAACCTCCTGGGCTCAAGTGATCTTCACGCCTTATCCTCCAGAGTAGATGGAACCACAGGTGCACGCCACCACAATCAGCTCATTTTTAAAAATTTTTTGTAGAGACAAGGTCTCACTATGTTGCCCAGGCTGGTCTCGAACTCCTGGGCTCAAGCAATCTTCCCAACACAGCCTCCAAAAGTGCTGGGACTACAGGCATGAACCAGCCTAGCCCATTAAAAATTTTTATTTTTTTTAGAGACAGAGGCTTTCACTTATCACCCAGGCTGGAAGGCAGTGGCCCGATCACAGTTCACTGCAGCCTGCATCTCCGAGCTCAAGTGATTTCTGCACCTCAACCTCCTGTGTAGCTGGGACTTCAGGCATATGCTAACACACCTGGCTCATTTTGGTTTTTGTTTGTTTTGTTTTTTTTTGGTAGAGACAAGGTCTCGCTATGTTGCCCAGGTGGTCCTAATCTCCTGGGCTCAAGAGATCTTCCTGCCTAGGCCTCCCAAAGTGCTGGGATTAGAGGCATGAGCCACCATGCCTGGCCTGAGCAGTGCACTTTTAAATAACCTGTGGGACAAATCAAAAAGTCGCAAGGCCTTTTTAATTGTTCTGTGATTTCAACGACACCGGAGGCTGAGTTAGGAGGATCTCTTGAGTCTGGAAGGTCAATGCTGCAGTGAATGGTGATAGAGCCACTGCACACCAGCCTGGGCAACAGAGTAAGACTTCGTCTCAAAAAAAAAAAAAAAGAAAAGAAAGAAAGAAAAGAAAAAAGAAATGTGTTGCTCAATTTCCATATTCAGGAATTTTTAGGTATCGTATTGTTAATGATGATCAATTTAATACCTCTGTGATTGATTACTAATTTAATACCTCAGAAAATGTACTCTGTGTATCTTCAATCCTTTGAAATTTATTAAGGTTTGTTTATTAAGAGGGCCCCGCATATGGTCTAACTTGGTAAATGTTCTATATGCTTTTTTACACAGTCTCTCAATCTCTGTCTTTTACATAAAAGTATTTAGGGCCGGGCTTGGTGGCTCACACCTGTAATCCCAGCACTTTGGGAGGTTGAGGCAGGCGGATCACCGAGGTCAGGAGATCGAGACCATCCTGGCTAACACGGTGAAAACCCGTCTCTACTAAAAATACAAATATTATCCAGGCATGGGGGCACACACCTGTAATCTCAGCTACTCAGGAGGCTGAGGCAGGAGAATTGCTTGAAATAGGAAGCGGAGGTTGCAGTGAGCCGAGATCACGCCACTGCACTCCAGCCTGGGTGGCAGAGCGAGATTCTGTCTCAAAAAGAAAAAAAGTATTTAGGTCATTGATATTGGATAACTATTACTATATGGTCGGGTTTACTATCTTGGTTTGGTTTTCTATTTGTCTCATGTTTCTTTTTTCTTTGCTTGCCCTTCTCACTCTTATTTTGGGTGAACTGAATATCATGCAGTATGCCATTGACTTCAGTTATTAAATTTTAGCTCAGCCTCTTGGTGTTGTTTCTAGAATTTTCTCTAAAAATTGAAACATGCATCTTTAACTTGTCCATGCTACCAAACTCCAGCCTACCTGCCAGCATACCCACTCTGCCTCCCATGTGTCACCTCCCACTGTGGATTGTCTGTCCCTCGTCCACACCATTTCTCCAGTCCTGGGATCTGTTCCTGCATGCATTTGCCTACCAGATACACACTTACTGGGCACCACACTAGCTCAGGAAGAAGGTACCAAGAAATAGAAGGGAAGTTGGCTCCTTCCACCACCAGAAGTGACAAGTGAGAAGGCAATTTAATCATTAACTATTAACTACAAGACCAATTTGAGATGATGCTGTTGATGTAAACAATATTATTATAAGGCTAAAGCCAGGCAGGGTACAGTGGCTCACACCCGTAATCCCAGCACTTTGGGAGGCCAAGGCGGGCAAATCACCTGAGGTCAGGAGTTTGAGACCAGCCTGGCCAACATGGTGAAATCCCATCGCTACTAAAAATACAAAAATTAGCCAGGTATGGTGGCTCACGCCTGCAATCCCAGCACTTTGGGAGACCAAGGAGGGCTGATCGTTTGAGGTCAGCAGTTCAAGACCAGCCTGGCCAACATGGTGAAACTCCATCTCTACTAAAAATACAAATATTATCCAGGCATGGGGGCACACACCTGTAATCGCAGCTACTCAGGAGGCTGAGGCAGGAGAATCGCTTGAAATAGGAAGCGGAGGTTGCAGTGAGCCGAGATCACGCCACTGCACTCCAGCCTGGGTGACAGAGTGAGACTCTGTCTCAATTTTGTTTCTAAAAGGATAAAGTCAACCCTCTCTTTCACTCTTCCATCGTCTCACAAGCGTTCCTGGTCAGATAGACCTAAATGTAAACATTGTGGGCTACTGCACAAAAAGATCACCCGAGTCTGGCTGCAGTCATTGAACTAGAAAAGCTGGAAGGATCCTGGGTGATGTGGAACCAATATTCCACACCGGTGCCTTTGAGGATGCTTTAACAGCACCTTGAAATAATAAGACCAATGCACAGATCTATATGTGTAAGGATGTGCACAGAAGTGCCCTTTATAATTGCATGAAAGTTCATTTTATTAGGGGACTGGTTTGAATAAACTATGGTTAATCATATGCATAATACTATTCAACCTTTTGAAATAGTGATGTTGGCCTACAGATGACATGGAAGGATATCCAGAATGTGTATGTCCAGTGAGAAAAGCAAGTCACTGAACACTATGTACTGGGTAATCTCGTTTGTATAAATGTATTACGGGCAATGAGATCACAGTATAAGGTGTACAGTATGGACGGCATCTAGTTTTGAACCCTGCTATATGCCAGGACATAACACAGTGATTAACAGATTAACACGTAGTGGGTTATCAATAAATATTTGTTGAATATACACTTAATTAAAAATCTGGACTGCCAACCCCCTAGTTACTAGTAATAGGACAATGGGTGATAATTTTTTCTTTTTTAATGACTTTAAGTTTTATTTCTTTCCACAAGAAAGATGCTGAGAAGAGGATTGCGCAGGCTGCTTTCAAAATAACACCAGAATAAATACCTACGTAGTGTAAGCAAGCGAACACTATTGTATCAAAAGCCCCTCGTTGCGTCTGCCAGTGGTGGAGGCAGTCAGCGTGGTTCACTGAGGTTCTACCGAGCTCCGTGGACCGCAGAGTTGTCTTCACAAGTTTGTTTCTAGGGACCAACTAGTGACTTTGTGATGTCAATCTGTCCCAGGTCCATGGCCAAAGAGAAAAAAATAATGCTGAAAAAGTCAAAATTCTTAGAATTCTTAGAGAATTATAAAACTGCATAGGGGCTGGGCATGGTGGCTCATGTCTGTAGTCCTAGCACTTTGGGAGGCTGAGGCAGGCGGATGACCTGAGGTCAGGAGTTTGAGACCAGCCTGGCCAAGATGGTGAAACCCCATCTCTACTAAAAATACAAAAATTAGCTGGGTGTGGTGGTGTGTGCCTGTAATCCCAGATACTCAGGAGGCTGAGGCAGGAGAATCGCTTGAATCCAGGAGATGGAGGTTGCAGTGAACCGAAATTGCACCACTGCACTCCAGCCTGGGTGACAGAGTGAGACTCCATCTCAAAAAAGAAAACAAAACAAAAAAACTGCACAAGGATATGAATTTCTGAATAGATTTCTGAGTCACATTCCACTATCCGGAGAATAAAGATAAGTTCATAATTATTGTGTCCAGTATGAAGCACATACCGGAAAAAGACTTTTGAAAGGATGCAAGTAGAGAACAATTCTTTCTTTCTTTTCCTTTGTTCGTTTTTTTTTTTTTTTTTTTTGACAAAGTCTCGTTCTGTGGCCAGGCTGGAGAGCAGTGGCGCAATCTCGGCTCACTGCAACCTCCACCTCCCAGGTTCAAGCAGTTCTCTTGCCTCAGCCTCCCAAGTAGCTGGGACTACAGGCGTGCACCACCACGCCCAGCTAATTTTTGTATTTTTATTAGAGATGGGATTGCACCATGTTGGCTAGGATGGTCTCGATCTCTTGACCTCATGATCTTCCAGCCTCAGACTTCCAAAGTGCTGGGATTACAGACGTGAGCCACTGAGCCCAGCCGATGACAATTCTTTCTACCACAGTAATCACAGGAGTGGTAACAAAATGATTATTCTCAGACTAAAATGAAAAAACCCAATAAAATCCCTGAGCTTCCAGGATCAGAGAATGGCACAGAGAGCAGTATAAGAGGCCAGGAGAAAATAAAATATTTTAAATATTTCATGGGTACCTTTCTTTTTATTTTGCATTGACTAAAAATATAAAGAAAAAATATTTAAGTTAGCTCACAAAATACATTTTTGAAAAAAGACATGGAGGACATTAGGAAGACAGGGAAGAAAATTAGGTCCGAAGAAAGAAAGTGAATCTAGGGATGAGATTAATACACAAAATGTTTGCCTTGAAAGTCCTTTACACTTGCTAGATATGGGTCACAATTTGACTCAGCTTCCCAGCAGCCTATGCAAAGAAGAAACAAGACCAGCTGTATTACTCACAATGTCCATTGGATGAAAACAAATCCGCTGCTCAGAAGACTAATTCCAAGACCAGAAAGGTATTTCTTCCACGTGTTTCTATCCAAATGGCCTGTGTCACATAGTAAACAAGGCCCTAAAACCATCTTTACAGTAAACAAAACAATGAGTACCACGAGGATTGCTAAACTCCATTATTTAAGTTAACACATTAACCCATGTGAGTGTAAATAAAGCAATCCTACCGGGGTGGGAAAGCATGGGGTTATCCAAGCCACCACATTCAATCCCAGAATAAATGCTAATGAGGAATGGAGCTCTCTCGTGCATGAATGAATGTGTGACTGCCCATGATATCGTGATACAACAAAAAATATGCATTTAGTCTTCATCCCAAGTTCCTGGCACAGAACTCCTAAAACCCTTCGAATTTCTGAGTGATAGGAGTGAGGAGTATTTGTTACACATCATAAACCTTCTGCAACCAAACCTGAGTTTATGCTAATAAGCTGACTCTTGGAGGCTGGGACTGATGACCAGAGGAAATAACCTTGTATTTAAAGGGTTGCAACTTTCAGCTCCCTTATTCTCTATTCCCCTGACCCCCGCTCCCTACCCCCTACTCCCCTATTCACCCCAACCTCCAGAGAGTGGAGAGGGGCTACAGATTGAGGTAATCACTAATGACCAAAGATTTAATCAATCATGTCTACATAACCAGAACCTCCACAAAAACCCCAAACAGGCTGGGTGCAGTGGCTCATGCCTGTAATCCCAGCACTTTGAAAGGCTGAGGTGGGAGGATCGCTTGAAGTCAAGAGTTCGTGACTAGCTTGGCCAACGTGGCAAAACCCTGTCTCTACTAAAAATACAGAAATTAGCTGAGCGTGGTATCCTGCACCTATAATCCCAGCTACTTGGGAGGCTGAGGCAAGAGAATCACTTGAACTCGTGGGGTGGAGGTTGCAGTGAGCTGAGATCATGCCACTGCACTCCAGCCTGGGTGACAGAGAGAGACTATCAAAAACAAACAAACAAACAAACAAAAAACAAAGGCATTTGGAGAGCTTCTGGGTGGGTGAGTATCCATTCTGGGAGAGGGGTAGGCTCCAACTTCATGAGGACAGAAGCTCCTCTGCTCGGGAGCCTGAGGGACCTTTCCCTATGTACCTGCTCCTCACCTGGCTTCCATCTGTGCCCTTTATTATATCCCATATAATAACCAGTAAACAGAAATCAAGTGTTTCCCTGAGAAACACTGTTAAAGCAAATGCTGTTACAACAAATTACAGGACCTGAGCAAGGGTTCATAGGGGTCCCCAATTTGTAGCCAAGTCAGACAGAAGTGTGAATAACCTGGGGACCCACTATTTGAGATTGGCGTCTGAAGTGGGGGGCAGGCTTGTGGGACTGAGCCCTTAACCTGCATGCTTTGATGGAACTCTAGTTTGTTCATGCTAGAATCAAATCACTGGACACCCAGCTGGTATCCGCAGAGAACTGGAGAGTTTCGTGATATGGAAAAGCTACATATTTGGTGCCGGAAGTGCTGTTAGTAGAGAGCATGCTTTTTCTTTGTACTGCCATCGAGACAAGTCTTCCTACATGTTTCTTTAATTCCACTAAATGTTTGCTAAGTATTGAACAGTAGTGAGTTTGAGGTTGTGGCTCTGATCTAACAAGGATCCAGAACATTCCACATTGCTGGTTAAGTGTAAATCTCAGTGTTTGAATAGACAGCTACGCAGGGTTAACAACCTCTTCTGAAAGTCAAGGGGCCCAAATAGAGGCCACTGGAACCCTCACAGAGCGGGGCCAAGCAGACAGGCCACTCCAGTTTCAGCTTCAGACTCACACACAAATGACTGGACTCCAAATTCTTGTATCAGTGTTCCTGAGCTTTTCAGGTTCAAGAACCATTTTTTTTTTTTTTTTTTTTTGAGACGAAGTCTCGCTCTGTTGCCCAGGCTGGAGTGCAGTGGCACAATCTCGGCTCACTGCAAGCTCTGCCTCCCGGGTTCATGCCATTCTCCTACCTCAGCCTCCCGAGTAGCTGGGACTACAGGCGCCTGCCACCACGCCCGGCTAGTTTTTTGTATTTTTAGTAGAGACGGGGTTTCACCGCGTAAGCCAGGATGGTCTCCATCTCCTGACCTTGTGATCCGCACGCTTCGGCCTACCAGAGTGCTGGGATTACAGGCGTGAGCCACCGAGCCCTGTTCAAGAACCATTTTTAATGCTCCCCATGTGTATAATAGTAATCATACTGTTGGAATTGGTTGACTGAAAAATATACACAATGGCCGGCTGCAGTGGCTCATGCCTGTAATCCCAGCACTTTGGGAGGCCGAGGTGGACAGATCACTTGAGGTCCAGGAGTTCGAGACCAGCCTGGTCGACATGGTGAAACCCCATCTCTACTAAAAATACAAAAATTAGCCAGGCATGGTGGTGGGTGCCTGTAATCCCAGCTACTCAGGAGGCTGTGGCACGAGAATCACTTGAACCCAGGAGACAGAGTTTGCAGTGAGCCAAGATTGCACCACTGCACTCCAGCCTGGGCAACAGAGCGAGACTTCATCTCAAAATAAAAATAAAAATAAAAAAAGAAAAAGAAAAGTATGCACAATGACAGACCCCTTTTTAAAATTTATGCATGTAATAAATACTCATTGTAGAAAACTCAACCATGCAAAAATCAAAGTTTTTTTTAAATCACCTTTTTGCTTGCCTGATGCCCAGACAGGTATCATTCTATTGGAGTGGGAGGTCTTTTGGGCAGGTGGGGGGCCAGGGTCTATCTACTTCTCTCTAGGGAAGCCAACAGGGAATCAAATATTCTCTCTTCCAGTCTCTTTATAACTAGTACATAGTCATGTGATCTGAGCTTAGCCTATCAGATGCTCCTGCCAAGGACTTTGGATTGTGAGGAAGTGATGCAAAGGCCCTGTGGTCAACCAGAGATTTTTCACAAAGGCTGCACAGAGTCAAGAGTCCAATAGCATGGTCCTGAGGGGCCAGCAGCAATAATGCCAGGGCCAGCATCGCAAGCTGACTGTTCCTGGTCTCCCTGATTCCAACAGAACATCCCAGAGGGGCTTCTTTGATATGTCCCTTGAATTAAGTGGATGCCAGGTCCCCCTGAGAAAAGACCATGTGATAACATCAAAAATATATTTTCTCTGTTTTAGCCCTGTCTTTCCCACAGGGGAACTGACCATGGACCAGGGAAACTACAGTGGGAAAGGGATGATCCAGACCTTTGAGGGGGTATGGGACATTAAACTGACATAGACCTCCTGGGGAACAGAACACTACTGACAAATTTGATGGGATTCCTATTCATGGTAGGCCTGATGGAATCCTAAACCCATCATTTCTCCAGTACCTGGGTGTAGAGTTGGAATAGATCTCCTAAGCTACAGGTGGAATCCCCACACCGGCTCTGTGACCCAAAGAGTAAGGGCTATCATGACAGAGGGAGGACCCACCCCAGTCCCTTCAACAAAATAGCAAATCTAGAGGAACACTGCACCCCTGGTGGGAACACAGATGTTGGTGTCACTGTGAATGAGTCAAAAGGGGTGTGTGTGGGGGGGTGTGTGTGTGTGTGCACACGCACGTGCACGTGTGGAAGCGGTGGGTGATTCCCCTCACAACAGCCTGCATAACTCTCCCGTCTTTGGCCAGTGCAGAATAGTGGGTCCTGGAGGGGGTGGACAGCAGCACATTGTCTGCATCTTGCTCGTGGGCTCTGTGCTGGGTGGATCTTGACCACCTCACCATCCTGCAGGACATCGTGCTGGCCCACGGCACAGACTGTATCAGGCCTAGGACTTGGTGAGGTGCCTTCGATGCTCCAGAAGTTACTTATATTCACCAATGGCCTCCTTATGGCTTCCAAAAGGAAATAAGTGAATGGGTAGATTAATTACTCAGTATTTTATACAAATAGATTGGACAAGGCTTGGCTCTTAAAGATAGCAATCCCAAATAGCAGCAAGATGTTTAGCTTTTTTCTTTTCTACTTTGTTTAATATATTTTCTGATCGAAGTATGTAATAATATACATAGTTTTTTTTTAGGGCAAGTAAAATGGCTTTTATAATGGAAACAAAGCTGCCCCCTGGTTTTCCTTCCAACTCTGAGCTCCACTCCAAAAACGCCACCACTTTTCAAAATGTAAACTTGTTATTATATTAAGAGAAAGACATAAATCGTAAGTGACCAGCTCAATACATTTTTACAAAGTGAACACACCTATGTAAAAAACACATACTTTGAACAATTCAGGTTTGAGTTTTTGGGTGGTTACTTCCAAGTAGCAAAATAAGATCCTCACATACAACTTTAACTTTATTTGTTTTATTATTATTATTTTTTTTATATATATATATATATATTTTTTTTTTTTTTTTTTTTTAAAAAAAAAGGATCTTTGCAATTTCCTGTTAATTTAATACCAGAACCTTTGCTGTGTAAATAACACAGATAAAGATAAACTGT
>NW_012105975.1:734269-737347 GCF_000951045.1 Mandrillus leucophaeus | reverse complement strand
TTTTTTTTTTTAAAAAAAAAGGATCTTTGCAATTTCCTGTTAATTTAATACCAGAACCTTTGCTGTGTAAATAACACAGATAAAGATAAACTGTACTAGCCCTGGACTCCAACCTTTGTTTAACATTCCACCCCCCTCTGATCCATCCCCCATCCCACCTATGGAAATTTGTAATTAGTTGTGGAGATTTAGAGGCTGAGAATATATAGCTTAGGAGGCAGAGCATGTTGGTTTTAGACAAGCCTCGTAAGAATGTGCTAAAAATCCCAGTATACCTGACAGTTCTTCTCTAGAACTTGTCTTTCTCTCTTCCTCAGAGGTGGCCTACATGGGGTCAATTCCCTTTTCGGTCAACTTGTAGGTTTCGCCCCAGCTCTGCCACCCATACTCCCAGTCTATTATACCCACTTAGGCTGTGCTTTGGTGGTATGGCCTTGCACTGTTATTTAGACAAGTGATTTAATCCCTCTTACTTGCTATTATTGAGCACTCTTAGTTCCTTTTTTTGTTTTTTACACGGCTTCACTCTGCTGCCCAGGCTGGACTGCAGTGATGTAATCTCGGCTCACTGCAACCTCTGCCTCCTGGGTTCAAGCGAGTCTCCTGCCTCAGCCTCCTAAGTAGCTGGGATTACAGGCACACACCACCATGCCCAGCTAATTTTTGTATTTTTAGTAGAGACAGGGTTTCGCCATTTTGGTCAGCCTGGTCTCGAACTCCTGACTTCAGATGATCTGCCGGCCTCAGCCTCCCAAAGTGCTAAGGTTACAGGCATAAGCCACCATGCCCAGCCCAATTTAGTTTCCTTTTTGATGGGGTACTTCCTCCAATAGTGTTTTCAAAGAGGGGTTATATGTGATATGCCTTCTGATTCTTTACATACCTGATAATTTAGCTAGAAATACAAATCTAGGGTCAAAGTTATTTTTCTTTGATACTTTAAAACAATTTTTCCATTTTTTCTCAAACTCAATGTTGTTGCTAAGAAATCTGAAGTCAACCAGATTTTTGTTCCTTCCTTAGTCCTTCTACTATCCAGCTTCTGGGAATACAGGTGTGATGCCCCAAGTTTTAGCTGCCAATTTGGATCATGAAGATGTCAGAGGGCAACAGTGACCTGGTATGAAATTTGAGTCCTCAAACACCTAGTAAAGCAGAAGTATTATACTATTTCAGCCACAAACGGTCCATCTCCAGATTCTACAAAAGAGAAAAAGAAGTTTTCATTGTTATTAGTATTGTCTGTGTCATTAAGAAATGAATCTTAATTCATATATCCATTAAATCTGCTTTGTTTTATACTTTCCAGAAATCTAATTATTTTTATTTTGTATTTTATTTTATTTTATTTTATTTTTTGAGGCAGAGTTTTGCTCTTGATGCCCAGGCTGGAGTGTAATGGTATGATCTTGGCTCACCAAAACCTCCACCTCCTGGGTTCAAGCCATTCTCCTGCCTCAGCCTCCCAAGTAGCTGGGACTACAGGTATGCGCCACCTTGGCCGGCTAATTTTGTATTTTTAGTAGAGACAGGGTTTCTCCATGTTGGTCAGGCTGGTGGTCGAGCCCCTGACCTCAGGTGATCTACCCGCCTTGGCCTTCCAAAGTGCTGGGATTACATGCATAAGCCACAGCACCCGGCCCCAGAAGTCTAATTATTTTTCCCAGTGAATTCACGTTTCCCTAGATATCAGCTACCTTGGCTGGGGATGAGTAAACCTAGGCTCTTCCTATATCCCACCTGGGAGCTTAAGGAAGAGGGG
The DNA here is from genome assembly GCF_000951045.1 of Mandrillus leucophaeus. NCBI lineage: Eukaryota > Metazoa > Chordata > Mammalia > Primates > Cercopithecidae > Mandrillus > Mandrillus leucophaeus. The sequence goes on along the minus strand of NW_012105975.1, from coordinate 735,585 downwards.
TATGATGGGACTTGCCTCTGGCATCAAATGTGAATGTAGCCACTCCCCATGTACCACCCTCACACACACCAGACACCCCACTCAGGGAACTTCTGGGCACTCTCCCCTGGCCAATGAATGCTCTTTCATATGGTGGGTCTTGTGGTTGGAATTCCTGACTCATGAAGTGAGAAGAAGAGGCTGCCCGGTCTGGTTGTTCCGTGCTGCTAGCCCCAGCCTGATATCGCCATCCCTGGCTAGCACAGCTGTTTTCTGCCTCCTAGCACCATGGCAGTGGTGGGGGGTGGAGATGGGGTTAAGAAATGGTCTACTCAGGCCAATGCAGGCAAAGAAAAGAGCGTAAGTGTATAGTGTTCGTTCAGCCCATCCCCCTTCTATAGCACTGAGGGAAGGAGGCGACAGGCCTTTCCCGGTTTTACACTGGTTTCTCAGAGTCCTTATAACTCCCGTCTTCCTTCTGCGGCATCTTTAGGGTACTATTCAGAGGAAGGCGCCAGCCCTTTAAGTACATTATCATCTTGTCACTTTCTGCTTTAATTTTACATTTCATTAAAAATTATGTGAGATGTAAAACTCAGTTCTTCAGTTGCACTCGCCAGATTTCAAGTACTCAATAATAGTCACATATGGTGCAGATAATATAAAACTTTTCCATCATCGCAGAATGTTCTATTGGACAAGGCTGACCTAGATCCTTACAAGGAAGGGAAATGCATTCCTGCTTCTGACCTGACCCCTTGCCCCCCACGCAGATCAGAGCACCATCGGTGTCCTGCATCTGGTCCCCTTGACTTTCTGCTTTACGGAAACAGTCTGGGTTTCACCCCCAGCGCCTAGGGCAGTACAATAAATATTTGTGGAAATAGTGGACCCTCGGTCAGTTTTTGCTAAATGTTGAAGACCAGAAGGAAAGCTGGGTGGCAGAAATAACCCCTGCGTGCTCTCTTTTATCTCACCTTCCTACCCACTTATCTGCGCTCTCCGCCCCTTACCCCCCTACCCTCCACCCCACCTCCGCAAAACCCCAAACTGTGCGGGACTCTGCTCCAGGTCTCCAAACCATCTTATCTAGTGATGGGATTAATTGTCTGTCTTCCCACCCTCGGCTGCCCAGCGCCTGCACCTAGTAGGTGCTCAGTGAGCATGTGTGGCATGGATTAATGAATGAATGAATGACTCTCCGTTTTCCCACGTCTGCGCAGGGACTTCGGGAGGAGCCACCCTTGGAGGGCTGGGGGGAAAGCCCTCTTCTCCAACCCGGGCCCGCGATGAGGGCTGCGCCCAGGGGAGCGTGCCCACAGAGGCCCCGCCCGGGG
>NW_012105975.1:728969-734175 GCF_000951045.1 Mandrillus leucophaeus | reverse complement strand
GCAGTGGCATGATCTCAGCCAACGGCAACCTCTGCCTCCCGGGTTCAAGTGATTCTCCTGCTGCAGCCTCCCAAGAAGATGGGATTGCAGGAGCACACCACTACGCCCGGCTAATTTTCGTGCTTTTAGTAGAAATGGGGTTTCACCATGTTGGCCAGGCTGGTCTCGAATTTCTGACCTCAAGTGATCTGCCTGCCTCTGCCTCCCAAAGCGCTGGGACTACAGGCATGAGCCACTGCACCTGGCCTTGACTTTAATAAACCTATATTTGAGTAGACAGTTCATTCCTGTGGAACAAAATTCGAAAGAAACAAATGGGTAGGCAGTGTTAAATGTCCCTCCCACCTATAAATCTTAACCTGTCAGTTCCCTTCGTCAGAAGCCATCCTGTTACAGGTATCTTGGATTTCCTTCTAAAGGCAATCGATTATTTGAGCTATTTTAAATATTTTATTTAATAATTTATGTCCTATCTCAATATAAAACAATTTAAGGAAGATGTTGGGTTATACAATTTGAAGGGCAGAATTACTCTCAAAGCAGTGAAAACTGACAACACCAAAGAAGTGAAGTGTTCACTGAGCTTTTCCAAATAGCGTTAACAATTCATAGAAAGATACTGATTCTTTTGGCCTTTCCCTCATGGTAGCAAGATGGCTGCCATAGCTCCAAATGTCAGGACTTCACACAACATTCTGTGAAGCAAGGAAAAGGATGGCCCCAAAAGGGCCTGTCAACTTCCCTAGTCAGGGAAGGAAATCTTTCCTGGAAATCTCTCCTTATCTTGGACTGGCTAGAACTGAGCAGCATGCCTACCTCAAGACCAGTCACTAGCAATTAAGAACAGTTGGCTTCTTCTATTCACGCTTCTACCCCTGAGGCTGGGTCCATTGCTTTTATACCAAAATCAGGGCTCAGTAAGCATGAATGACCAATAAGCAGAAAACCAACAGTGTCTGCCACAGCCAGTACCTTTGTCCTGTCACTGTCTAAAGCTGAAAACCAATCTAAACTAAGTTGATAATCAGGCCATGGAAATAAATCAACCTTGGAAGAGAATGATGATAGCATGCCTTCTAGACCTGTGCTGTCCAATATGGTAGCCACTAGCCACACGTGCCATTTAAACTTAACTTTACATTACTTAAAATTAAATAAAACTTTAAATGCAGTTCCTCAGTCACACAAGCCACATCTCAATGGTTCAAGAGCCTCATGTGACTAGTGGCTACTGTACTGGATAGCACAGATTTAGAACATTTTCTTCGTTGCAGAAAGCTCTGTTGGTAGCCACTGCCTGTCCATCTGCCACTACCACTGATAAGAGGCTTCTCTAAAGCGGTGAGGTGAGAGTTTCACTGTCTCCTCAATGTCATGCCACCATATTGTCATTAGCAACACTGCCATCATCTTTGTCCAGTGCAACCTGAAACTGGTAAGCTGAACATCCTCTAGCCAGTGATCACAGAAGCTTCCTGTCCTGCAGAGTCACATTAGGACATCAGTCACAGAGCTCTGATGAGATCTGGTGCAGAGGAGCCTCATGTTTCCATGCACTTAGCCCATCTTCCTGACCCAGTTCTTGATCCACTTCTCTGGGAAAGAGAGGCGCTGGCCAGGAGATGGCTTGAGCAACTAAGGTTATCATAAGATTATTTTAATGGTTACCTTGTTCTATATCAGGCACCTTGTGAATGACGATCATGAAGTCACCCACTGCCCATTGCCCCAGAGCTCGCACACTTCCTATTTTTTCATCACCCAGGGGCTGAGGGGCTGCAGAAAGTGAATAGAATGAGATATATAGGTACAGGGGCAGGGTGCCTGTGGTGGGCACAACCCTCATGCCCACCCCACAGATACAGCTCACATTGTATTTGATACTCTGTAAAAGGGTACCTGCTGTAAGACTTGGGGGAGGAATAAGGTTGCCTCCAGTGATAACTGCCCTTTGCTCCACTTTAACCTCAATGGGCCTGACAGTTGAGGTACCAGCTTGGGTGCAGTTGGTGCAGCCCTGTCCTGGGGGAGGGAAAGGCCAACCGGGGCCCCATTCAGCTTTTAGAGACCATGGTTTCTTCCTGGCCACTTTTGGCTGGTGCCATTCTCCCAGGAGGGGACCTTGGGAGACTTACACTGAAGCTGTCACTTTGATCTGGCCTGGTAGATTTGAAAGGAGGTCCAAATTGAGTGGCTTCAAAGTCACCATATGTCCTTGCGGCACAGATGAGCTGCTGTTCTCCTCCTTGCCCCTACTGGGGCCTCAGATGCTCACAGATCCCCACAAAATCACCTTGCAGCTGTGGCCACCAAGGTGACAGGTGCACACACTCTCCCCCAAGTTATGTGCTAGGTGTCTGCTGATGGAGGACTGCCCCCACTGTGATGCCCTCAGCCAGTACAGGTGTGTCCTGGGGGCCTGCCTGCCCCTCCTCCTGGCACCACTGACTAGTCCAGGGCTCAGCAGGAGCATGATAGGCACTGAAGCCTGACTTCTCTCCCTCAGCATTTCCTGCAGGCTTCTTAAATCCCATTTATGCCTAGTGTTCCATTATTGGAACGCTGAGCATGCGGGAGTTATTTATAGCCTACTGCTCAAGGTCATTGCCAAAGTCTGATTTTTCACACGTCAGCAATTCAAAAAATTGCAACCTCCTGCATAAGTGGGTTAACAAACCTTTACCAGACCCCTAAAGTTCAGGTGAAACTGAGATATTTGACCGCCATAAGAACACCAGCTGGCACAGAGATCTGCATTCCTGGTGCCCTGATGGCAACCAGCCTGGGCCTGGCAGAGGAGGAAACGAGGCCCCAGCACATCGGCGAGCAGGTCTGCTCCACCTCGGGGGCCCCCAGGGCTTGTCACACCCAGTTTCAAGTTTCCAGCCCCTCTCCCCACCTCAGCCTCATTCCTCCGTGGGTCCTGGGGCCTCCTCCAGTTTCTTTTCCCTCTGAGGTCTTCCTCACATTCAAGCTCTTCCTCCCTCTACCTGGCTCCCCAGGAAGCCAGAAAGTCTCCCCTGGTCCAGGCTTCCTTGTAGCCCCCACATCAAACATCTTAGGGAAAAAGAGGGAAAGTACAGGGAAACAAGAGAGGAAGGAAAGGAAGGAAGAGAGAAAGGGCAAGGTGGGGAGAGGAGAAGGGAGGAAAGGAAGAAAGAAGGAGAGGAGAATAGGGTGACAGAGCGTGAGTAAAGAGGAGAAAGGAGCTGGCAAGCAACTAGAGGGAGAATACTCCTTGTTTTCCAAACCAGCACTTTCTGGTCACTCTGTTTCGGTTTGTTTTTTTGTTTTTTTTGTTTTGTTTTGTTTTTGGTTTTGTTTTTTTTTTGTTTTGTTTTGTTTTTGATCTCTCACCCAGGCTGGAGAGCAGTGGCGCAATCACGGCTCACTGCAGCCTCAACCTCCTGGGCTCAAGCCATCCACCCACCTCAACCTCCCATGGAGTAACTGGGACTAGGTACACACCACCACACTCAACTAGCTTTTTGATTTTTGTTTGTTTGTTTGTATAGGGATGGGGTCTCGCTATGATGCCCAGGCTGGTCTGAAACTCCTGGACTCAATCAATCCTCCCGCCTCAGTTTCCCAAAGTACCAGGATTACAGGTGTGAACCACCACACCAGCCTCTTATCACTTGATTACCACCAAATTCTGTTTAAGTGAACATGAAAAGGTAAAGTATTTCAGAAATCCCAGTTTACTTTATATCTTCATTGAACACCAGAGAACGAAGAAGTCCATTAATTTTATGATGTTTTCAGGGTGTGAAGGGAGAGGAGGAAGAAATATTCTTGGCATCTTGCCTTTTTTTTTTTTTAAAAAAAAAGGATCTTTGCAATTTCCTGTTAATTTAATACCAGAACCTTTGCTGTGTAAATAACACAGATAAAGATAAACTGTACTAGCCCTGGACTCCAACCTTTGTTTAACATTCCACCCCCCTCTGATCCATCCCCCATCCCACCTATGGAAATTTGTAATTAGTTGTGGAGATTTAGAGGCTGAGAATATATAGCTTAGGAGGCAGAGCATGTTGGTTTTAGACAAGCCTCGTAAGAATGTGCTAAAAATCCCAGTATACCTGACAGTTCTTCTCTAGAACTTGTCTTTCTCTCTTCCTCAGAGGTGGCCTACATGGGGTCAATTCCCTTTTCGGTCAACTTGTAGGTTTCGCCCCAGCTCTGCCACCCATACTCCCAGTCTATTATACCCACTTAGGCTGTGCTTTGGTGGTATGGCCTTGCACTGTTATTTAGACAAGTGATTTAATCCCTCTTACTTGCTATTATTGAGCACTCTTAGTTCCTTTTTTTGTTTTTTACACGGCTTCACTCTGCTGCCCAGGCTGGACTGCAGTGATGTAATCTCGGCTCACTGCAACCTCTGCCTCCTGGGTTCAAGCGAGTCTCCTGCCTCAGCCTCCTAAGTAGCTGGGATTACAGGCACACACCACCATGCCCAGCTAATTTTTGTATTTTTAGTAGAGACAGGGTTTCGCCATTTTGGTCAGCCTGGTCTCGAACTCCTGACTTCAGATGATCTGCCGGCCTCAGCCTCCCAAAGTGCTAAGGTTACAGGCATAAGCCACCATGCCCAGCCCAATTTAGTTTCCTTTTTGATGGGGTACTTCCTCCAATAGTGTTTTCAAAGAGGGGTTATATGTGATATGCCTTCTGATTCTTTACATACCTGATAATTTAGCTAGAAATACAAATCTAGGGTCAAAGTTATTTTTCTTTGATACTTTAAAACAATTTTTCCATTTTTTCTCAAACTCAATGTTGTTGCTAAGAAATCTGAAGTCAACCAGATTTTTGTTCCTTCCTTAGTCCTTCTACTATCCAGCTTCTGGGAATACAGGTGTGATGCCCCAAGTTTTAGCTGCCAATTTGGATCATGAAGATGTCAGAGGGCAACAGTGACCTGGTATGAAATTTGAGTCCTCAAACACCTAGTAAAGCAGAAGTATTATACTATTTCAGCCACAAACGGTCCATCTCCAGATTCTACAAAAGAGAAAAAGAAGTTTTCATTGTTATTAGTATTGTCTGTGTCATTAAGAAATGAATCTTAATTCATATATCCATTAAATCTGCTTTGTTTTATACTTTCCAGAAATCTAATTATTTTTATTTTGTATTTTATTTTATTTTATTTTATTTTTTGAGGCAGAGTTTTGCTCTTGATGCCCAGGCTGGAGTG
>NW_012105975.1:701010-726114 GCF_000951045.1 Mandrillus leucophaeus | reverse complement strand
GAGCCGGGCAACCAGGTGAGACTGCGCGGGGCCCGGCGGGGCGCGGGCGGGCGGTAACTCGGGCACGTCCCCCAAGTTGGACCCCTTTGGCCAGTCCCCCTCATTGAGCACCGAGGTAAACTGAGGCTCAGAGCAGGGAGGTGCCTAGAGCCAGGCCGCGCAGCTAGCAGAGAACAGGCCCTGTGTAGGGGGTCGAGTCTGTCCCGGAAGGGTCCAGAGTGCACGGGAGATGCCTAGGGGGCGTGGGAAAGCTGAGAGGCCGAGCAGAAGGCAGAGGGAGTGGGTAGACAGAAGGGATGAATCGGGCAGGGCCGAGATCTAGGAGTTAGGGGGTGGGTGAGGGCGGGGAGAGGAAAAGAGGGTTAGGGAAGGAAATGGGAAAGCCTTGGGATGGGAAAGTTTCAAGGGGGTGGATAGGGGCTAAGGAGATTGGCGGTATCAGGAGCTAAATTCTAGGGCGCTGCGCAGCTAGACATGCGTCGGGAGCCCTAGGAGGGGCGGAGGGGCATGTCCAGCGCGGTGGAGGCTTCTTGGAAGCCCTGGTTTTATTAAGAGGGCAAGGAACGGGTGCTCGGGACTTGGAGAGTGGGGAGGTGAGAGGGACTAAGAGCACATTTTCTAGTGATTTCTGGCCGCCCACCAAGGCTGTGCACCCAACTGCTGTGTCTCTCTGCCTCCCCCAGGTCTGCTGAGGCCACCTTTTCCCTCCACATTCTCCTAAAAGGTGGAAGGGGTTTAAGGGTCTTTCCCCAGCCCCCGTGACTGCTGCCATCAGCAAAAGGGTCAGGATCTCCTTCCTCCTGGAACGCAAGGCTTTACGGGAACTCTCCCGTGTTCTAGGATGAAAACATGCACATTAGGAGCTGCTGCATCCGGCAAACCCGGGAGATCTTTGCTTTCTCTCACTGCCCAGCTGGGCAGCCCTTCACGCCCTCCAGCCTCTTCCTCTTAAGTAGATAATGCAGAGAGTGGCTGTATTGTGTGTCTCCTGGGGTATTGGCGTTGGTCGGGGGGCGGGGGGTCCCAGCAAGGAGACCTGGTACCTGTGATGCTACCAATGTCACATTCACCTGCCAGCCTGGCCTGCCTAGGCGGGTGCGCCTGCCCTAACCCTCCTCCCTTAGGGCGCAATCCCTTTTTTTTGTTGAGGTTGTGATTGTTCTGATTTTGGTTTCAACCGCTTTGCTGACCTGGCCTCCTAGGGAAAGAAGGGAATTCACACACATTTTCTGTACCCTAAAGAGTGCATGCTTTTTCTTTTTTTTAGATGATGTTTTGCTTTGTTGCCCAGGCTGGAGTGGCAGTGGTGCGATCTCGACTCTCTGCAACCTCCGCCTCCTGAGTTCAAGCGATTCTCCCATCTCAACCTCCCAAGTAGCTGGGACTACAGGCGCCTGCCACCACGCCCAGCTAATTTTTGTATTTTTAGTAGAGACGGGGTTCCGCCATATTGACCAGGCTAGTCTTGAACTGCTGACCTCAAGTGATCCACCCACTTTGGCCTCCCAAAGTGCCAGGATTACAGGCGTGAACTACCACGCCCAGTCCCTCCTAAACTTTTTGTAGACACATTGCTGTTGCCTCAGCCTGAAGAGCCTTTTCTCCTCCCTCCTCCTCACCTGGCCAATCCCATTTGTGCATTCAGAACTGGACTTCCTCCTCCAGGAAGGCTTCCTTGACTTTCCCTGCTCCCATTTGCAAGTTCACTGGCGAAATCCCAGAACCCTTTATCGCTTTGCTCTCTGAGCTCTTACCACATGATTTTTCGTTCCCTTGTGAACATGATTTTGTTCTCTTGTGGGTTTAAACACCATCCGCAGTCCCATTTCCTGATACCATGCCTGGCATGCAGAAAGACTGAATGAATCCTCCCTTCCTTTTAAATAAACACTAATACTTTTGAGATTTTAACACTTTGCAAAGGAATTGTTCTCTACTATGTTAAGCACTTTCCTACTTTTATGAAAACATACTGAACAAAATTAAACCTCACAAATGACTAAAGGTAACGAGTGTAATTATAACTTATAGCCCACTGATTTCTTTGCCGCTTTTGCAATGGACAGCACTATTATCCTCACATCAAATGGATTCATGTCACTAAGATTTCGCTAGTGGTTGCATCTGTTTTTTTAAAGTTTTCTGATTTCTTTCCTCACCGTCTGATGATAATTTTTATTCTAGGTTGCTTGCCTTTTGGCAGTGCCCTTTTACCCAGTTTGTGGTACCTAATCCAGCTGCTTTTGGGTTGAAAAACTAAGGATACAGTCTCATTACATTTGGGCGCAGGTTGAGAGTAAATAGGTCCTGAACAAAGGTTATGAACAAGGATTTTCCTTGTTTTGGTTGCCTGAAGTCTTTAAAAAAAAACCAACCAAACAAATAAACAACCTTGTTCCTGTTGACTTTATAGATTACTAAAACATATATCTATTCCTGCCAAGAAAGAGTTTGAACTAAAATCAGAGGGAATGTGCAGCTCTTTGAGTATTTTGTTTGGTGCTATGTAATTGTAATTAATTTCATGTCATTTTCAATGCTTTAGTTTCCCCAACATGGTACCTACATCATAGGGTTTTTGTGAGAATTAAATGAGATAACATAGATAAAGTAAAGCAATCATTTTTAAAGTTTGTTTTTAAAGTACAAAAACCCACCCACTTTTGCAAGTCAGACTTCGTGTTTTTAATCAGACAGTTGAAACTAGGGCAGTTGACAGTTGAGGCTCTTGATTTGCCAAACAAAATCTCTCAGTCTTGTGAAGTGGAAACCATGTGACCCTCTGACTCAGGTTTTGTGTTCTTCCTAGTGGAAGGAGCCTGGGAGAGACCAGGCCTCCCTGGACTGCTGGCCTGCTTTTCCTGGGGTCCCTGGAGCCGGAGGAAGGACCAGGATGTTGCTGCCTGCAGAAGCCCAGCTCATGGTGAGTGCTCCCCGACTTCCTGCACCCTGAAGGCCAGGTGCACAGAATTATGGGAGTGGTCACGTGAACTTGGGGACCTTAGGGACAGAGTGGACCAACATCTATGGAGTGCTTGCCATGTGCCAGGTGTGGGGGTGAGCAATGTGAGGTGCCCATATGCCAGGCAGTGGGCACATGCGCTCGATCAGGCTGGGCTCTTTCCCCAGGAGTCTCCACCTAATAAAGACAGTATGGGGAGGATTGTAACAAAGGTGTCTCCAGGTGCATGCTGGGGTGCATGGGACCAAACACAGCGAGTCTCCCTGGAGGATCCAGGGAGTGTCCTGGAGCAAGTGACATTTGAACTGGGGGATGAAGGGATTTTCATAGGAAGATTTAGAAAAGGAGCACTGAGCTAAGGAGTGACAGCATGATGTCATGATCAGAAAAGGGACCACCATCGAGAGGCCCCGGGAGTAAGGTGCAGAAGGAAACCAGTGAGGGCCAAGGCTGAAGGGAAGAGTTTGGACCAAATCAGGGTCCCAGATGTGCAGCCTTCAGAAGTAGTGTGCCGTGAGCGATTGCTGAGTGGAGAGATTGGGGTGTGTTTAGAGAGGTGGACTCCAGGAGAGGGCGACACCTCGGCAGAGCCCAGCTAGGAGGAGGCTGCCATGTCCCAGGAGGGGTAACAGGTGACCTGGGCCCGACCTGGGCAGTGGGAATGGAGGGGAGAAAACTCAGCCGGGAGCCACACCTGGGTGGAATCATCAGGCCACTAAATGGAAGTGAGGGAGAAGGGGAAGGGGAAGACACCCCTAGATGTCAATGCTGATGTTAGGGACATAGAAAGCGCACTGATTCTCCCCTTTGCCACATGAGATGCTTTAAGACACCTGTGGATGCCTAAAACCATGGGTAGCACTAAGCCCGACGTATACGCTGTTTTTTCCTGTACATACATACCTATGATAAAGCTTAATTTATAAACTAGGCACAGTGAAGACATTTAACAATATATAATAAAAGTTACATGAATGAGGTATCTCTCTGAAAATATCTTATTGGACTGTACCGCAGGTTAACTGAAACTGTGGATAGTTATGCCGTGGATGGGAGTGGCTACAGTACTCGGAAGGGTGTAGCCTGCTGAATGGACATAGCCCTGTCCCAAAGTGCACTGAGAAGTATAGCTTTGTTACAGAAACAATGAACGGTGATTCAAAATTAACTTTCATTGTGTCTCTTGTTTAAGAAAGAAAACCATTAGTTGATGTGTCAGTCTTCATTGCCGCATGAGAAATGATCGCAAGTAGGTCGGGCATGGTGGCTCATGCCTGTAATCCCAGCACTTTGGGAGGCCGAGGTGGGCAGATGACCCGAGGTCAGGAGTTCAAAACCAGCCTGACCAATATGGTGAAACCCTATCTCTACTAAAAATACAAAGTTAGCCAGGCGTGGTGACACATGTCTGTAATCCCAGCTACTCCATCTCAAAATAAATAAATAAATAAATAATTGCAAGCTTCGCAGCTTCAAAGGCACTGATTAGGTCCCTGACTTCTTGCTGGCTGTCAGCTGGGACTGCTCTCAGCTCCGAGGCCCCTGCCATTCCTTGCTCTCACAAGCCCTCTCACAAGAGATCCTCCTTCAGCCAGCAGGAGAACCCCCTCTCCAGTCTGCTAGGAGGGAGTTCATATAACTTAAGGAGTCAAGGGAGTCACTAGCCACTGCGTTTGTCAGAGAGGCACCCTACGCCCCAGAGTGACTAAGCTGTCACATTCGCAGAGCCCATCAGACTCAAGGAAGGGCTTTCTAAGGGGCCAGAATCTTGGGGGCTATCTTAGAATTCTGCCTATCATATTTGAAAACTCAAAAAAAAATAAACAAAAAAAAAGAAAGAAAACAAATGTGAAATACCATTCACTAATTCCATCATGCAGAGATAACTACAGTTATATTTTGGGGTACACCATTCTATTTACCTATCTCTCCTTGTGCTATTTAAAATTTAATAAACTCCTATATCATCTTCAAAATGCAGCAGATTTTTAAAATGTTTAATTGCAAAAATGCTAACTTCAACCCCTCTGCCTTCATTTTGGATATACCTGGAAACTAAAGGAGAAAAGATGAAGCAACAGAATCATTAACCATTTTACATAAATTTTGGATAATTTCTCTCTCTGTGGTATGTACAAATCTCATGTAGAAGTGAATGTGTTAAAATGCAAATGGCATTTATGGACTATGTACACACATTGATACTATATGATAAATATAGGATATCATAATCACATGCATTTATACAATCATGAGTTGCTTAATGACAGGGATATACCTTCTGAAAAATACATCTTTAGGGGATTTTGTCGTGTGAACACGATAGAGCGTACTTACAAACCTGGATGGTACAACCTACTACACGCCTATACTACATGGCATAGCCTGTTGCTCCTAGTCTACAAACCTGTGCAGCAGGTTACGGTCCTGAATATTGTGGGCAACTGTAACACAGTGGTAAGTAGCTGTGTGTCTCAACATACCTAAACATAGTAAACGCGCACTAAAAATATGCTATAAAAGATCAAAAAATGGTACATCTGCCTAGGGCACTTACCATGAATGAAGCTTGCAAGGCTGGAAGTTGCTCTGGCTAAGTCAGCAAGTGACTGGTGAGTGAATGGGAAGACCTAGGATATTACTGTGCACTACTGTTGACTATAGAGACACAGCACACTTAGGCTACACTACATTTATTGTAAAATAGTTCTTTCTTCAATAATAACTTAACCTTAGCTTACTGTAACTTTTTTACTTTATAAACTTTTTGATTTTTTAGCCAGGTGTGATGGTGCGTGCCTGTAGTCCCTGCTACTCCAGAGGCCAAGGCAGGAGGATCGCTCAGGCCCAACAGTTCAAGGCTGTAATCCTGCAATTGGGCTGCAGCCTGCACAACATAGTGAGACTGTCTCAAAAAAAAAAAAAAAAACCTTTTTAAATTACTAAAAGCTTTTTGCCTCTTTTGTAGTAATACTTGGCTTAAAACACAAAACATTGCAGAAATGTACAAAAATGTTTTCTTTCTTTATATCCTTATTCAATAAGCTTTTCTTATTTTAATTTTTTTTTTTTTTTTTTTTTTGCTAAAAACTAAGACATAAACATGTGCCTTAGCCTACACCTACACACAAGGTCAGGATCATCAGTATCACTGTCTTCTGCCTCCACATCTTGTCCCACTGGAAGGTCTTCAGGGACAATAACACACATGGAGCTGTCACCTCCTACGATAATGGCTTCTTCTGGATACTTCTTGAAGGGCCTGCCTGAGGCAGTTTTACAATTAACTATATATATGTAAACTTTATATGTGTGTGTATATATATATATCTTTATATATATACATACGTAAGTAGAGGGAGTACACTCTAAAATAATGTTAAAACATGTAGTAGGCTGAGGCTGGTGAATCACCTGAAGTCGGGAGTTCCAAACCAGCCTGGCCTGCATGGTGAAACCCCATCTCTACTAAAAATACAAAAATTAGCCAGGCATGGTGGCATATGCCTGTAATTTCAGCTACTTGGGAGGCTCAGGCAGGAGAACTGCTTGAACCTGGGAGGCGGAGGTTGCAGTGAGCCGAGATTTTGCCAATGCACTCCAGCGGCATTGCTCTCTTTCTCTCTCTCTCTCTCTCTCTCCCCCCCCATATATATGTATATATATGGAGAGAGAGAGAACAGTAACAGTCATTTCTTATTATTATCAAGTATTGTCTACATTGTCCACGGTATATAACTGTATGTGCTAGACTTTTGTATGATTGGCAGTGCGGTAGGTTTCCACCAGCATTGCCACAAACATGTGAGTAACGCTTTGTACTGCAACATCAAGACAGCTACAAGGTTCCTAGGTGACAGGAATTTTTTAGCTGTGTTTCAATCTTTTTTTTTTTTTTTTTTTTTTTCAATGGAGTCTTGCTCTGTTGCCCAGGCTGGAGTGCAGTGGCGCAATCTCGGCTCACTGCAAGCTCCGCCTCCTGGGTTCATGCCATTCTCCTGCCTCAGCCTCCCAAGTAGCTGGAACTGCAGGCGCCCACCACCACACCTGGCTAATTTTTTGTATTTTTAGTAGAGACAAGGTTTCACTGTGTTAGCCAGGATGGTCTCGATCTCCTGACCTTGTGATCCGCCCGCCTTGGCCTCCCAAAGTGCTGGGATTACAGGCATGAGCCACCATGCCCGGCCAGCTGTGTTTCAATCTTATGGGACCACTCTCTTATTAAGGTTCATAATTGACCAAAATGTCATTATGTTGCACGTGACTGTACTTACTGTTTTGGAATCTTCTTTCTTCATCAATAACATACTATAACTGCCTTCCACAGCAATAATTACATGTCAATAACATATTTTCTTTTTTGAGGTAATTCTAGATTAACATGCAGTGGCAAGAAATCATACAGAAATCCCAGCACTTTGTGAGGCCGAGGCAGGAGGATAGCTTGAGCTCAGGAGTTCGAGACCAGCATGAGTGACACAGTGAGACCCCGTCTCAAAAAACAAAAAAGGAGATCACACAGAGAGATCCTGCGTACACTTTGCTCAGTTTCCCCCAATGGTAACATTTTGCAAAACTGTAGTGCAATAGAACAAACGGGATATTGACATGGGCACAATCCACAGATCTTATTCAGATTTCCCCAATTTTACTTCTATTCAATGTGTGTGTGTGTGTGTGTGTGTGTGTGTGTGTGTGTGTATATGTGTGTGTGTTTAGATCTGTGGAATTTTATGTATTATCTTTAATGCCTGAATCCCATTATATGAGTGAGCCATAGTTCACTCAACCAGTCCCATTGTTGGACATTGAATCAGGACACTTTCAACTGCAAGTAAAGATACCATGACTCACACTAGTACAAGCAGTAAGAGAAATCATTATCTCACCTAAAAGACAGTCCAGAGGTGGAGTCAGCTTCAGAGTTGGTTGATTCAGGGGGTCAGGGACCCCAGCAAGGACCCAGGCTTGCTCTTTCTCTCTGTTGGCCCATCTTCAGTGTCAGTTTCATCCTTAGGCCGGTAGCAAGATAGCTCCAGCAGGTCCACTAATTATTCCTAATTATTTTCTTAGGATAAAATCCTAGAAGTGGAATTTGTGAGTCAAAGGGTATGTACATTGTTAAGGTTTTTGATATGTATTTTGTTTTGGTTTTTAAGTAGATATTTGCTGGGGCCAACTTTCTCCTTTTCCTTCCTAGATAACTCACTCATAACGTTTCTCTTCTGATTCAGTGATTTCTTCTCCTGTGTTCCAGAAAACTTCCAGGAACCTGAGGAGGAGCTGGCACTAACAGCCATATTTCCCAATGGAGACTGTGAGGACCTTGGAAGGGGGTCAAAAGCCTGCGATGGAGTCGTCCACACTCCTGCTGAGCCCACCGGGGACTCAAGATGAAGGCTGGACCCTTGGGCTGTCCCTGGCTCATTTAACCTACAGGCTGGGGGCTGGCTCCCTCTCACTGGCTCCCAAGTCTCCATGGAGACTACAGAAAGCCCCGCCTGCTGGAGGCCTGCCACACTCACAGTTACCAGCTAGACGGTGGGACTTACTAGGACAAGCAGGACCTAAAACAGTGTCTCCCCTGGGAACCTACTCCCCACCCAGCATTTGCTGAGTCTGATCACAGGGAGGTTATTTTGTCTCTCTTGCTCGGTTTCTCTGAGCCACTGAGACAGATGGCTCTCTGCTTTGAGGCTCTGCAGAGCTGTGGCATCCCATGGTGTGTTTGCAGTGTTCCGGGCACATGCATGGGCACCAATCATTGAGAGTGCAGCTGGGAAGAATTCTGGGCCAGAAGTCATCAGAGCTGAGGTGTGGCCTTACACATGTCACTTAGTCTCTGGGGCTTCTGTTTCACAAATGCATGAGGGGGCCACCAGCCCAGTGACTTTAAACCAGGGGCAGCTTGTCCCTCCAGGCAGCACTGGAAACGTGTGTGTGTTGAGGGGGTCACAGTGACTGTGGGGGCACCCCTGGCATGTAGTGGGCATCCCACAATGTGCAGAACAGTCTCCGACAGCAAAGAATTGGTCCATTCAATGCCAGTTGTAGTACCTTTGAGACATTCTGGCTGAGCCAATGCCTTCTCCCTGTCACGGTCCCCCAGAGCACAGAGGGTCAGGCTTCCCTGGACCTTGGCTCCCAGAGCAAGCCAAAATAAAGACCACACTGTTGCCTTGGGGGCTTGTCGGGCCAGGGCCAAGAAGGTCTGTGTGCTGCAGGGCGGGGACAGAAATAGCCATGCATGCCTGGGAGAACAAAGAGCCTCTTTCTTTCTCATGTTGACATCGACTTTCTGTGCCAAGTCCTCTGGGTATAAGGATGCTAGGGAATTCCTATAGGCACCAAACAGAAGGAAAGCCAGGGGCTTGGACTACTGGGTATGGACTTGCTGTAGGTCTCAGGTCCGAGCCTAAGCTCATTGCAGACACAGCCCTGCTGGGTTCTGTGTTTCTGTGGGGTTCTGGAATCCCTTCCTGTGTGTCCGTGAGTCTGACAGAATCGATGATGTTCCCTTAGAGCCGGGAAATCCATGTGTTTACTCGCAGAGGGAACTCACCATTACCTCCCTTGTCTTCTTTGCCTGCCTTGGAGAAATCCAGAGTCTTCGGAATGGCAAAGGCAGCTCCTGGATTTCCCTGGAGGGGAGGCACTAGCTGAGGGAAGTAGCTCCCTTCATTCATGATGCACAGTTTACTCAGCAGACACACAACTGTGCCTACTATTTGCTCAGTGCCCTGCAAGGTGCTGCCTAACTTTGATTCGTTATTTCAGCTGTCTCCAAGATGGTGCCAAATGGTGCAATGGGAAACCTGTTTTGGTTGGGGGGCTCTATATCACTGGCCCCAGAACTCCCGGCTGCCAGGGTAGCCCCTACCCCCAGCCCCTTGCCCCTGGACAGCAATGGGTCTCACCTTTAGCCTCTGCCCCCAGTTCTGGTCTGACCCAACAGAGGGGCTCTGTGATATTGAGGAGGGGTCCTTCCTGCTCTGTGCCTCAACCTATTCTCCCTAATAGGGAGTCTAATCCTATTCCTTCCCTGCCTGATGAGGATGGTATGAGGACGAGCAGGACGTTATTTGGGGTTGTTTTTTGGCAGTGGGCCTCATTTTAATCCTGCAGGACTACCTGCCAGTAGATCCATCCAGCTGCTTCCTTGTAGACAAGAATGAGCTCAATGAATTGTGATTCACTGATTTTATTGATTTTGTTTTAAAACAGGGAGACTGGTATGTTTGAAGCTGCTATCATTTTCTATTTCTTATTTTCTTTGTAATCACCTTGTTAAAGTTTTCTTATTTGGTGGGAGAGGGAGCTTTGTTTAAGTGTGGAATTTGCCTAGGGCAGAAGTTATAAGGCTTCATAACCTTTTGTATGTATTGACAATATTTGAAACTCGGGAGGTTACGTATAAAAAATACCTAGTTTTCTGGGTGGAGGATGGGGCATGCTGTCATCTCAAGTCTGCTGTGGCTCACCCCCACCACCATTACCCCCTCCCCCACCCTTCCCATCCCCCACTGCACTTCATACATGGAGGACGTCTGCCCAGTGCTGGTCCAGGCGGGCATGTGAGTTTGTAGTCTCTGCTCCAAAGGATGGTTTACACATTTTCATTTTCATTACCTTCAGTATTCCTGTGAATGGTTCAAGAGAGAAAGTCTTTGTTTACTAAGATTTGGGTTCTCCCTCCCAAGTGACAATCAAGGGCTGAGATCCATCTCAGCTTCTTTGAGATGTGGTCACCATAGGCATCATCATTGTAGGGGCAGTCTCATTGCTGTCTTCTAGCAGACAGAAGAGTTAGGTGCCAGAAAGGACAATCTTGACGGTGGGTCCCTTCCCTGAAGGACTCTAAGAAGGCATAAAGGTTGGGGTGGAGGGTGGTGTGTGAAGGAGGAGGCCCTTGATTAGGTCAGTGGTCCCTGGGAGCCCTCCTCCAGGGGCTTCCAGCCGGGTGACAGTCTGGGCTCTCGGGTACTAGTCTTTCTAATATGGCAGTGGTTGTGGTGCTTCTGACTTGAATTGGAAATTCCCATATCTAATAAAGCCAAGAAGTACCTCGTTGATATCTTATTGAAAGCAAAATGGATCTTCTTCATTCTCATAAGGGGCTCCTAACCGGGACCCTGGAGAGCAGGGAAGCTTGGCAGATGGTGGAAATCTGTGGCCTGAAAGCCTCCCAGCCTCTGCCCTGGATGACATCTCCCCTGCCCTGCCAGCTGGGATTAAAAAACCCGTAGCCAAAAGCATAAGTACGTATTTAGAAAACGATTTTTACATTTTTATAGAGACAGGGTCTCACTACGTTGCTCAGGCGGGTTTCAAACTCCTGGGCTCAAGTGATCCTCCCACCTTGGCCTCCCAAAGTGCTGAGATGAGAGGCATGAGCTACTGGCCAGATTTTTGAAAAGATAGCATTCAGCTTAGGATACAACGGTGTGTGTGTGAGCGTGTGAGCACACACGTGCATGTTTAACCAGAGCTAAAACAACCTTAACTGAGTCTCAGAGAATGCTTTCTACTATTTGGGTCACACTTTTTCTCCTCTCAAAGTGTTTGTCTCCAAACTTTAGTGCACAGGAGTCCCTTGGTTGTCAAACCCAAAACTTAAGGCAAGCCTGCAAAGGGGCCAGGAGCTGAGCCCACCTACCCTAGCAGAGAACCGTGGATTCAGCCTTGCTGGAGAAGGCGAAGGAGTGCCTAGTTAACTTGAAAGCAGCCTGTGCTTTAAAGTGTAGCAAAGCAAAGCTGCAGGCTTTATTCCCTGGGGTCAGGAGGCCTGGACTTTGTCCTGTTTGTATGGCAAACATAGCCAGCCCAGTGAGTGAGTGCAGGAAGCTGGCTGTTTGTATCCAGGGGCTGCATAACCGCTTCTGACCTGGTTTTGTGTGTTAGTGGATCAAGGATTGGGACAGAGGCGGAATTTGGCCTGAGCAGCCTGCCACTTGTGTAACCTTGGAGCTCAGGAAGAAATGAGGTGCAAGGCAGGGTGGATAGCCAGGATCCCACATGGACCCTTCAGATGCTTTTGGTCTGAGCCAGAGCCCTCTGGGTCGCTTATATTTGGGGCTGCCTAATTGGGACTGGAGGCAGAGATGGCCATACTGGGACATGTATGTCATGGTTCACACTGTAGTGGGGACCAGGAAGTGGGGTAGCTCAGGTCCAAACCAGGGCTGGGCGCTGAGGCCACTGTGGGGTTGTGGTTTTGGCAAGGGTGAGAACCCTCTGTGGTGTCCTCCCTGGGCTCCCCAGCCCCAGCTGGGACTCCTGCCACAAATGCAGACCGAGGACTGCCTGTTCTTTGACCAGTGAAATTCAGAGACCCTCAAGGAAGGCTTGTTGTTGTCCTCGTCTGCACTCGCTTAGTAATTAGGTGCCTCGCTTAGTCCTGTGACCAAGCCTGATTTTGAGTTGTGGTTACAGAAACTCAGTTTGTGTCTTGTAGCCCTGAGTTCCTCCTCTTCCTCACCAGTTAACAATATCTCAGAGCAGGGTGTTGTCCTGAATCATTACCCCAACCCCAGCCTAAGCTCACCCTGACCACCACTGTCCCAGGTATATCACTGGCTCCAGAACTCCTGGCTGCCAGGGTAGCCCCCGCCCCCAGCCCCTCGCTCCTGGACAGGAGGGAGTGGGTCTCACCTTTAGCCTCTGCCCCCGGTTCTGGTCTGACCCAGCATATGGCAGCTCCAAAGAGCGGACAAAACCTTGAAGCAAGGCCAAAGGGCCAGGCCTGAATGGGAGGTCAGAGGGAAGAAGGCCCAGGAGAAGGTCTAAGCCAACCCTGTCTAAAAGGAATCTAACGCAGGCACGTAGGTAGCTTTCTATGGTGGCCACATTAGAAAAAGGTAAAAAGAAACAGATAAAATTAATTTTAATCATACATTTCATTTAGCCCAATATATCTAAAATATCATTTCAACTGTAAATTATCGAGACATTCTGCCCTCTGTTTTGCATATTGTCTTTGAATCCCATGAGAAGTTTACACTTAGAGCCCAATTCAAATATTACATTTTCATCAGAAAAACTTTATCTGTATTTAGATTTCATTAAATGTACACATCCTCAAATTGTTTCAAATATACTCAAAGGTTTTGCAGCTATGGAATTAGTATCTATTTTTAAATTTCAATTAATTAAAGTTTAGAATGCATTTCCTCAGATGCACTAGCCACATTGCAGCTGCTCTATAGCACTTATGGTTGGTGGCTACTGTATTGGACAGTACCCTTCGAGAACAGGGGAAGCCTGGCGCGGTGTCTCATGCCTATAATCGCAGCACTTTGGGAGGCCGAGGTGGGTGGATCACCTGAGGCCAGGAGTTCAACACCAGCTTGGCCAAGATAGTGAAATCCCATCTCTACTAAAAATACAAAAATTTGCCGGACATGATAGCGGGCACCTGTAATCCAAGCTACTGGAGGCTGAGGCAGAGACTCGCTTGAAACCGGGAGGCAGAGGTTGCAGTAAGCCGAAATTGCGCCACTGCACTCCAGCCTGGGTGATAGAGCGAGACTCCTTATCAAAAAAACAAAAAAAAAAAAAAAAAAAAAAAACACGGGAAACAAGTGAGAGGCCTGTCTTGGGGTTCATTGTGATTCCTGTGGCATTTGCCTCCACAGTCACCCAGAGCTTGCTGGTCACCCCAGACCCTTGGGCAAGGGCAGGACAGCGGCGTCCAGGAGTCGGCTTGGGCAGGGCAGCCTTCCAATTGCCCAAAATATGCGCCCTCCTGGACACCATCCTTGGAAGAGAACCTAGTTCCTTACCGATCCTTTCGTACGTCAGTCCACCCAGACCAATTCCAGCCTTGATGAGGCATTTCCCTCTGACCCAGCACCCACCCATGGGAGGCCCGTGTCTCCCGGCTGCGTTTCGCATCTCTGCTCCCAGGAATAAATGCTTTTACTCTAAAAATATGTGGCACGCGTGTTGTACGTGAAACAGCCACCAGCCTCGTGCTGAGTAGCCATAAAATCCGTGGTGTATTGAGCGCTGCGCTGCGCGTCCCGGCGGCCCTGCCAGGTAGGTGGATCCAGCCATCCCTTTTCCTTTTGCGGGAGAGACTGGGCTCGGGGGACGCCCGCGGCCACAGCACTGCGCTGCGAAGTGGCAGAGCAGGGATTTGATTCCCGGGCTCCCGGGCTCCACGGGCCTCCCCTTTCCACCTTATCTCCGTGCAGCTCAAGAGGCAGTCGAGCTCGATTCTTGACCAGAGAACGGAGCCCTTCTAAAACCCGGGGACTTGAATGCCTGCAGGCTACGCGGTGCGGTAGGGGCGGTCACAGCTTCCTCCCCAGCGCCCGCCTCCTAGGAGGCATTGCGCCCACTAGCGGGCGTCGCGGGGAGATGCTCTGGGCAGCTCGGAAACCACAGTGGCCTCGCCGGGAAAGAGAGCGCATAATCCAGGGTCAGGCACAGCCGCGATTTCCTCCCCTTACCCTGACAAGGCTCCCAGCCCAGTCGATACCTGTGTGAGGCCACAGCTGACCTTGATTGGGCTTTAAGAAGTTTTGTGTCACTCAACTTTGGAGGGAGGTTGTTTCTAAACCGAGCACATCCTAAGAATTCTTTCCGTGATTTCACTATGTTCTAAAAAATAGAGCTCATTTTAGAGTTGGACAGGGCAGGGGTTTCAGAACTGTAGGTCTGACTTCTAGCCCTGTGCCAATAACTAAATGACCAGGTATTCATCCGATCATCCAAGAAACATTTATTGAGCACCTATTATGTGCCCAATAACTGCTAGTTACTCTAGTGGGCAGTGAGATGAATTACCCAAGATGTGGCATTGCCCTTGAGTAGTTCCTTGCCTAGTTGGGACTGGGGCAAGGAGATGTGATACCAGCTGTGTGGAGTAAAGGCTTTAAGGGAGCCCATGGTGGGCTGGGCCAAGAAAGGCTTCCTGGAGGAGGTGCCGCCTGACTGAGACTCAAAGTAAGTGGTGTTAACCTGGAGTGTGGGGGAGAGAGCCTTGATGACAGAGACACGAGCAGGTACAAAGGTCAGCGACAAGGTACATGGCCATGTGGCCACTCTGGGAGCTTCAGGGGTTCAGGATGGCTGGAGTGTGGCACGCCAGAGCCACACTGTAGACACATGAAGATAGTCCCACCATCCTGGAGGAGAAAGTCGTGCTCGTGTTGGTTCTGATCATGCTCTGGGCTGGCTGTGAAGAGTGGACCAAAGGCTTCTGGGACTGTAAGCAGGAAGTCAAGGCTGTAGGCGGCAGTCGTGGTCTGGAAAGAAGAGGGGGAGGCAACTCTTGGGTCATGGAGTGAGGATGGGAGAGGCTGGTGTGAGAGATTAAAGAGGAGATCTGGTGCTGACGGTTGTGGGAGAAGAGAAGAGTCAGATTTCTGTTGCAGTGGCTGATGGATGTCCTTCACCCACACTGAGGTCAAGGAAGGAGACACACAACTCCGGGGCCACAAGAGTGTGCACAACTTTGAGGTCACTGAGTTGAAGGAGCCTGTGACTCCACCAAGCAGAGCTGCCCGGGAGGTGTGTGAGTCTCAGGAGAGAGGACAGGGCAGTAGAGACACGTTGTATGAGCCACCACCTTGTGCACAGCAGCCAATGGCATTTCACTCTCACAGGGGATGCAGGGAGTGAGAAGGCGGCTATGGACAGAAACACAGAAGAAAGACGCAAAAAAAAAAATAGAGTCCAAGATGGGGACTGAAGGTTTGAAGGAGCGGAATTAATCAGAGTTGAGTTTCAAAAAGATTGCTCCGGCTAAGGAATGCAGAATGGACTGGAGAGGGAGAAGCCACAGGCCTGGGCCAGTCACCCAGGAGGGAGAACAGAATCCTCCGGGGGAAGGAGCCTGATGTCTGCGCCCAAGCTTCTTACCTTTTGCCCATCTCACAGGTTCACGTGAGGCTCACACGGGTTTGTGGCAATGACACACACAACATCCAGGTGGAAGACAGGATTGTCCTCTCATACAGAATGCCCTCTCCTTGAAGAGCAGAGGTGGCACGTTGACCACCTCTCTGTTTTAAAACATGTTGAATTAGTAGCCAACATTTAAAATTCTGGAGATACTGCATGAAATTCTGATTTCTGGCTTCTCTTAGAAAAAACATAGGTCTTCCAACAGTCACCCTGCATTCTTGGCAGGAACTTAATAGCAGTTGCTCTCTTTAGATGGGACACTCACTTTTTTTTTTTTTTTTTTTTTTTGACGGAGTCTCACTCTATCGCCAGGCTGGAGTGCAACGGTGCGATCTCGGCTCACTGCAACCTCCGCCTCCCAGGTTCAAGCGATTCTCCTGCCTCAGCCTTCCAAGTAGCTGGGAATATAGGCAGCCACCACCACACCTGGCTAATTTTTGTTTTTAGTGGAGATGGGGTTTCACTATGTTGGCCAGGCTGGTCTCGAACTCCTGACCTCAGGTGATCCACCCACCTCGGCCTCCCAAAGTACTGGGATTACAGTTGTCAGCCACTGTGCCCTGCCAGTCACTCGCTCTTTATCACAGTCCCCACCACCCCCTAGTGCCTCCTTGACACTGTTAGTTGCCATTCGCCATCCTGTGGAGCTTGTATTTTCTTTTGCTGGGCCTGCTTTACTCATTTTCATTACCTGTTGGCATTTGTTTGTGACTCCTCTAGGGGTTTGGAGCACACAGGTGTCTTCATGTGAGGACTTGGTAGAAGTGCCTCTGTAGAGCCGCGTGCAGTGGCTCACGCCTGTCATCCCAGCACTTAGGGAGGCCGAGGTGGGCAGATCACGAGGTCAGTAGATCGAGACCGTCCTGGATAACACAGTGAAACACTGTCTCTACTAAAAATACAAAAATTAGCCAGGTGTGATGGCACGCGCCTGTAGTCCCAGCTACTCAGGAGACTGAGGCAGGGGAATCGTTTGAACCCAGGAGGTGGAGGTTGCAGTGAACCAAGATCACGCCATTGCACTCCAGCCTGGGTAGCAGAGGGAGATTCTGTCTCAAAAAAACAGAAGTGCCTCCGTAGAATGACACCTCAAGTAATCTGTTTCCTTTGCATGCACATCTTCTCGAGCCCTGCCTTTCAATCTGAGCCACAGGCTCTTCAAAAGTGTTCAATAATTATGTTTAATATATTTTAAACAGCCACAGTTTAAGAATTCTAACTTTTTTTAAAAAAAACTCACACATAGAACAAAATGTGTTATCAAGCACATTTAATTCGCTGGCAGCCACAAGACATTGATTGTGCCCCTAGGTTAGGTAGAAGGCCGTAGAAATGAACTTGCCATCGCTGTCCGATTGAAGAGTTTAACTTGATAGTGCATGGCCAGTGGCTGAAAAAATGCTACCGTTTGCCACTATTCTTTGTCAAGACTTTCTCAGTACTGACTCTTGAAATAAATTGGCTTACTGAAGCTAGTATAAGACTGCAAATGGCCATTGCAACTGCCATTTCAAATTTCTGAAGATGTATTAGAAGCGAAGAACCCACTGCCGTCAGGGGAAAAGAGGACCTAGGGAGATAGAAGGAAAGAATGGAAGACATTTTTTCTCTCTTGGAAAGGCTTTCACCATGTAACTACTGCACATTTTAATACACTGACAGCACTGGACATTATTCCAAAAGTAAGTAAAAACCTTCATTGTTTAACTTTATAATAAGCCAATGATTACTTGTGGATTCATTATGATAATAAAGCACTTCTGTGGGGATTTTCTTTTTTCTTTTTTTTTATGATGTGTTTTGCTTTAGAAAACAATTGAAAGCCACTTTTCTAAAAAAACGCTGTCTGCCGCTGCCCCAATTCCCCAAGTATTGGCTGGTGGGAGATGTGCTGCAGCGAGACCTCCCACCAGCAGGTGGCACTGCGCGCAATGCTCGCACCTCCCCTCAACACCCTTTCTCTCAGCAATGGCGGGTGATGATGGGGTCCTCTCTTTATAGGTGTGGCCATTCTAATGCCTGACCTCAGGTGCAGACCAGTATTCCCACCGCGCGGTACTCCTGACCTCGAGGAGGTTTACAGAAAACAATGGTGTTCTCCGTTTACCCTTCCGCGAGAACTGGGGAGTAGACTGCGGCGCAGAAGACGCAGTCCCGGGGAGAATTCGCGCCGGACGGCAGGCGGGGCGGCGGGCAGCCCCGGGGCGGGAGGGGTCCTGGCGAGAAGAGAGCCGGCGGCCTGAGAAGGCGACTGACTGAGCAGCGCACCCGTGGAGCGAGGAGGCGCGGTGAACTGAGCGGGTCCTGAGCTGACAGATACACTGCGCAGCTGAAACGGCGAGGGAGCCGACGGGCGAGTGAGGGGCGCAGCCATGATCACCTCGGCCGGTGAGTGCGGCTCGGAGCCAGCGCCTGGAGGGAGGAGCCGCCGTCGCGCCGGCTTTTAGCTGAGTCAGGGCCGGTGACTGGGCACCTCCCGGCGGAGCGCTGGCCTGGGCAGCTTCTCGCTGCCTAAGGCCCACCTCCGGGCCGGGGGCTGGGAGTCTGATCAGGCCACTGCTTGCTTCTCTGGCTTGAGGGAATCGAGCCGGGTCGACCGCCTTGGCATCCTTCCCCAACCACACCCCAGCGCCAGGACCCGAGGGGCTTCCTGGGCCTTCCCCCTACCCCAAAAGGGTTTCCCTTTTTTCCTCTGCCTCCCATTCTTGGTCGTGTGAGGTCGTCCAGCCCCAGTCCTTCCCCGCAGGGGGTCGGGGTGGGATGGGCTCCTGTGCCATTGAATAGTAAGGCAACCCCCTGGCCAGGCAGCCTAACAGCTACAGAAGTGTTTCTGGACGTGGCCGAGCGCCATTCTCCTTAGAATGAAACCCGGAATTAGGTTTGAGGTGGGTCATTTCTGGGTCCGACCCAAGGGTGTTCATTCAAAACAGATAGATAACTTTTGGGTTCGGTGAAGACCCTGAAGACGCCTTGGAGATACCTTTATACTGCGAGCCTACTTACGCTTTCGAGGTTATGTGCTCAGTCTGTTGATTGTACATTCAAGAAAGGTGGATGGATCTGCGGAGCAGGTTTCATACACGCAAACCATTGCATAGGTAGATTCACGTAGTGACTTTTGCAATGGAGTAAGTTACAGAGATCAAGTTTCAATTGAGACTTCAGCTCCCCCGACAGGTTGACTTGCCTGTAGCTGTCCAGAGCCTTGGTACTTTTTTCCCTTGCCTGCTTACATACCCTTTTCTCATTTTCCTACTCTGTGCTTGACCCACGAAAAAAAAGCATTTTATTGTAAACAAACTGGTGAGCAGAAGACAGTAATCTGAATGGTAAGGCGATCGAAAGTTTATTTTTACGAGGATTGGTTAAGGAGATCGTTGGAGATACTGGGAGACATAGTTACTTTCAAACATTTGAAGAGCTGTCACTTGTACCTGGAATAAGACTTTTTGTCCCCAAGGAATACAAGTAATCGCGAGATGAATTTTAGTTCGGTATCAGGAAGTTTTTCCAGTCAGAGCTTTGTACAGATCAAATAAACACTCAGTTTCTAGCCGCTTATAGGCCTCATTCTGTTTCAAATCCATCCATTACCATTGTTTCTTCTAACTTGGCCCAAACCACCTTCATCTCTTGTCTGGGTTACTATATCAGCCTTAAGGCTTTGTTTTCGACCATTACCTCCATACAGTCCGTTTTTCTTGTGAAGTATGCTTTTTGAAACTTTAATCACGTAATACTTCTTCGCTTACAATCCACCAGTGCTTCCATTGTGTTTAGAGCAGCCGTGTCCAACCCTTTGTCAAGGACTTTTTTTCTTATCTGTGGTGGCGGATATCGTGAAAATTATACACAAAGTTTTTTTTTTGTTTGTTTTTTGTTTTTGTTTTTAGCTCATTAGCTATCATTAGTGTTAGTGTATTTTATGTGTGCCCCAAGACAGTTCTTCTTCCACTGGGGCCCAGGGAAGCCAAAAGGTTGGACACCCCTGGCATACAGTAAAATCCAGACTGTTAACCAAGGACCCGCATGATCTGATTTCCACCTTGTCTTGTAGTACTCTCTTCTTCACTCAATACATCCTAATCACACTGGCTTTTTTGTCCCTTGAATATGTCAGTTTCTTTCCTATCTCGGGGCCCTGGCACACTCTGTTCCTTTCTAGTCTTCTTTTCCTCAGATTTTCCCTTAGCTTCTCAGTCTTTCCTCTCACTCAAATGTTATCCTTCCCTGATCATTCTATTGAAACACGCTTACTCTCTCTCCACCACGACTCTGTAGTTACCTTGTTTGTTTACTTGCCTGATTACTGTCTTTCTCTCCCTGGTAGAATTTTGAGCAGGAAGCTTGTTTTCACAATTCTTAGAACACTGCTGAGAGCATGGCAGAAATTCAAAAGTATGTCTTGACTGAAGAGCTCAGTCAGCTAATCAAAGCAATTCATCAGTCCCTTGAGTTTTTAAAATAGAGGCTGAAAAAGCACTTGGTGACAATATAATAGACTTTAAGCCTCTTTAAGGTGGCAAAACTAATAATTTTTGAGGTCCTCTCCTGAGATTCTGTGGTGATCATATAGTACGTGTTTATTAATGCCATTGAAGTTTATTGGGTTACTTGTCAACTGTCTTTAAAATATTTTGTCACTTTGTTTTCTGTCCTATGGCTCACGTTGGCTTAGAATTTGTCCCAGGTGCTAAACAGGCTAGTGTCCTGGTTCTGGTGTGGACTAGTCAATTTGTTCATTCATTTATTGACCAGGCAGTTGCTAGGCACTAGCATACGGTGGTGAATAAGAGCTCAACATGTTCTATTAGTTTTTTTCAAGAGGTTTGACCATGCAGGGGAGTGGAGAGAGAGAGAGAGAGGTGTTTTTAGGGGGGGGATGTGTGATTTTGTGTGTTTTTGTTTTTTTTTTTTTAAACATCATACAGACACATAAAGGCAAGTTGTGCTAAAAAGCTTTAAAACAATAGTCCCCCACCTCACTTTCCCTCCCCTGATCCCCAGAGGCAACTATTCCCAACTTTTAAGCTGTGTCTGCTGTAACATATCTCCATATTTGTAAATAATATCCAAATATTTCTGTCAATTGATTCAACAAGTTTAGACCAATATCTGCTCAGTTCCTATAATGGCATAAGAAGTTTTTAGCATCCTTAGGCCTTTCCCATTCTCTCCCCTCTCCAGAAGAGAGTTCTGTTTTGTTTTTAAAATGGGAAGTACTAATGTATGGAGTGTATTTTATTTAGTTCTGGTCCATGGCCAGAGGCTGAGTTTCCAAGCCAGGACAATCATGTAACCGGTTAGTCATAAGTGGAACCAAACCAAAGAATGTAAAAATCCATCTCCCTGTTTGGTAAAAGCCGTTCAGATACATTGATTGAGGATAGGTAGCGGTTTTAGTATTAGGTGTTCTGTTATTTAAGATCTGTTCTACATTTAAAGCGTTCTGGCCTGTCCTCTTACTCCTTATCACTAGTTTGCAATTTTTTCTTTTTCATTGATTGAATTTTGAAATTTATCTGTTCCCTGTGCTGTCCATTCAGAATCCCTGTTCTGGCCTTGTCATACCAACCTGGAGTACCAAGAGGTTCTTTATATCTGCTTTTATGCTACTTTAGTTTTGCTTGGTAGATTTTGTATCTTTTCCTGTATGGCTCTCTAAAGACTGCTTAAGCTATTTGGCAAACCTATACTTGTCCATTAGAAATGGCTACATCTAACTAAGTTGCCTTGACACTTTTTAATCAAATCACAGTTTCAACTCAGTGTTCTGGAAGGATTTTAAAACCCACATGGAAAACATTTGAGAGTGGTTTCCTTTGTGGTGTAAGTACAATAATTTCCTGTATCATTTACTATATTTCAAGCTGTGTTCTTTTGGAGAGGACAATTATTCCTTTTACTCTCCTATGTTAGTGGTAATACCCTGAGGCTGAGAGAAGCCATATGGAGAACACTGTGCTTGGGTAATTGAATTCAGAATGAGTATGATTGTTCATCATTTAGTAAAACCCAGGTTACTTGTGATAAGAAAGAGGTGCCATAATATACACACCTTGAAATAATTGAAGTATTTTACCTTGTTGAGTTGATGACTAAATGTTCCCATTTTTGTAAGTAATCTTATAACTGTTGATTTATTTTGTATGAATAATTTTATTCTAAAATTGTACAGGAAAGTTTCCCATTTTAATCAGTAAATTAGGCCAATGGTTCTCAAACTATAGGAAGCAAAAGAATCACAGTACTGGGCCCCATCTCCATAATTTTTGATTCAGTAGATCTGGAGTGGGGCCAAGAATTTGTATTTCTAACAGGTTCCCAAGCAATGCTAATGCTGTTATTCCAGGGACCACACTTTGAAAACCATTGAATTAGGCAAGTGATGTGATATATGTGGTGCCATGAGGGTTTGATAATATAGTTAAGTCTTAAACTTGAGATATAAACCTTTACACTTTCAAAGAAAAATAATCATTCCCCTAGAGAAGTTACCCCTCAAAAAAATTGTTTTTCAGCCATCATATATTTTTGACCAGGTGTTAATTTCCACTTTAATGAGAATGTGTTTCATAATCATGTTACATCTTTTCTCTCATAGCTGGAATTATTTCTCTTCTGGATGAAGATGAACCACAGCTTAAGGTATGAATTGAAGAAAAAGTAACTAGGCTTAGTGTGAATACTGTGAAGCCTTTTGAATTTAGTGATGTCTGTAATCTTCCATCATTTAAAGTTGCTATCCTAGCTGACTTGTACCCAATTATTGTAACCTAGCCAGAGAGGATAGTATTTTGGCCACAGCAGTTGGTTTCCCTTGAGTTTAACAAAGCTAAGACAAATAAACCTCATTACGGCACTTGAATAGCCCCCTAATTTCCCTTTTTTTTTTTTTTTAATCTTTCTCCTTTTTTGAGACAGAGTGTCACTTTGTCACCCAGGCTGGAGTGCAGTGTGTGGTCATGGTTCACTGCAGCCTCGACCTCCTGGACTCAAATGATCCTCCCACCTCAGCCTCCCAAGTAGCTAGGACTATAGGCGTGCACCACCACACTCAGCTAAGCTATTTTTAAATTTTTTTGTTGTGATGGGGTCTCACTATGTTGTCCAGGTTGATCTCAAACTCCTGCTTCTGGGCTCAAGTGATCCCCCTGCCTTGACCTCCCAAAGTACTGGGATTACGAGTTTGAGCCACCACACCTTCCCCTCCCCTGACCCCAGTTTCGTTATCAACAGAAAACACAAAAAGGTGTTGCTTCTCTTTCACATATTTAAAGTTTTTTATTTGATGGAAATTTGGGATGTACTTCTAGTGGCTCTAGATACTTGATTCCTATACATCTAAACCAGCAACCTGGAGGTAATTGTTTATATTCAAAGAAGAAAAATGTTGATGATTGGAGAAAGAAAAGAAATGTGTAAACTCAAGAAAAAGTATAAGTTGATAAATTTTTATATTTGTCATAGAGTAAAAGTTTGAGTAAATATTACTGAGGATTTGATCATTGATTTGCTGAAAATAATTTTTTAAGGAAGTGTAATGATAAGTCTATCTCAAAATAGGATTTTGGTTGTCTTTTACAGGAATTTGCACTACACAAATTGAATGCAGTTGTTAATGACTTCTGGGCAGAGATTTCCGAGTCTGTAGACAAAATGTAAGAAGTTATTTTTATAAATCAGAATAAGGTAGATCAAATTTAATTGTCAATGTGGGTCTTGTGGCTTATTGATTCATTTAGAAATTTGCTGTTAACTGAATTGTGGCTTGAATATTTAGATTTGGGATTTTTAGGGAAAACCACAGTTTGAACTAGACCTGTACTTCTAATTTCTTTCAGAGAGGTTTTATACGAAGATGAAGGTTTCCGGAGTCGGCAGTTTGCAGCCTTGGTGGCATCTAAAGTATTTTATCACCTGGGGGCTTTTGAGGAGTCTCTGAATTATGCTCTTGGAGCGGGGGACCTCTTCAATGTCAATGATAACTCTGAATATGTGGAGACTATTATAGGTAATTATCATTTATCTGGTAAGGCTTTATCTTGTCGGCTTCTTTCTTGCTATAGTGCACATAGAAGCTTTTTTCCTGAATTTGATGTTGCCAAATTTCATTTTAATTGGAAGTTCATAATCTTTGTGTAATAATTTTATGCAGGCTGAGTTTTTAGATCTGCCCTTCAACTGAGTGCTGGTTCTCAGCGGTTGTGATGATCACCAGTCCAATAAGCATACTGTTAGAGGAAAAGATTAAATCAGATTACTATGAGTAACAAGTGGTACCAGTTTATGTAGTTTTTTTTCGAATACAAGAAACCATTATTGAGTATCCGCATTGTGCTAGGCACCATGCTAGTCACTCTGCATACCATGGTTTATTCCACAACTACCCCGTGAGGAAGGAGCTAGCCGTTTTACAAATGAGACAACTTGGGTTTTGAGGTGATAAAGACATGGTTATTAAATAGGAGGATAAAATTTAAAACCTGGTTTTACTCACTCCAAAACCCATACTGTTTCTACATGTAACCATTGTTTTCTTACTTGTTTCCTTATTTTTGAAGGAAGGGGATAACACACGGGCAAGGCTTTGAATTCTCTGACACATATTTCAACCAGAGTTGTAAATTCAACCAGTTATGTAAGATTTTATACAAAGATTTTATAGCGTAAAAAAATGCTTGAAAACTCTTGATGTAGTAAATGAAAGAAGGGACTGCATACCCTTCAGACATGTCTTTTTCAAACTTTGGATTCATAGTACAGAGAGCTCAAGGGTATGTTCTGTCAGGACTGTACAGTGTAGATATTTCACATTGCTGATTAATAGAAGATCTGTATTATTCACTTGAACACGTACAAGGAGGAGGTTGGTATTCTCTTTCAGAAATTGGGAAATGCTGCACAAGGGGGTTGATGGAGGTATCTTCATCTGTCCCTGGGATTCTGTGTTCATGTTTTTAAAGTTTTTGCTATGATGATGATAAAATTTTGCAAGTTACTTTATTGCTGTCGGATGCTCATTGAATTGGGCTGTCATCTGTGAATCCAGTGGGAAGAACTGATGGCTTAAAAGGATGGACCATATTATTTGAAACTAGAGTACTTTCTTCACTTTAAGCTAGAAGTAGGGGGTGAAATACCTTACTTACCTCTTCTATTTGATGGATTTTTGTGTTTTAAATAGGGGCAGGATCTCACTGTGTTGACCAGGGTGGTCTGAAACTCCT
>NW_012105975.1:685624-700960 GCF_000951045.1 Mandrillus leucophaeus | reverse complement strand
GTTATCAACAGAAAACACAAAAAGGTGTTGCTTCTCTTTCACATATTTAAAGTTTTTTATTTGATGGAAATTTGGGATGTACTTCTAGTGGCTCTAGATACTTGATTCCTATACATCTAAACCAGCAACCTGGAGGTAATTGTTTATATTCAAAGAAGAAAAATGTTGATGATTGGAGAAAGAAAAGAAATGTGTAAACTCAAGAAAAAGTATAAGTTGATAAATTTTTATATTTGTCATAGAGTAAAAGTTTGAGTAAATATTACTGAGGATTTGATCATTGATTTGCTGAAAATAATTTTTTAAGGAAGTGTAATGATAAGTCTATCTCAAAATAGGATTTTGGTTGTCTTTTACAGGAATTTGCACTACACAAATTGAATGCAGTTGTTAATGACTTCTGGGCAGAGATTTCCGAGTCTGTAGACAAAATGTAAGAAGTTATTTTTATAAATCAGAATAAGGTAGATCAAATTTAATTGTCAATGTGGGTCTTGTGGCTTATTGATTCATTTAGAAATTTGCTGTTAACTGAATTGTGGCTTGAATATTTAGATTTGGGATTTTTAGGGAAAACCACAGTTTGAACTAGACCTGTACTTCTAATTTCTTTCAGAGAGGTTTTATACGAAGATGAAGGTTTCCGGAGTCGGCAGTTTGCAGCCTTGGTGGCATCTAAAGTATTTTATCACCTGGGGGCTTTTGAGGAGTCTCTGAATTATGCTCTTGGAGCGGGGGACCTCTTCAATGTCAATGATAACTCTGAATATGTGGAGACTATTATAGGTAATTATCATTTATCTGGTAAGGCTTTATCTTGTCGGCTTCTTTCTTGCTATAGTGCACATAGAAGCTTTTTTCCTGAATTTGATGTTGCCAAATTTCATTTTAATTGGAAGTTCATAATCTTTGTGTAATAATTTTATGCAGGCTGAGTTTTTAGATCTGCCCTTCAACTGAGTGCTGGTTCTCAGCGGTTGTGATGATCACCAGTCCAATAAGCATACTGTTAGAGGAAAAGATTAAATCAGATTACTATGAGTAACAAGTGGTACCAGTTTATGTAGTTTTTTTTCGAATACAAGAAACCATTATTGAGTATCCGCATTGTGCTAGGCACCATGCTAGTCACTCTGCATACCATGGTTTATTCCACAACTACCCCGTGAGGAAGGAGCTAGCCGTTTTACAAATGAGACAACTTGGGTTTTGAGGTGATAAAGACATGGTTATTAAATAGGAGGATAAAATTTAAAACCTGGTTTTACTCACTCCAAAACCCATACTGTTTCTACATGTAACCATTGTTTTCTTACTTGTTTCCTTATTTTTGAAGGAAGGGGATAACACACGGGCAAGGCTTTGAATTCTCTGACACATATTTCAACCAGAGTTGTAAATTCAACCAGTTATGTAAGATTTTATACAAAGATTTTATAGCGTAAAAAAATGCTTGAAAACTCTTGATGTAGTAAATGAAAGAAGGGACTGCATACCCTTCAGACATGTCTTTTTCAAACTTTGGATTCATAGTACAGAGAGCTCAAGGGTATGTTCTGTCAGGACTGTACAGTGTAGATATTTCACATTGCTGATTAATAGAAGATCTGTATTATTCACTTGAACACGTACAAGGAGGAGGTTGGTATTCTCTTTCAGAAATTGGGAAATGCTGCACAAGGGGGTTGATGGAGGTATCTTCATCTGTCCCTGGGATTCTGTGTTCATGTTTTTAAAGTTTTTGCTATGATGATGATAAAATTTTGCAAGTTACTTTATTGCTGTCGGATGCTCATTGAATTGGGCTGTCATCTGTGAATCCAGTAGGAAGAACTGATGGCTTAAAAGGATGGACCATATTATTTGAAACTAGAGTACTTTCTTCACTTTAAGCTAGAAGTAGGGGGTGAAATACCTTACTTACCTCTTCTATTTGATGGATTTTTGTGTTTTAAATAGGGGCAGGATCTCACTGTGTTGACCAGGGTGGTCTGAAACTCCTGGCCTCAAGCAGTTCTCCTGCCTTGGCCTCCCAGAGTGTTGGAATTAACCGACGTGACCCACCACAGCCAACCTGTTTTTTTTTTGTTTTTTTTTTTTAATGAAAGTTTATGGGTTTTTTACAATAGTGATCTACAAATGCTTACAGTGCCACCATTGTACAAATTGTGCTTTTAAACTGGACTGTTGGTACGAAGTGCTATGGCATGGTAGATGCTTTCTCTGTCTCTAAACACTGTATGATTTTACCTTTGGAAGGTGAGTTTTGATCAATAGACCAGTTCTGTTTGCATTTATTTACTTAAAAGAGGGGTTCACCCTTGCTCTAGTTTTGTAGGGCACATTTTTTAAGATGTCAGTGAGATTCGTGAGGGGATATGCAAGATAGGATTTGGAAAAGGCTTTCTAATGTCTTAGTGAATATCGTAAACAGTACCTCCAGAAAATCCAGGACTCATGAATCTCCAAGTTATGACAAGGCTTTAGCAGGAAATGAGGCTGAGTTTTAGTTATAAACCTGGGATATATTTATGACATATATGTAAACCTGGTGAATGAGAACATGAATCTCATTTGAAATCTGGGACCTACATTTTTCCCCCTCAGTTATATAATCTAAGGAAAATTCCCCAGATGTTCTAATTTTGAGGTTCCTCTCTGATGCGGTAGGGGTAATGTTTCCTCACTTAACTACAGTTGGTTCAAAAAGCTCACATTAGGGCCTGGTGGACATTTTCTACAACTGGAATTCTTTAAGGTCTATTTTGTATTATAACATCCACTGTGTTTGTTTGTTTGTTGGCAGAGTTTTTCTCTGTTGCCCAGGCTGGAGTGCAGTGGCGCGATCTTGGCTCGCTGCAACCTCCACCTCCCTGGTTCAAGTGATTCTTGTGCCTCAGCCTCCCAAGTAGGTGGAATGACAGGTGCACAGTACCACACCCGGCTAATTTTTGTATTTTTTGTAGAGATGGGGTTTTGCCGTATTGGCCAGGCTGGTCTTGAACTCCTGGCCTCAAGCGATCCGCTTGCCTTGGCTTCCCAGGATTTTTGAATTACAGATGTGAGCCACTGACCCAGACCACTGTATTCTTACTAACTATACTTGAACCTTCATGGTTCTACCTGAATCTTGAATGTAGTATATTCCAATTTATAAAAGTCCTCTGCTTCCTTCAAAATATAGACCCATTTAACCCGGGTCATCTATTAGGCCAACAATCATTTCTGCTAGTTCAAATTATTTTTATTTCTTGGGGTGTGGTTTGTAAGTAATAAATCTTGCCCTCATCTCCTTATTTCTCTTTGAAAGGGAAAGAGACAAGCCAATGAATTATGGAGAGGATAATTAATGTATATGTCATTCCTCTTGGGTAACTGTTTTATCTTCCTTATGAAGATGGAAGGCTTAGGGAAATGCCCTTCTTTTGGTTGTACTTAGAAAGTTTAAGGTGTGATTGCAAAGAAATATAGCTAAATTGCAAATAAATGTTTCTTATCAGGTGTACTATTGATATCCTTCAGTATGTCACACCCTCCCCTCCATGCACCCAAATCATTGTGAAATAGGAAGCTAAATTGGGCACAAACACTTATGCATGAATGTTCAGACACCTTGGGAGAAATAGGTTCCACCTCCCTCACACTGAGACAATAAATAGAGTCAGGAACCACATAATGACAGACTACATAGACAACAGATGTCCCATAAGAGTACAATACCATATTTTTACTGTGCCTTTTCTGTGTTTAGACACAAATACTATTGCCTATAGTATGCAGGACAGTAATATGCTATACAGGTTTGCAGCCTAGAAGCACTAGGCCATACCATATAGCCTAGCTATGTAGTAGGTTATATACCATTTAGGTTTGTGTAAGTTCAGTCCATGATGTTTGCACAATGATGAAATCACCTAAAGATATATTTTCCAGTATGTATTACTGTCATTAAGCGACACAGGACTGTTTTTCAAAGGATCTGCTACAGTTACTGGAAAAGTTTTTGGAAATCTTTGGAATTGCCTTTTAAACCTGTGGCACATTGCAAGTCATTTCACCATTACTCTACAGAGACAATTTAGACATAGTTCTTACTCTCAGGTTGCTAATAGTTTCATTAATGCGAAGAAGTCCGATATACTACTATATGATAATTGCTATAATAGGCCTTTTAAAATAACTTCAGCAATGGCAAATGTTTGTTTTTTGAAAGTGACACAGCAGCTATTTGTAGCCAATTCTTTTGAATAAGCAGCTTAATCGGGTAGAGTAATAGAATTTTTATCAAAATGAAGTAACAAGATAAAAACTTCAAAAATAAATTAAATAAGAGACAGGGTCCCATTGTGTTGCTCAGGCTGGCCTTAAACTCCTGGGCTCATGTGATCCTTCTGCCTCAGCCTCCTGAGTAGCTGGGACTGTGGGTGAGCACTACCATACCTGGCAGATAGAAATGTTTTGAATAATGTCAACTGGATTGGAATTAGTGTATAGTTCTCCAGTGTAAATATTATGGGAGAACAGTGTTAATTCAAATTTATAAGTTCTAGCATTTCAAAATTTGGTTAGTGCTTTACTGTCATCCCGTAAGTATATATGATTATAAATGTAGGCATTGCCCTTTCTGATAGTTTAGCCCACAAGATAATCAGTTATT
The DNA here is from genome assembly GCF_000951045.1 of Mandrillus leucophaeus. Taxonomy (NCBI): domain Eukaryota; kingdom Metazoa; phylum Chordata; class Mammalia; order Primates; family Cercopithecidae; genus Mandrillus; species Mandrillus leucophaeus. The sequence continues at coordinate 696,303 of NW_012105975.1, read as the reverse complement.
TTATTTCCTCAACAGCAAAATGCATTGATCACTACACCAAACAGTGTGTGGAAAATGCAGATTTGCCTGAAGGAGAAAAAAAACCAATTGACCAGAGATTAGAAGGCATCGTAAATAAAATGTTCCAGCGATGTCTAGATGATCACAAGTATAAACAGGCTATTGGCATTGCTCTGGAGACACGAAGACTGGACGTCTTTGAGAAGACCATACTGGAGTCGGTAGGTAGATGATGTTATTTTAGAGATTATTGTTGATGGGGAATCAGCAAAGCAAGTTATTCAAACTGAAACTTTCATAGGCATGAAAAGAAAATCTAGTTTAGAAATAATAAGATGCTCTTTTGCCAAATATCTTATTTTCATATTTATTTATGAACCTTGGTTGTGTTTTGTGTTCATGGAATATCTGCGTTTATCTTATCACATAATCCTTTGAAGTCTTGCATGGGGAAGTTGTATTAATTACTCTGCCCTTTTTGAGAATAGCCGGGTGCAGTGGGTGGCTCGTGCCTGTAATCCCAGCACTTTGGGAGGCCGAGGCGGGCAGATCACGAGGTCAGAAGATCGAGACCATTCTGGCTAACATGGTGAAACCCCGTCTCTACTAAAAATACAAAAAATTAGCTGGGCGTGGTGCTGGGCGCCTATAGTCCCAGCTACTCGGGAGGCTGAGGCAGGAGAATGGCATGAACCCAGGAGGCAGAGCTTGCAGTGAGCAGAGATCATGCCACTGTACTCCAGCCTGGGCAACAGAGCAAGACTCCGTCTCAAAAAAAAAAAGACAATAAACTACTATTTTAATTCATTTATTAGGGTTAAAACTACTCAACTATATTTCTGTTTTGCAGTGTTTGCAATAATTAAGACAATTTAAGTCACCAACCGAAGTGGTCAGAAAGATACAAAGCTGAGTAAAATGGACATTGATCTGCAGGCTTACTTGGCCTCACCAACTATTTCTTTCCATGAGCTAGCTCTCTGTACACTAGCCATTTTGGTGTCTTCTCATCTAGATGAACCCCGCCTCATTTCTCCTTCCAGAAATATTTTTTACATTTATTTATTTATTTATTTATTTTTGTGAGATGGAGTCTCGCTCTGTCAACCAGGCTGGAGTGCAGTGGCACAATCTTGGCTCACTGCAACCTCTGCCTCCGGGGTTCGAGCAATCCTCCCATCTCAGCTTCCTGAATACCTGGGATTACAGGTGTGTGCTGCCACGCCCAGCTAATTTTTGTATTTTTAGTAGAGATGGGGTTTCACCATGTTGACTAGGCTGGTCTCGAACTCCTGACCTCAAGTGATCCACCCGACTCAGCTGCCCAAAGTGCTGGGATTACAAGTGTGAGCCACCGCACCCGGCCTCCATTCCTTTCTTTGCCTGCTTTATTTCTCCTCACAATTCAGAACTTAGCTCAACTATCACTTGTTTGCAGAACTTTAATCCCAATACCCATGCCCTCCTCAACCCCTACAGCAAAGACTAGGTCCAGTTCTGTTGTTAATCTTATGGAGCCCTATATATTTTTTCATGGTGTTTATCCCTTGATAATTATTAAATAGTTAATAGCTATCTTTCCCACCAGGTGTAAGCTATATCGGGACAGGTATTTGTGCCTTTTTCACCACTGTATCCCCAAAACCTAGGTCAGTGTTTAACATCAATAATACGATTTGTTTAAATGAGTAAATGCATGAATGGCCTAATGTGATATAATGGCCTTTGTTTCCCTCTCAATTTCATTTTTGTACAGTTGTAGCCCATCCTTGTCTTCGCGTGTATAAGATTAAATTTTTTGCTTTCATTGATTCAACAAATATTTTTTGAATGCTTACTGTTTGCCAGATACTGTTCTAGGCATTGGAGATGTGCACTGTTCCCACTCATACATGTTTTGCTCTCTGTGGTTTCAGTTACCTGCAGTTAACTACAGACTGAAAATATTAAATAGAAAATTCCAGAAATAAACAATTCATAAGTCTTAAATTGTGCACCATTCTGACTAGCGCAATGAAATCTCTCACCGTCTCTTTCCATCCCACATGGGATGTGAATCATCCCAGTAGATCCATGCTGTATACACTGCCTATTAGTCACTTTAGTGGCCACCTTGCTTATCAGAGTGACTGTTGCAATATCACAGTGCTTGCGTTCAGATAATCCTTATTCTACTCAGTAATGGCCCCAAAGCACAAGAATAGTGATGTTGGCAATTCAGATATGCTAAAGAGAAGCCTTAAACTGCTTCCTTTAATTGAAAAAGTGAAAATTCCCAACTTATTAAGGAAAGAAAAAAGCATTGTATGCTGAGGCTGCGCTACAATGTACATAAGAATGAATCTTCCATCCATACAATTGTGAAGAAGAATACAGAAATTTGTGCATAATTTATATGGAGTTTGGTACTATTTGTGGTTTCAGGCATCCACTGGGGCTGCTGGAACATACTCTTCTCAGGTGAAGGAGCACCTACTATAGTAGCAAACAAGACCAGCAAATTTCCTGCCCAAAGCAAACAGTTCATTGGGGAATCTAGAAGGGGAACAAGCAGTCAAACAAATAAGTATATAAAGTAAAAGAATGAGAAATGTTTTTAAAAAAATAAAGCAGAGTAATAAATGCATCTTATTTTGCATCCCAGTGCACACATACATATAGATGTAATTTAAGCTTTATGAAACCAATACTTACCTTACTACTTGTGATATAACTCTGTTGTTTTTAAATTGTATTTTTTATTTTTTTAATTTGCTAATCACACTTCATTAAATTGATTTTATTACGCAGTGGGAAGTCACAGCTCACTTTTTGAGAAACATTCCTGTAGCTTTCAGTGTGCTAATTTATGTTGAAGGCCTTTTACAAGGTGAAGTCTCAAATATTGGGGGTACTTTAGAGAATCACCAAGTAAACACATAGAGCCTGGATCAAAGTTGTCTCATAGGGATAGCATCAGACAGATGTAACAGCACTCAGTGCTTGAGTCACTCAGAGCTGTGTTGTGTTTCCTGGCCAGCAATTAAGTGTAGGCAGTAAGTCATGAGGCAGTCTAGTAGCAAGGTAAAAAGCAGAAAGACTTCAGCAGACACATTTGGAAAACATAGCTACTTAGTGTATGGACAGTTGTATATCTTTTATAGTAATTAACAGCATCACTTTATTATAGTGCACTATGTTCATATAATGCTGATTCTGAGTACCACTAAATATTGTTTTTAATACATTTTTTATGATGATGTGAAAATATGTAATTCTTTTAAGATTTTCATCTAAAATGGTTTAAAATTCTTTTTATTGTTTAAGAGGTTTAAATAATTGTCTTCTTAGATTGACTAAAGAAGCAAGATTAAAATAATTCACTATGTAAATAAACATAATATCCAATAACTAGATAACATTGTATCTTTATCTCTTTCAGAATGATGTCCCAGGAATGTTAGCTTATAGCCTTAAGCTCTGTATGTCTTTAATGCAGAATAAACAGTTTCGGAATAAAGTACTAAGAGTTCTAGTTAAAATCTACATGAACTTGGAGAAACCTGATTTCATCAATGTTTGTCAGGTAATGATATTACATTATGTTTCATTGCATTGCTCCACGCTGTACTGTGTTACACCACTTCACATTTTATTACTTTATATTACTGTAATGACTTTATACATGTATCTCAATTGATCTTCACAGCAGCCCTGTAAAGATAAGGTATGTGCTTTATATTCCTTTTTATTAATAAACTAAATCTCACAACACTAAAAAGCTATTTTGTTGTAACACATTCTTTCTATGTATTTTTTCTTTTGAAAATAATCCAATCATTTAAGGAAATTTTTAGAAATAAAGAGGGTTTTTTAAAAAGCTAGAAGAAAAGATTAAAGTAGTACCTATGCTATACTATGTTGTTCTAAAGAGAATTCAAAGTGTATAAATTATGTATGGTTTCATTACCCTACACAACAAAATAGTTGGGTATCTTTATTTCTTTCTATATATGAATTTGCTTACCCATAAAAAGAATTTCAGATGGTACAGAAAATACATAAAATGAAAAGTAAAGCTTCCCTTTCCCATCATTTGGGCTTTTTCCCAAAGGTAAGACATAGATATTTTTCCCTACTTATTTGCACGTAGATCTGTTGCATTCTTTTAATGACTGTATTGTATTTTATTGACTGGAGGTGTGCATGGGTTTACTTTTTAACAATTGGTTTATTGTATACATTTTTTGTATTCTGTTTAGGGCATAGCATTTTATTTTACATTTTGTTATTAACTATAATGTGCTCCTGTGTATTTTCATCCTCTAGGCTTTAAAAATTTAGATTAAAACACTGTTTTTTACAATGCCTTTTAAAGCAAATTTGAAACAAAACACTAGAAGAAGAAATATCCATGTTTAAATCACCCAAAGTCAACTTACTATTCTAACTTGATTGTTTACATCACCCAAAGTCAATTTAGTATTTAATAGTGTATTTCCTTTCAGTTTTCTCTACGTAGGTTTTTGGAGTTTTGTTGTTTCTAAATATTTTTCATAGTTTTTTTAAAACTCACATGAAAAATAGTAGTTCCCTGCCCTCTTCCTGTCTGTATTTCAGTTTTATTCCTTAGAGGCAATTTTATTTCTTTCAGCTGTTTTATTCCTTATCCTTTTATTATTTTAAAAAACTTTATTGTTCATTTTTAAAAGAATATCTTTTTGAGCAGATAATATTTTCATGTGATTTCAAATTCAAAAAGAATTATGGGGTATACAATGAAGTCTTCCTATTACTTGGCTCCAGCTACCAAGTTCTTTTCTCTGTGGATAAACAAGATTAATTGTATATAGCCTTTAACATTTTTCCGTGTTCTAACTCTTCGTAGACTCTTCTTCTCTTCCTTGATTGTTGTAATCATTCAGTGTACGTACTTTGCCTTACTTAATCATTTCCCTATTGTTGACCACTTATTTTGTTTCTATTATTTCCTGTTCTTAATTTATAATAACTTTGATTAATGTGTTTATTTTGAAGTTGAGTTACTTGCTGCCTAAGAGAACAAGAAAATTTAAATTGAGTTTTTAAAAGAAAAATTCTAACTTTCTTGGATAATTTTGTTAAAACAATGGCAGATCATAAGAATAGTAAGAGAAATGCTTCAACATGGTAGTTTTAGTGTCTCATGACCTGGCCCAACACAACACAATGTATGTTAAATCAATGAGTAACTTCCATAACATATGGTAAGGCAAAAAATACAAATTAAGGAGCACTTAGGTATAAGTTATGGATAAGATTTAAAGAAGCCAGGATTCATTCAACAACCCCTTTAAGTACCTTGTAGATGAAGTTTTTAATTATTAAATAATTTTAAAACTTTCTTTCTCCATTTCAGTGCTTAATTTTCTTAGATGATCCTCAGGCTGTGAGTGATATCTTAGAGAAGCTGGTAAAGGAAGACAACCTCCTGATGGCATATCAGATTTGTTTTGATTTGTATGAAAGTGCTAGCCAGCAGTTTTTGTCATCTGTAATCCAGAATCTTCGAACTGTTGGCACCCCTATTGCTTCTGTGCCTGGATCCACCAATACGGGTACTGTTCCGGGATCAGAGAAAGACAGGTATAAGTACCTTTTTCTGCATGAAAACTAATTGAATAATCTTTATTTCATTTTGGGGACAGGTAGAATATTTATAGGAAGCATATTCTAAGAATAAATTTTGCCACTAGCTTTCATAGATTGTAAATTCTTATTAGGCTATTGCTCTGTTTTGTACTGTGCTGGGCGTGGTAAGGAAAACTGAAGAAATTGACCCTTCTAGAAAGAAATAGAAGTGATTATCTCATAGGGAGGACCTACCAGACAACATGTGTACTATTTAATCAAGTAAATTTGAAAACTCAGGTGGGTTAGGTCAGGGCTACCTTTTAGATATTTGGGTTAGATATATCTGCGTTAGATATTTAGAAAGTAAGGAACATTCTCAGCTTTTTCTGCTTTTATTAGAACTAAATACACAGATTTCTATAGTATTAGCAATTTGCATTCTGTACAAATTGATATGATATTAAAATTTTATTTTTCTGTATTTTACACATTTAGATCACTTACTAAAAACATCTGTGTGTCTTAGTTATGCCTGTTTATGCCAGCAGCCCCCTAGCCCACTCCTTCACTGGATATCCGTTGTCTGAGAACTTCTTTCATCTGCCACTCAGCCAGGGTCTGTGGTTCATACCCCGCAAGTGATTACTTCTTTTACATTTTTTCCTATACCTAACATTTCAACAATGTTGACAGCATCTTCAGGAGTAGATTCCATCTCAAGAAACTACTTTCTTTGCTCATCCCTAAGAAACAACTCCTCAGCCATTGATGTTTTATCATTAGACTGCAGCAATTCAGTCACATCTTCAGATTCCACTTCTAATTCTAGTTCTCTCACTATTTTCATCACATTTGCAATTCCTCCCTCCACTAAAGTCTTGAACCCCTCAAAGTCATCCATGAGGGATGGAATCAACTTCTTGTATACTCCTATTAATGTTGATATTTTGGCCTCCTCCTGTGAACCATGAATGTTCCTTTTTTCGTTTTTTTTTTCTTTTGAGGCTGTCTTGCTTTGTTGCCCATGCTACAGTGCAGTGGTGCAATCTCGGCTCACGACTTACTGCAACATCTGCCTCCCAGGTTCAAGCGATTCTCATGCCTTAGCCTGCTGAGCTGGGATTACAGGTGTGGGCCACCACATCTGGCAAATTTTTGTACTTTTAATAGAGACAGAGTTTTACCATGTTAGCCAGGCTGGTCTCGAACTCCTGACCTTAGATAATCCACCCATCTCAGGTGTGAGCCATAAATGTTCTTAATGGCGTCTGGAATGGTGAATCCTTCCCAGAAGATTTTCAATTTACCTTGCCCAGATCCATCAGAGGAATCACTTTCTATGGCGGCTGTAGTCTCAAGAAATGACTTAAATTATATGACTTGAAAGTAAAAATTACTCTTCGATCCATGAACTGTAGACTTGATGTTGTGTTAGCAGGCATAAAAATAACATTAATCTTCTTGTACAACTCCATCAGAACCCATGGGGGACCAGGTGCATTGTCCATGAACAGTAATATTTTGAAAGGAATCTTTTTTCTGAACAGTAGGTCTCAACAGTGGGCTTCAAATATTTAGTATAACACTCTGTAAACAGACGTGCTGTCATCCAGGCTTTGTTGTTTCATTTACTGAGCAGAGAATAGCTTTAGCATAATTCTTAAGGGCCCTAGCATTTTCAGAATGATACACGAGCATTGGCTTCAACTTAAAGTCACCTGCTGCATTAGCTTCTGACAAGAACAGCCTGTCTTCTGAAGCTGTGAAACCAGGAACTGACTTCTCTCTAGCTATGAAAGTCCTAGATGGCATCTTCTTCAAATAGAAGGCTATTCTGTCTACATGGAAAATCTGTTTTTAGTGTAGCCACCTTCATCAATGATCTTAGCTAGATCTTCCCGGTAACTTGCTGTAGCTTCTGCATCAGCACTTGCTGCCTCTCCTTGCACCTCCATGTTATGGAGACGGCTTCTTTCCTCAAACTTCATGAACCAAGCTCTCTGCTAGCTTCAAACTTTTCTTCTGCAGCTTCCTCACCTCTCTCAGCCTTTCCAGAACTGAAGAGTTAAGGTCTTGCTCTGGATTAGGCTTTGGCTTCAGGGAAGGTTTTGGCTGCTTTGATCTTCTCTCCAGAGCACAACTTTTTCCTTATCAACAATAAGGCTGTTGTGCTTTCTTATCATTTATGTGTCCACTGATGTAGCACTGTTAATTTTCTCCAAGAACTTTTTCTTTGCGTTCACAACTTGGCTGTCTGTGATGCAAGAGGCCTACCTTTGGCCTGTATCGGCTTTTGACATGCCTTCCTCACTAAGCTTTAGCACTTCTAGTTTTTGATTTAAAGTGAGAAATGTGGGACTCTCTCTTTCACTTAAGCACTCAGAGGCCATTGTAGGGTTATTAATTGGCCTAATTTCAATACTGTTGTGTCTCAGGGAATAGGGAGTCCCAAGGAGAGGGACAGAGATGGAGGAATGATCGGTGTGTGGAGCAGTCAGAACACACACATTTTTGAGTTTGCTGTTTTATATGGGCGTGGTTCGTGGTGTCCCAAAACAACTGCAATGGTAACTGTCTCTTATACACATCTAGATGTGTATAAGAGACAGAAACTATGGTAAGTCTTGCAACCAGGTATTGTAAGACCTACAATTTTGATTCTTTTTTCTTTTTCAAGATTCTTTGGGCTATTGTAGATTTTTTGCGTTATATAAGTCTGTGGGTGTTCTGATTGGGATTGTGTTGAATATCTTCAATTTGGGGCACATTGAAATCCTGATAATATTGAATATTGTAATCCAGGAATATGGTGATCTTTTTCATTTACTTAGGTTTTTTATTTTTTTTCTCAGTAGTGTTTTGTAGATTCAGTGCAGAGGTTTTACACATCTTTTCTTAAATTAATTTTCTTATATCCCTAAGTATAATTTGTTTTTTGATGCTGTTGTGAAGTGGTATTTTAAAATTTCTATTTTTTTTTTTGTTGGTAGTATATAGAAATATAATTGAGTTTTATATACTAACATTGAATCTTATGACCTTGATAAAATCATTTATATTTATAGCTTTATAAATGATTTTTTTAAGTAAATTTTTTAAAGTAGATCCTTTTATAGAATTTTCTTTATTGGCATCTTTGTCATCTGCAGTTAGAGACCATTTTACTCCTTCCTTTGTAATCTTTATACCTTTTCCCTCTCTGTTTTTTTCTGAATTGGCTGGGATTCCCAATACATTATAGAAGTGATAAGAGGCAGCATCTTTACTTTTTTCTCAATCTTAGGGGGATATAATTTATTTATTTATTTTTGAGACAGAGTCTCAGTCTTGTCACCTAGTCTGTAGTACAGTGGCACGATCTCAGTTCACTGCATCCTCCACCTCCTGGGTTCAAGCAATTCTCCTGCCTCAGCCTCCTGAGTAGCTGGGACTACAGGCGCAGGCCACCATGCCCGGCTAATTTTTATATTATTAGTTGAGATGGAGTTTCACCATGTTGGCCAGGCTGGTCTCGAACTCCTGACCTCAGGTGATCTGCTAGCCTCAGCCTCCCAAAGTTCTGGGATTACAGGTGTGAGCCATGGCACCTGGCCTATTTATTTATTTTTGATTTAACAAGTTTTCTTTCTTCTTGCCTTCTCCTTTTCTTAAGGTTTATGTGTGGTGGTTACAAGTTCCTTCTGAGTTAATCTTCATTTCTGAAATGATTTTTTTTCTCTTTTATTTCTCATTTTCCCTAGTTCTGTCATGTTAATTTCTGAGTTTTTGTAATTCTAATATGTAATATTCTGGTATATTTTATATAATTTTCCTAATTTCTCTTGTTTTGAAATAACTTTTTTCTAATATTTTATGAGTTTACTTTGATGCTTTTCTGTAGCTTATTTTTACTAAAATTAGTTATTCTAAACTTTTCCAAAGGAGGCTTGTTTAGGATAGTTTTACCAATTTTACTGCCCTCTAGTATTTCCTCTTCTGTTGCTTTTGTGGAGTACTATACAAAATTATGGCTTTTGTTTTAGGATCTCCTGGCTCTGTTTCCTTTCTCCATTGCCCAGGCTAGAGTGCAGTAGTGCGATCATAGCTCACTGTAACCTTGAACTCCTAGGCTCAAGTAGTCCTCCCGTTTCAGCCTCCGGAGTAGCTGGGATTACAGGCACTCACTACTATACCTGGTTCATTATTTTAATTATTTTGTGGAGACAAGGGTCTCATTGTGTTGCCCAGGCTTATTGGTACCTTCTTTATCTTTGTCCCTGTCTTTTTAACTTGGATTCTCTGCCCAGCATTTTTTCCTCAGTATGGTGCTTTGACCTACAAGGGAGTGTCGGCTGATTAGATTTAAGAGTAGTTGGGGTCTCAACCCCTTCTTTTCAAGCCCATTTTGTAACTGGTGGTGATTTTACTTTACCTGACTGTGTTTTGTGAATGAAGGAGGTATTTTGTCACCTGTTCTTATTGTATTTGTTGTCCATGGTTTTGCTAACCTAGTTACTTTGTATGTTTTTATTATTTGGAGGAAATTTAATAACTGGATTGCCTCCATCTTAGAGATGTGTAGAATTTTTTATTTCTTAGTGGTAATACTTAAGTAAACATTATTTTCTTGCAAAATATTCAATTTGGACATGGTTCAGATCTGTGGTATAAACAAATTGTACTTCTCTTTAGAAAAAATTATTGATTGTTGGTTCTTTTCATTTCAGTGACTCGATGGAAACAGAAGAAAAGACAGGCAGTGCATTTGTAGGAAAGACACCAGAAGCAGTGAGTATGCTTTTTTTTTTTTTCCCTTTGAGACAGGGTCTTGATCTGTCACCCAGGCTAGCATGCAATGGCACAGTCTTGGCTCACTACAACCTCTGCCTGCCAGGCTCAAGCTGTCTTCCCACCTTTGCCTCCCAAGTAAGTAGCTGGGATTGCAGGCGTGCACCACCATGCTTGGCTAATTTTTGTATTTTTTGTAGAGACGGGGTTCGCTGTGTTGCCCAGGCTGGTCATGAACTCCTGAGCTCAAGCAATCCATTTGCCTTGGCCTCCCAGAGTGCTGGGATCACAGGCATGAGCCACCGAGCCAAGCCACAATG
>NW_012105975.1:683755-685209 GCF_000951045.1 Mandrillus leucophaeus | reverse complement strand
TCTCGGCCTCCCAAAGTGCTGGGATTACAGGCTTGAGCCACTGCGCCCGGCCTGTAAATTCTTTTAAGTACGTATTATATACCTGCTTTTATTAAAGTGTATTGTTAAGTTTGATACCAAAGTCATTTTATAAAAACGAATTTCTGTAAAGATTAAAGTTTTAAAAATTGGTCCCAAAAAAACATTTAGAAGAAATCAAATCCTTAGATCCTTACTTCAGGCAGAAATTATTTCTGTCTGAAACAACTCCAAATTAGCTGTCACAAAGTGAGAAAAAGGTATGGTCTCTAGCAAATGGCAACATATATGGGAGGGAGGTTAATTGTTTTTGTTGTTTTTAATGTTTGTGGTGTATTGGAAGGGTAGGGTAAATATTACAGCGGTGGTCTGTTAGATGTAAATGCTTCCTGTATCAGGACTTTTGGTTCCTGATGCTTAGGTATATAAACTTCAGTTGTTCTTCGTCTGGTTGGAAAGTTGTGTTGGTGGCATGGTAGTTCATACATAAAACCAAGGCTGGGTGCTATGGTTCATGCATGTAATCCCAGCACTTTGGGAGGCCGATGTGGGTGGATCACCTGAGGTCAGGAGTTCGAAACTAGCCTGGCCAACATGGCAAAACCCCGTCTCTACTAAAAATACAAAAATTAACTGAGCATGGTGGCATACACCTTTAATCCCAGGTACTCGGGAGAATCGCTTGAGCTTGGGAAGTAGAGGTTGCAGTGAGCCAAGATTGCGCCACTATACTCCATGTATATATATATGTTGATTATTCAGTTTTCTCAATTTCAAGGAGGAAGTTTCTCAATTAAAATATAAATGGACTCATTTAATGAAAAGTAATTTTCCTGCATGTCATCAGTAATTATTCTTTCCCAGTTTTTTTGAATATTTAAACATTTTATGTTGAAAGCCAGTGGGGGATGAATTGTATTCTTCCATCGAGCTAGTGTGTTATCTCAGTAGCATCTAATAAAGAAATAAATTATCCTTTCTCTTAAAATGGACTGCTTGAATTTCACTGGTTTAGTGCTGATGAAAAAAGTTGGATTAGTGGATTATAGTAATACTGTTTATGAGTTTTCATTTTTTTTTGTTTGATTTGGCAGAGTCCAGAGCCTAAGGACCAGACTTTGAAAATGATTAAAATTTTAAGTGGTGAAATGGCTATTGAGTTACATCTGCAGTTCTTAATACGAAACAATAATACAGACCTCATGATTCTAAAAAACACGAAGGTAAGAAATTCATCGGTAAGAGAGGGTTTTTATAAATATTTACTTCTTCATTGAATGTAAGTAATTATAATATTTCTTGTTGGATACTTTCTTGTATTTTATTTCTAATTAAGGAAAAAGTAAGTTTTGAAAAAATAGCAATCAATGATCCTTTTGAAGTTGTTGGAAAGGAAGAAAATTAGCAATGATTGAGCTCCAGTTTTTTTTTTGTTT
>NW_012105975.1:680076-682625 GCF_000951045.1 Mandrillus leucophaeus | reverse complement strand
AAACAAAATTATTTGGTAACTGTCAGAGGTGCAGCACTGCTCCTCAGGTTATCGCAATACCTTGGAGACCTTCGGCAAGATGCAGAAGAGAAAAAGCAAGTTTAAACCAAAGGATAGAAAGTCCGCTGTGTAAATTCCCCACCTAAAATCTGCCGTTAAGCTCTGTTAAAACTGCAAATAAAACTTTGACTTGCTTGTTTGTGTAAACTAGCTATTTAGTCTTTATAAAAGAAATAGCCAAAATCCATATTTTAAATCTCAGTTCAATTTGTTCATGCTTTTACCACAAAATAGGACCTCTGACTGTGTGTGTGAGGGTGTGCATATATGAATACTTTGCCAGTGATGAAACAATTCTCTATTTGTTGTTGCAGGATGCAGTACGGAATTCCGTATGTCATACAGCAACCGTTATAGCAAACTCTTTTATGCACTGTGGGACAACCAGTGACCAGTTTCTTAGGTAAATATGCTTGGTGATTTCCACTTTGGTTTAAAATCTTTTTTTTTTTTGGGTACAGTCTTACTCTGTGCCCCAGGCCGAAGGGCAGTGATGCAATCTGGGCTTACTGCAACCTCCATCTCCTGGGTTCAAGTGATTCTCCTGCCTCAGCCTCCCAAGTAGGTGGGATTATAGGCGCACACCACTATGCCTGGCTAATTTTTGTATTTTTAGTAGAGGTGGGGTTTTGCCATGTTGGTCAGGCTGGTCTTGAACTCCTGACCTCAGGTGATCCGCCCACCTCGGCCTCCCAAAGTGCTGGGATTACAGACGTGAACCACCACACGCGGCCTAAAATCCTTTTTAACAGACACTGTGTTAACAGTAGTTCCCTTGTTAACCAGTCCTTAATTCTGAAGTATATTTTTGCTATTTTATGTATTTGTTATTGCGTATTTCTACTTGTTTTAAGGTAAATTAATTCCTTTTATTACTTGGCTTGATTGTAGGCTCTTGAAGGAAATACATTAAGCTCTAAAATTTTATATAATTTTTTTTTATTTATAGTAGAATCACATATCATGCATTTAAAAAATCCTTAAAATACTAAGAACAGCTTAAGAGGGAAAATAGAATCAGTAGTAACTTGAGATCCACAAAGTAATTTGAAAGTGTTCAAGGTAAAATTTTAATGTTTTTGACCTTAGTGTTAAAAAGCTTTAAGGAATTCATTTGTTTTAATACTAATTAAAATAACTACATCTTCTTTTTTTACAGAGATAACTTGGAATGGTTGGCCAGAGCCACTAACTGGGCAAAATTTACTGCTACAGCCAGTTTGGGTGTAATTCATAAGGTAACATATATTGGTCAGTGTAAACAGGCATCTGAAAAGAAGTAATTTTTCTGGGGTTAAGAAAAAGTAAAAGTTTATTGTAATTCATTAACAAGTACACTTTGTTAAGTCAGATAAGTCATCTTGTAGGGAAGGCTAAAGTAAATAAGATACTAAAATATTTATATGTGTGTTTGCTTTTAATAAAAAGTGGAAATTTGTTTCTATAAAGACTGTATAAGCCATTGAAAGGATAAATTGAAATGTTATTTGCATAGTCTGAGATCTGAGATGGATTTGGGCAAATGTTATAAAACAAAGGGAAAAAAAATTGAAGCATTTGTGATTTTTTTTTTTCTAACCAGAGTGTAACTGGGTCTCTTAAAGGCTTGTCCTCTTGTTTGAGTGATACAATTATATGAGAGAGAGCCCCACTACCTCCTTCTCTCTTAGCAAGTGAACATTCTGGGGAAAAGGCAGTAGTCATAGAAAACATTGTGTCTTTTTTCTTCTTACTTTCTCTTTTTGACAGCTTTGTCATGGCTTACCTTTATAGGGTCATGAAAAAGAAGCATTACAGTTAATGGCAACATACCTTCCCAAGGATACTTCTCCAGGATCAGCCTATCAGGAAGGTGGAGGTCTCTATGCACTAGGTCTTATTCATGCCAATCATGGTGGTGATATAATTGACTATCTGCTTAATCAGCTTAAGAATGCCAGCAATGATGTAAGTACTAAAATGGAAAACTAAGTTTCCAAAACTCAAGAATCCAGGATAACATATTTGCCAGATTATTTTAGTGACTGGAGATTTCACAGGATTTAGGAATACCCAAAATAACTATTATCTTGGGTTTTTTGGGGGGTTTTTTTTGTTTTTTTGTTTTTAGGTAATTTCATTTCCTTCTTGATGAGCTAAAATTGTGTTTCTCGCTCCTTTAAGCCCTGCATGTATTTGTAAAACATGTTGTATTCCCACACTTTCATCTTAAATGTTACAACTACAAGTGACCTTAGTTATCATCTAGTTTGGGCCCTAACATTTTGCTGGAAATTAAGACCTAAAGAAATTGCAAGCCAGGCGCGGTGGCTCACGCCTGTAATCCTAGCACTTTGGGAGGCTGAGGCGGGCGGATCACAAGGTCAGGAGATGGAGACCACGGTGAAACCCCGTCTCTACTAAAAAATACAAAAAATTAACCAGGCGCTGTGGCAGGTGCCTGTAGTCCCAGCTACTCAGGAGGCTGAGGCAGGAGAATGGCGTGAACC
>NW_012105975.1:605023-680026 GCF_000951045.1 Mandrillus leucophaeus | reverse complement strand
GGGAGGCGGAGCTTGCAGTGAGCCAAGATCGCGCCACTGCACTCCAGCCTGGGCGACAGAGCGAGACTCCATCTCAACAACAAAAAAAAAAGAAATTGCAGTCTCTCAGAAGTTAGAATCCTTGCTTGTTTTGATCTTTGATAATTGTTTAAAATGTAAATCTTTTGGAAAAGCTTACTAAGTAGCCCTGTTCTTATTTTAAGGAACCTTAAAATACAATTTTAGACTGACTTCTATATTGTAGTGAGGGCCATCAGGAGAGTAGTTAAGTGATCCAGAAAACCTTGCCCTCATGCATTAGTGAAAAGATTGAAGCCAATAGGATGATCTGTCTCAATTAATAAGCCCCTTAGCCACAAATCATGTGTGCAAGTACACACATTTTTACCTTATTTCCTCTGGTCTCAGGTAAAAAACTTTCTTATGGGATAGGGTTTATGGTTACAAAAAAGAAACACCAATAGACAGCATTAAAAACCATTTCTAACTAACTCGAATAGGAAGTTTATTGGAAATACCTTATATAATTAACAGAAAGGCTGATAAACTAGTTCTCACAAAGGTTAAGGAGCCACAACAACACCACAGATGCTAGATAACAGGAACTAATGAAATAGCCTTTTCAGGACCCTACCTTCAGGATGAATGAACTTGAAACATTTCTGGCCATTGGGTTATTCCACTTAAGAAAGACAAAAATTCCAAAGAAGGAGCATTGTATTGCTCTGGGTTGGGTCACACTTTGGCTAGGAGAAGGTGGGAGCTTCTTAAATGACAGTCCCACCAAGACTCTAACCAGTGGGGAGGAGTATTACCAAGGGAATGTTGGGATGCTGTCACCAATAGAAGGATGCCGTGCATTCAAAAATGACAGATGACCACTAAAGTTTCTTCTTTCAAATGTATATATTTTGGATGTACTCTGACCTCATTTTCAACCACTTTCTTCACAACCATGTTCCATTAGATACCTTTTTCTCCTCTGTCTTTAGCCTCTCACTCTGTACTGCCTCCTTTCCCTCAACCCATGAACATACTCAGGTCTCATCTATCCTAAACAAAATTATTTTCTTGACATCTCCCTCTTAGTTGTTCAGTCTTTTTCCTCCCCTTCTCATGTAAACCTACTGAAAGAGAGTTGGTCTCTCTCTGCCCACTGTGTTTTCTCACGTTCATTTTGCAACTCACTATTTTTAATTTATTATCATTATTTTTTGAGACAGTTTCTTGCTGTGTTGCCCAGGCTGGAGTGCAGTGGCATGATCATGGCTCACTGCAGCTTCAACTTCCTGGGCTCAAGCCATTCTTCCACCTCAGCCTCCTGAGTAGCTGGGATCACAGGCATGCACCACCATGCTCAGCTAATTTGTGTTTATTTTTTTGGACAGACTGAATCTCCGTATGTTGCCCAGGCTGGTCTCAAACTTCTGGGCTCAAGTGATCTTCCTACCTCAGCCTCCTAAAGTGCTGGGATTACAAGCATGAGCCACCAATCCAGCCTCAGCTCATTATTTTTTGGCATCAGCAAATATCATTCTATTAAAACTGAAATTGCTGAGCTGGACACGGTGGCTCACACCTATAATCCCAGAACTTTGGGAGGCCAAGTCAGGCGGATCACCTGAGGTTAGAAGTTCCAGACCAGCCTGGCCAACATGGTGAAACCCTGTCTCTACTAAAAATACAAAAATTAGGCGGGCGTGGTGGCAGCCACCTGTAATCCCAGCCACTCGAGAGGCTAAGGCAGGAGAATCACTTGAACCCAGGAGGCGGAGGTTGCAGTGAGCCCAGATTGCACCATTGCACTCTAGCCTGGGTGACAAGAGCGAAACTACGTCTCAAACAAAAAACTGAAATTGCTGAGTTTGTCACTGACCTTTTGATTATCAAATCCTTTGATCATTCTTACTGAGCCCACCTCTGCATATTTAATGTGAAACTATATTTTGAAATTAGAATAAGAGCTTGTATGTTAAGTATAGTGTACCAAATCAGTGGAATCTGTGTTTTTTCCTTAGATCGTTAGACATGGTGGCAGTCTGGGCCTTGGTTTGGCAGCCATGGGAACTGCACGTCAAGATGTTTATGATTTGCTAAAAACAAACCTTTATCAGGATGATGCAGTGACAGGTAAGCATTTCTTTCTAAAGCTAACAAACTTAAGTATTAATTAATGTAAATATAATTACATTAGTTTCTACCTATATTTTGTAGCCTCTTAAAATTACGATGGATTTCTATACTTGAAGTGAATTTTGCTCCATTTGTCAAAGTTATCTTTTAAAACAAGTTTTATGATATATAGGCTTTCTAAAATGGTATATCCTGTGTGTCCACTTGCATAACTGACTTTTGCAAATAGGAATTTATTAGAGTGATCTACTTACTCCATACTGCTTGGTGATAATGTAGAAAAAATGTTATCTAAATGTCTCCTTGGAAATCACCATAGGATTTGATGGTATATTCTGTCAAAGTTTAAAAGGAAAACAACCATAAATGTATGACTGTGCTTCCACATAAAGTATCCTTTTTACCAGATGGTTTTAAAAAATGCTGTCAGAAGCTAGTGGTTTTTTGATAGTTTATGCAAAAAACGTGCTACTTTCAGTTGGATGTTTCATTGACTTTAAAAACATAACTCTTTGTTAACATTTGACTCGTTACTTGCTAGGGGAAGCAGCTGGCCTGGCCCTAGGTTTGGTTATGTTGGGCTCTAAAAATGCCCAGGCTATTGAGGACATGGTCGGTTATGCACAAGAAACTCAACATGAGAAGATTCTGCGTGGTCTTGCAGTTGGCATTGCATTAGTAATGTACGGGAGGATGGAAGAGGCTGATGCTCTCATTGAATCTCTCTGTCGTGACAAGGTGAGATCACATACATCCCTCACTGTCCATTTATCTCCAGCATGTAAAAAACACTTAACTTCACTGGAAATTAACTCTGTTCCCATCAGAACATGTAGGTACATTTATTCATAAAACTTCTTGCAATGTGTATAAAGCCTAATAGAATTTAAGAAATAAAAGCACTGATTAGAAAAGTACATGGGAGTAATTTGAGGATTTTAAATTTTACTATAGCTTCAGATCGGTGATACTCATAAGCAGATTCAGCATAGTTCTTTAGGAATTCACGAGTTGATTTCTTTTAGAAATAATATTTTTGGGCCAGGTGCGGTGGCTCTCACCTGTAATCCTAGCATTTTGGGAGGCCGAGGCAGGTGGATCACTTGAGGTCAGGAGTTCAAAACCAGCCTGGCCAACATGGTGAAACCCTGTCTCTACTAAACATAGAAAAAAAAATTAGCTGGGCATGGTGGTGGGCACCTGTAATCCCAGCTACTTGGGAGGCTGAGGCACGAGAATCACTTGAGCCTGGGAGACAGAGGTTACAGTGAGCAGGGATCGAACCACTGCACTCCAGCCTCAGTGACAGAGCGAGACTCCATCTCAAAAAAAAAAAAGAAAATATTTTTGGAATGATTTGGTAGTCATTTAATAAGATACAAAGTTTACTTCATTATTCTTTTATCAGAAAACAGTGCCAATCTCTATATTTGTTTATTTGGATGAGGTTTTTTTTCCATTGCCTTTTGTTTTGTTTTTATAATGGTGTTGTATATGGTAGGTAGTTAGTGGCAGGTAATAACTGTTCTCTATAATCTGATAAAAAGAACTGTTATAGTTTATTGATAAAATTATTAATTAATTTGTTCAGTTATCAGGGTCCATCTTTCTTCCACTCAGCACTCAGTACCCAGGAATTTAAATAAGGTAAAAATGTAGAATTAGAAGCCAACTTCCTTGCTTGATTGATAAAAGGAAGTGGACTGCCATAGGAGTGGCTGTTGCCGTTGACTTGACTTTATACTTCCTAAAAAGTATGAAGCAGGGCAGGCATATTGCATAGCGTAGTGGGAATTAAGAGCAGCTACCTCCTTCTGTATTTATGTGTTTTATTGCCCCATTTATTTCAAAAACTACCAACCACAAGAGTTGTTGAGCTCATCATTTCCTACCTGAGACCAGCTTACTTGGTGGATGCCTCTATGCCTGTTAGACTGTAGCAGTTACTGTTTGAAATAAGTTGATGATTAATGTTAAATTATTTTTCTTAGGACCCAATTCTTCGAAGGTCTGGAATGTATACTGTAGCCATGGCTTATTGTGGCTCTGGTAACAACAAAGCAATTCGACGCCTGCTACATGTTGCTGTAAGTACTCTGACCTTTCTTGGGAGTAGGGTGGATGGAAAAGCTTGCAGATAGACAATAAGTGTCTAGGTGACTCCAGCATCCCCAGCACATGACCACCACCAGTGGTCTTAGGTTGTGATTGTCATTTACTGGACCCAACAGGCCATAACCTAGCACTAGGTTCACTTAGCTTTTCAGAAGGATATGGGACGGGATAACAGTCCTATATAAATGGAAGTCCTTAAAGCCATTCAGGTACAACTTCTAAAATCCTACTGCAAGGAGCACCCTCATTTGTAAGGGACGAGACCTTGTAAGTGTGTGTGGCCGCTCTAGGATAGGGAAATCCAGTGAAGAACAGGAACCATTTATTTCTTTTTACGGCCAGTGAAGTTAGCTTCCACATACCCCTAGTGGGTGCAGTGGCTCATGCCTGTAATCCCAGCTGCTCTGGAAAGTGAAGTGGACCATGAGCTATAATTATACCACCGCACTCTAGCCTGTACGACAGGGCAAGACCGTATCTCTAAAAACAAACAACCCCCCCACACACACCCCGGGACCCCTAAGGAACGTGATCTATTACAGGAGATGCATTGCACAGGAAGGCCAATGCCCATGTTTTCCAAAATGCTTTTTCCACTCATAGTTCTCCTAATCCAAATATAGTTATCAGCAATAAGTAATACTGCCTGGTCACACAGTGGACATTCCACATGTCTTAATAGGTTTTTGTCATCATGGTGCTGGGAAAAGGTAAACTAAGGGTATCTTTCTATGCAGAAAGACTTAAAACTATTGTTAACTCCTTTTTCCCAGAGATAATATTTTCCACAATATGTATTAGTAATTAATGAATAATTTTTTTAGCAGTACAGTATGTTCTAAATGTTCGTATTTTGCAAAAGCTATAATGCAGCTGAAATTGTCTTTTTTTTTTTTTTTCTTTTTTCTTTTTAGAGACTTTGATACAGGGTTTCACTGTCACCCAGGCTGGAGTGCAGTAGCACAATCACAACTCATTGCAGCCTCAAACTACTGGGCTCAAGCGATCCTCCTCCTACCTCTGCTTCCCATGTAGCTAGAACTACAGGCACACACTACCGTGCCTGCCTGATTTTTTAACTTTTTGTGGAGACAGGGTCTCGCTATGTTGCCTAGGCAGATCTCGAACTCCTGGACTCAAGCAATCCTCCTGTTTTGGCCTCTCAAAAGTGCTGGGATTACAGGTATGAGCCACTGTGTCTGGCCAATTGAAATAGTCTTAAGAAGTAGCCCTGGGGCCAGGCATGGTGGCGTACGCCTGTAATCCCAGCACTTGGGAGGCAGTGGTGGGTGGATCACCTGAGGTCAGGAGTTTAAGACCAGCCTGTCCAACATGATGAAACACCATCTCCACAAAAAATACAAAAATTAGCTGGGCATGGTGGCACACGCCTATAGTTCCAGCTATTTGGGAGCCTGCAGCAGGAGAATCGCTTGAACCCAGGAGGCAGAGGTTGCATTGAGCCAAGATTGCACCACTACGCTGCAGCCTGGGCGACAGAGTGAATTTAAATAAGAGTAAGACTCTGTCTCAAAGGAGAAAAAAAAAAAGAGAGAGAGAGAGAAGTAACCCTGAATCTTAAACTTTACCAAGCTGTGAAGACTTCTAAGCCCCTGAATTGAAATTTTTCAATAACTTTTTCTAAATTGGGTACAGAAATTTATTCTTCAAAACTACATGTGGCCAGGTGCAGTGACTTATGCCTGTAATCCCAGCACTTTGTGAGGCCAAGGTGGGAGGATCTCCTGAGCCCCAGAAGTTTGAGACCAGACTGGGAAACATAGGGAGACCCTGTCTCTATAAAAATAAAAATACATGTGTCTATTTTTTGAATATATTCATTTATTGTATATGTTTAGAGGTGTGCAACATAATGTTTTGGTATACCTATCAATAGTGAGGTATACACTCACTATTGAATGTTGCTGACCTCTCATACCAGTTTGGTCTAGTGATATACTACATGGTATAATATAATCTTAAACTTTTCCCCCTAGGTAAGTGATGTTAATGATGATGTCAGGAGGGCAGCAGTAGAATCACTTGGGTTCATTCTATTCAGGTAATAACTTCTAACTTCTTATTCTATTTATATTTCGGGTTTTTTTGGAAATGTTGTCGTCACTACGGAAACTACCAAACAGTAGTTAGTCACTAAACAAAAGCTAAATACCTGAGGAGTATATCTGGGTTCAGAGTGAGGACCATTTAATAGCAAGATTAGTACTGTTCATCTGAAAAAGAACAAAGTACATCATGGGATTCTGAGAACCTCTTTGAGAAGTAGTAAAATGATTTAATTATTTCTGTTCATTTTTTGGTAGCATTCTGCTTATTCGTTTAACTTTTTAAATCCAAATAACACATCCAGTATTCCTCTTTGTGTATATTGGTAGTTCAAATGGGTATTATCTCTTACATAGGTTTGTAAAGTTTTTGAAGGTCTTTAATGAAAGTGAAAGGTAATAGGTTTTGTTTAAATGCCAGAGTGAAAATTTTTAAGCATTATTTTTTACTTGTAGTCATGGAGCTATTCTTGGCAGTATGATATAGTTGTGTTTAAGAAGTCACATTCTTGGCCGGGCATGGTGGCTCAAGCCTATAATCCCGCACTTTGGGAGGCTGAGGCAGGCGGATCACTAGGTCAGGAGTTCGAGATCATCCTGACTAACACAGTGAAACACTGTCTCTACTAAAAATACAAAAAATTAGCCAGGCATGGTGGCACACGCCTGTAATCTCAGCTACTTGGGAGCCTGAGGCAGGAGAATCACTTAAACCCGGGAGGCGGAAGTTGCAGTGAGCCGAGATCGCGCCACTACACTCCAGCCTGGGTGACAGAGTGAGACTCCCTCCCAAAAAAAAAAAAAAGGAGTCACATTCTAAACCCATCGGGTTGACTCCTGACTCATCTTCTTACTAGCTGAATGATTTTCAGCAAGTTGCTCAACCTCTTTGCGCCTCAGTTTCCTCATCTTTAAAATGAGTATAATCATAATACCCATCTGAGAAGATGTTTTTGACAAGTGAATTAATATATGTGCGATGCCCTTAGAGAGGTATCTGGCACTAATAAGCACTAAGTTTGTATTAATAATGGTAATTGTAGGAGTTGTAGTTGTGGAGTTGGTGGTAGTATTAATAGATGTAATAGTAGTTCTTCCAGTAGTTCTGTCTACTTAGATTCAATCTCAGACATCAGTGTTTCTCTTAGCTAAGATACAGCCATACCTTGTTTTACCACACTTTGCTTTATTAAGCTTTGCAGATACTGCATTTGTTTAAAAATTGAAGGTTTGCGAGAACCCTGCATCAAGCAAGTCTATCAAAACCATTTTTCTAACAGTGTGTGCTCATTTCATTTCTCTGTGTCACATTTTGGTAATCCTCACAATATTTCAGACTTTTTCGTTATTATTGTATCTGTTATGGTAATCTGTCATCAGTGATTTTTGATATTACCATTGCAGTTGTTTTGGGACACCACGAACCACACCCATATAAAACAGCAAACTCAGTCAATAAATGTGTGTTCTGACTGCTCCACACACCGATCATTCCTCCATCTCTGTCCCTCTCCTTGGGACTCCCTATTCCCTGAGACACAACAGTATTGAAATTAGGCCAATTAATAACCCTACAATGGCCTCTGAGTGCTTAAGTGAAAGAGAGAGTCCCACATTTCTCACTTTAAATCAAAAACTAGAAGTGCTAAAGCTTAGTGAGGAAGGCATGTCAAAAGCCGATACAGGCCAAAGGTAGGC
Source organism: Mandrillus leucophaeus (assembly GCF_000951045.1). Lineage (NCBI taxonomy): Eukaryota > Metazoa > Chordata > Mammalia > Primates > Cercopithecidae > Mandrillus > Mandrillus leucophaeus. The sequence continues at coordinate 672,014 of NW_012105975.1, read as the reverse complement.
CTCTTGCATCACAGACAGCCAAGTTGTGAACGCAAAGAAAAAGTTCTTGGAGAAAATTAACAGTGCTACATCAGTGGACACATAAATGATAAGAAAGCACAACAGCCTTATTGTTGATAAGGAAAAAGTTGTGCTCTGGAGAGAAGATCAAAGCAGCCAAAACCTTCCCTGAAGCCAAAGCCTAATCCAGAGCAAGACCTTAACTCTTCAGTTCTGGAAAGGCTGAGAGAGGTGAGGAAGCTGCAGAAGAAAAGTTTGAAGCTAGCAGAGAGCTTGGTTCATGAAGTTTGAGGAAAGAAGCCGTCTCCATAACATGGAGGTGCAAGGAGAGGCAGCAAGTGCTGATGCAGAAGCTACAGCAAGTTACCGGGAAGATCTAGCTAAGATCATTGATGAAGGTGGCTACACTAAAAACAGATTTTCCATGTAGACAGAATAGCCTTCTATTTGAAGAAGATGCCATCTAGGATTTTCACAGCTAGAGAGGAGAAGTCAATTCCTAGTTTCACAGCTTCAGAGGACAGGCTGTTCTTGTCGGAAGCTAATGCAACTTTAAGTTGAAGCCAATGCTCGTGTATCATTCTGAAAATGCTGGGGCCCTTAAGAATTATGCTAAAGCTATTCTCTGCTCTGTAAATGAAACAACAAAGCCTGGATGACAGCATGTATTAGGGTTCCCTAGAGGGACAGAATTAATAGGATATATATATATATATATCCTGTATATATATCATATATATGTATGAGTTTATTAAGTATTAACTTACACAATCACAAGGTCCCACAATAGGCTGTCTGCAAGCTTAAGGAGCAAGGAGAGCCACTTTGAGTCTCAAAACTGAAGAACTTGGAGTCCAAAGTTTGAAGGCAGGAAGCGTCCAGCACAGGAGAAGGATGTAGGCTGAGAGACTGGTCCAGTCTCCCCTTTTCACATTTTTCTGCCTGCTTTATATTCCCTGAGAGCTGGTTAGATTATGCCCACTCAGATTAAGGGTGGATCTGCCTTCCCTAGCCCACTGACTCAAATGTTAATCACCTTTGGCAACACCCTCACAGGCACACCCAGGATCAATACTTTTCATCCTTCAATCCAGTCAAGTTGACACTCAGTATGAACCATCACACAGCACATCTGTATACATGGCATGCTAAATATTTGAAGCCTACTGTTGAGACCTACTGCCCAGAAAAAAGATTCTTTTCAAAATATTACTGCTCATAGACAGTGTACTTGGTCCCCCGTGGGTTCTGTTGGAGTTGTACAAGGAGATTAATGTTATTTTTATGCCTGCTAACACAACATCCATTCTGCAGTCCATGGATCGAGGAGTACTTTTTACTTTCAAGTTGTATTATTTAAGTCATTTCTTAAGACTATAGCTGCCATAGGCTGGGCATGGTGGCTCATGCCTGTAATCCCAACACTTTGGGAAGCCAGTGCAGCAGATCACCCAAGGTCAGGAGTTCAAGACCAGCCTGGCCAACATTGTGAAACCCTGTCTCTGGTGAAACCTTGTGTCTACTAAAAATACAAAACTTAGCTGGACATGGTGGCAGGTGCCTGTAATCCCAGCTACTCGGGAGGCTGAGGCAGGAAAATCCCTTGAACCTGGGAGGCGGGGGTTGCAGGGAGCTGAGATCACACCATTGCGCTGCATCCTGGGCGACAGAGCAAGACTGCATCTCAAAACTATATAAAATAAATAAAAAAGACTAGCTTCCATAGAAAGTGATTCCTCTGATGGCTCCAGGCAAAGTAAATTGAATGCCTTCTGGAAAGGAGTCACCATTTCAGATGCCATAAGAACATTCATGATTCACAGGAGGAAGTCAAAATATCAACATTAGCAGGAGTCTAGAAGAAGTTTATTCCATCCCTCATGGATAACTTTGAGGGGTTCAAGGCTTTAGTGGAAGAAGGAATTGCAGAATTGGTGAAAATAACAAGAGAACTAGAATTAGAGATGGAATCTGAAGATGTGACTGAATTGCAGTCTCATGATAGAACATCAATGGCTGAGGAGTTGCTTCTTAGGGATGAGCAAAGAAAGTAGTTTCTTGAGATAGAACCTACTCCTGAAGATGCTGTCAACATTGTTGACATGTTAGGTATACGAAAAAGTATAAAAGAAGTAATCACTTGCCAGGTCTGACCTGCAGACCCTGGCCAAGCAATAGGTAAAAGAAGTTCTCAGACATGGATATCTAGTGAAAGAGCAGGCTAGGAGGCTGCTGGCACTAGGGCCGAAGAGAGTTAGCTGCCCTGATAAGCTGGAGATGCTCGTATTTATTTAGTACAGATTTAATGAGGAAGGCTTGGAGCAAACACAATTTGTGGGTAATTAACATTGTCGACCCCCCAAGTAGAGTGCTGTCCTGCACACAAATGATCAAAGGTTAGTTCTGGAGACAAGAGTAAACAAATTTATCTAGATAAGTTCCTTTACTTTCCCTTGTTATCTAACCCTTGCTCTTAAGAGAATTTAACTGCCTTCAGCTAAATCCTCTGGAAGCTTTTTAAAAACCTCCTGGCCTTCCAAGAAAGTTTGCATCTTTCCCTATAATTGTTATAACTTTTCCCACCACCCTGACTGATCTCCTACATCTCCCCCTTTTCTGTTTTGCATCAGGTTTTGTTGATTGAGGAGTACAGATGTGTGCAGCAACAGGTTTGTTAGGCATAGCGGTTATAACTCGTTTTCTGGCTTCACATCCTAGAATTAGTAAATAACATAAGACAAACATGAGTATAATCAGTAACATTATTTTTCAATCAAGGAGTGACCCCCCCAGGAGTGGGGGTCTATCCAGAAGAGATGTTATCGCACATCCTTCCATATGGCTGTTTGTTGGGTTTGTAGATCTACGGTGTTTAGGGATTCTAGAATTTTAGTTTTAAGTTGCCTTACGTCTGCTGTTAAATTATCATGTAAGGTTCCCCAGAGGTGTTGTTTCATCTCATTCCAACTATGTATTGATTGATTCCAAGATAGAGAGGTGACACAGGTATGCTTATGCTCCCAGTCACAGTTTAAGTACTATTGGAATGCCAGTGCATCTTGCCACTCCCCTACATATTCTAAGGCAGCCTCAGGGGCTTGCAGGCTTGCAAGAATCTTTTGATCTATACCCTGCTGTAAGAGAAGTTCATTAGACACATTTTTGGCCAAGTTAACTACAAAGGTAACTGTTTGTATTGATTCAGTAATAGAGTCCATAGCAATACTAGCAGTTGCTAAGATGACTATGACTGAGACTACACAGGTTATAAGTGTGCCTGTAAATCTTTTGAGTCTGACCTGGTACGGGGCACGTTCTCAGGTGGCAAGAGCAGAGGAACCTTGCCAATCACGTGTAAAATTGGTAGGAAAGCTTCAGATTGTCTCCTTAATACCATGACACTAGTAGTATTTAAATTAGATATGTTGTAATTAGTGATGCATGAGGCGAACCAAACCTGTCCCTGCACTCAGGTCACAAACGTGGAGTTTTGGGGTATAATGGAAATATTGGTTCTGATAAGGAAAACATATGGATGGGTAGTGCAAATCAGGCACTGATCTGTGTAATTATGAATAAAAGTCACAGTATAGTTGTTACTGGAATTATGATATGTCCCATACCAGGTGTTAAGGGAGATGCTAAGATGTCCCAGGCACCATAAAATGTCTTGGGGTGGCATGGACTCTACTTGAGGTCTGGGATATCCTATCCCTCCATCGGCCCAAATTATAGGGGAACAGGACGTGGCTACAAAACTGTGATTCATGCCACGATGGATGCAGACGTTAGTATGGTTGCTCTGCAAGTGGCAGTGAGGTCTCCAGTCTAAGATGTTATAATAGCCTAAGTGGGGGTCTACGGGCTTGTCCTCCATGACAGACCTCCCAGCCAAAGTGGAATCCATTACTTTCCCGGCTACGTTCTTTAGCACAGGAAGGAATGTTGGGGAAAGTGGTGTTGGTTGTATTGCCCGGTTTGAGTCTGTCTGCAACCAAGAATGTTAAGGCATTTCCTTTGCCACGATGTAGCCATACTTGAGTTTGGGCGGTACACAGTAAGGGTTAGAACTTTTATAACTAATGCACAGTGGGAGGATAGTGTAGTGATATATAGTGTTACCTGGCACCTTAATCCAATGTGTGCCATTAATGAGGGACCCCAGTGGGGGTTAGTCAGTCCCTCCTAGCCAAGCAGTTACGTTGTTAGAGGCTGAGAAGGGGGTGTCTGCCCAAGTAACAGGGCAAAAGAAAAGCAGATCTAAGAGATGAGCCCAATAGAGAGTAGCAGGTGCAAGTTGCAGGCAGAGTGAGAAAATAAGAAGGGTTAATACCCTACGAGAGTTGCAATGTACAACAGAAAGCATAGCAAGGAACCATTTATCTGGAGTGAATGGTGTCTGTGTCTGGAGCAGGATTCGCTCACCCTTCTGAGTTGTCTTCTTCAGCATCCCCCAGGTAATGTCCGGGGCTCGTGTTATCCTAGGGAGCCGCGTCGTCCAGGGCTGCGGGTCCTGCAGGGACAAGTCCTTCATTTCTGGCACCAGGTTGAGTCCTAGCCACGCCATGGTATGATTTGATGTGTCATGCTGGAATCCAGAGAAGACCTGAGGGGGTATGAACACAAGCATATCCTCTTCCCCATGTTAGCAAATCATTTGGACTATACCATACATTACTATTTACTTTTTTCCATTAAACTGCAGGTTTTATGTCTTGAGAGGTTTTAGCAAAGTGCTTTTCTATGGCTGATTGAAATTTATCATCTAGATTTTAAAAATTAAGGGTAGATAAGGCTTGTGCCAGTAGTGTTGCCAGGTTCTTACTGATACTCCCCCTTTTTTGTTTTTTTGAGCATATTTTTAAGAGTGGAATGGATATGTTTTACTATGGCCTGTCCTTGGGGGTTATATGAGATGCCTGTGGAATGTTAGATGTTCCACGTGTGACAAAATTTTTGAAATTGTGAGCTGGCATAAGCTGGTCCACTCTCAGTTTTAATTTTTTGGGCCGCCCCATAAACTCAAAAGTTAAGAGAAGATGTTTAATAACATGTTGGGTGGACTCTCCACAAAAGTATGTGCACTAATTAAGTGAGAATTGGCGTCAATGGATACATGTACATATCCTAGTTTTATAAATTTAGGGACGTGAGTAACATCTGTTTGCCATAACTGATAGGTTCTAGTCCTCTAGGGTTGACACCTGTTGAAGGAGGGGAGGCGCCTGTGAGCTGGCCATCTGGGCATTGCAGGATAATTTCTTTAGTCTTTGGGTGAGTTTAAATTGTTTCGTTAAATTTCTCCAATTTTGGTGGAAAAATTGATGAAATTGGGTGGCTTGGTCAAGCAGTGGCGTCATAACTTGCAGATCTGCTTGTTCATTGACATAAGCCAATGGACCAGGCAGTGAGCTGTGGGCTCGAATATGTGTGATAAAAATAGGATGTGTATGTTGATCCAGCAATTGCTAAGTCTAAGAAAAAGTGCACACAGGGTGGGCTCGAGAGTGGACTTGAGAGCTGTTTCAAAGTTCTGCGATAAATAAACAGAGTAAGCAGAGTCGCTAACAATATTGATGGGCTGAACAGAAAAAGTTTCCAGGGCCAGTATTAAGGCTCCAGCCTTAGCGCTCTAAGTGCTAGTAAATCCAGAATGAGTAAAGGAGTTGTGTGGTTTCTACCAAATTGCCACTTTTCCATTTTTACCAGAACTGTCAGTAAGAAGCATACTGACTTATTAATTCTTTGAAAACAAATTTAGAACTTATATCTAAAAATCCCTCCCCTTGTATTTCCTTACAGCTTTCTTTCAAACTTTTTTAACAAAACTTGGCCTAGTTGTTTTGCTTGATTTTCCAAAAGAAGAAGCTTCTCTGGATAAGGTGGAGGATAGTTAAGGGAAGTTTTAGTAAGTGCTGTTTTTATGAGCCTCTGCATCAACTTACAGATGCATGGTATGACACAGCACCCAACAAGAATAAGTACCTGTTACGACTGTGAGGGAAATAAGAATTGAGGCTATTATTCCTTTCCATTTACCGAACTACTTTTCTAGCCATCCTGTAAAGGGGTCATTTACCCCTGAGTTGCTGGCTAACTCATTGGATAGAGCAGTCAGACCTTGCAATGCCTTTGTTATACTTCCATTGGGGAGGTGTTTGGGATGAAGGTGCAACATTGAGTTTTAATCATGATGCAAACTCCTCCTCTTTCTGCTAATATCATGTCTAAGGCTATCTTATTTTCCCAAGCCTTCTGACTAGTAGCCCCTAATTGTTCAGCTATTCCTTTAACAGCATCTCTAGTGTAGTTAATAAATCGCTTTTGGTTGTAATAGATGTAGTTTATCCAATCTACATTTTTTTAATTGTCACCCACCAAAATATTGACTCAAATCCTGCAGCTATTTGATTTGGGGTTTTAAATTGATCTTGTATTCCCTGTGGTACTCTAATTGTGTCTAAATAGACGTGAGAGTCGAAAGACCCATAAGGGGCTTCTCTCGCTTTACGATGTCTTATTTTTCCTTCCTCTGGTTGATGAAATGCCAGGGTGAAAGGGATAGCCAACTGGACTAAAGCACAAGTGCCACTCCAGTTATTTGACAGAGTGTCCAGTAAAGGTCCACCGCAATACCACCACACATCTGCTCGGGGATGTACAAGGGCTGACTGATTGATAAGCTCTTGAAAATTCTTAAGCTCACTGCATCCCTTCAGGTCTCCAAGGAACACTAAGTTTCCTCCCTGTCGTGAGAGACATGAAGTGAACTTAGTGTTGGGAGACGGAAGCTGGATGGCCCTCAGGGGCTGACTCGCAGCCTGCCGGACTTCGGGATATAGCAGAGAGAGAGCTTGGCATGACTTATTACTCCAGGCTGTAGAATCCGGGAGAAGAGCTACCATGCAACCCATGCCTGGTCAACGGGGGGACCACTTTAGTGGAAAGGGGACCGTCTAGGCCTCTGGCCTGCCTTGTGAACAAGTATAACAATTGTTTTTGTTTAATATGTGGACAGAATATTTGATCCATTCCAACCAGGCATTTGCCTCTTGGTATCCTGTCTTAATTGCTGAAGTTTGTTTTAACTCTTTAACTTCTATGATCCTCTAGTAAAATGAATGTATGGTTTTAGGAAAATACAAAAACCAGTTGGGGCATTCCATCCTTGCTCTTTAGTGGTCCACAGAACGGTGGACCAACTACGGCATAAAAGCTCTACATCTCGGGTGGGAGGGGAGGCAAGACTCCTGGTTGACACTGGGGTCTTTATCGAAATCTCCCCAGATTAAATGGTCCCAATTTACTAATGCCCAGTCTGTGGAGAGTCAGGAGGGACAGAGGTACTTTTCTGAAGTAGAGAGCTGTCTTTGACTTGGCAAGTCCCCACAGCGTATAACAAGGCAAGCATTAAATGCAATAGTTTGAGGCAAAATTGACTTGGTTATGTTAATAACTAGATGGTCAGCAGTAGAGCGTGGAAAGAAGAAAGAATAATAGAATAGATGAAAGAGAGTTAAATTTTTCTTAGCTTTAGTTTGGTAGGGTTTTCCCCTGGGACTATGGCCCACGACTCTGGAGGGGGTGGTGCTTTCTTGACTCGGGTGTGATGAATCCATCCCTTTTTCGCTGTACAAACAGCAGTCTCGGTGGTTAGCAGCACAAGGTAGGGTCCTTCCCAGGCTGGCTCAAGTTTTTCTTCTTTCCACCCTTTGATGAGAACGTGATCTTTAGGCTGGTGCTTGTTTACCAGAAATTCTAGGGGTGGTACCTGTGCTAAAAGACTTTTAGTTTTGAGGGAAAGGAAAGTGGAAGATAAACCATGTATGTAATTTCTAAGAAGCTGATCTTTTGTTTTAAATGTGGGGACATTAGCAGTGGACTTTATAGTCCTTGGTGCCTTCTTACTGAGAGATTTCCTTTAGCACCTATTTTTATTAGTTTTTAGATCACTGAAAGTCAGACACCATTTTATATTTGACAATGCTTCCTGTATGATTTTTATACCAGAAAAGCTAAATTTCACCTTTATATTAGTGTGTTATTAATGTTAAACTTAGTTTTAATAAAACTTTGTAGACATACTTATTCAATTTTTAATGGCTGACCATAAGGTAAGATTTTTATAGACTCTTTTTAACCTTTTATAATTTTTGTTAAAGAGCACGTTAGTGCTTTAAGAAAAACCTGTTGTGCTTTTATTTTAATATCCAGTTCAGAGAAAAACTGGATGATACCTCTTTAACATTAGCCAATAAATTTCCTTTACAATTAACATTTCAAAACTTGTTTAAACCTTTAAAACAAAATATTTGTTTACTTTTTTTAACCTTTTAATGTAGGTAAAAATCCACATTCTTATGCCTGCTTATAATCCTTTTACCAAAGGTATGTTTTACTTTCTTTATACACCTTGCACGTAAACTGTTTCTTCAATAGTTTTACATTCAGGAGACCTTATTACTTTTAAATTATACAACATTTCTTGCATAAATTCCCTTTTATAACTTTTTTCACAACTTTCACAGACAATTCTTCGACATGCCTCAACTTTCTGACTTGTTGCAAGCATCCCTTTCTTTAAACAACCAGTTAATTTATTTTAGGACAAGAATTTACCATATAACATTCTTTTTACATAAATTCTCCGCCCCCCTTTTTCTTTTTCCCTGAAGATAATAACCATTCTTTTCCAAAGCAAACTTCCTTTACCTCTGTGGACTAGACTGCCTAAGGCCATAAGATTAGAAGTTAGGATAATACATATTACACTGTTAACTTTAGCAAACTTTACTTTTGTTGAAAACTTTGTAAGTTTGGGATTTCAATTATCCTTTCTGTTAATAAGACCTTGTTTAGTCCAAATTAACTTAGAATTGGTATAGAGGGTTCCTTCCAGGTTCTGTAAGTATTTTAAGGCTTGGCTGAGTGGAAACAGCTTGCAGGTTTGAGCAGACCAATTATTAGGCAATTTTCCTAACTGCTTTTACAAGAGTTTCCCTATCAGTTACTGAAGGGAGTTCCTCCTAGGTCTGGTCAGACTTTTGTATGGTAATTAATTAAGATTTAGACTCCCTGTTAGGAAACTTGCTGGGTTTAAGGGATGGTTAATGTGGTTAATGTTAAATCATCTTTTTCTAACAGAATAGCCCCATACTTTAAGATCTTTGAGTTAGTAAGCTACGTTTTTGCTTTTTTTTTTTTTTCCTACTTAAGATAGTTCTGAACTGGTTAGGTGTGTTCACAATGAGGTTTCCTCTAAAAGCTATTTTTCTACTTTCTTCTGCTAGCAAAGCAGTTGCCGCTACAGATTAAATGCATGTAGGCCATCCACGGGTTACTTGATTAAGGATTTTTGATAGGAAAGCTAGGGTTGTCAGTGGCCTCAGTGCTTTCAGGCTATGCCCTTGTTTACACTGACAACAAGGTGGTATTGGAGGGTTACAGGATCATGTAGAAGATCTTCAATTATCAATTATAGGTTTTTAATTTATCCTGGCTTTTAAAGGAATAGGGTACGCTGTTTTCTCTTTACTACTTCTCTCTCTCTCTCTCTTTGACTTTCGGTCTCTCTTTTTCTCTCTCTCTCTCTCTCTGACTCCCTCTTTGTCTCTCTCTCTTTCTTTCCCTCTCTCTCTCTGACTCCCTCTTTGTCTCTGTCTCTTCCTGTCTCTCTCCCTCCCTCTCTCCTCTTTGCTGTTTTTTTCCCTGCCTCTGCCAGCCACTTACACTGCTGTTCTCCCCTCTCCTTCCCCTTCCTCTAGGGGAGGGACCAGCGAGAGTAGAGCTACTCTTTCTTCTCCTGAAAAGAGGATGCCCAAGGTGGCCATTAACTCGACCCAAGTGTACAACTGAGGTCCTAAGAATGGGTCAATTTGGTCTGCCATTCCGTAAGGGTCATCTAGTAGCAATTTAAGCTCCTTTTTAAAATTCTGGACTTCCGAACCGTTTAGGGGAGCATTTACAAAGCCAGTGCCCCCCCCCCCACCCCGCCCCTTGTGGTAACTCTCAAAGGCAAGAAGATTGGGGCTGATCTCTTAGGTACGGAGGGAAATGGGAAATTCTGAATATCTTTTTTACATTGTTCTACCTCACACTGGAGTCCTTTTAGGGAGGGGTATTTAGGTTGGGAGGGAACAGGCTGATGGGGTGGTAATTCCTAAGAGTCAGGGTTATAAGGAGGAAGGATAACATTGAGTAGAGAGGGAATTTGGAATGGGATCTGAGGCAGCAGTGGGGCTGTCTGAGGGGAAAGATTGGGGACACTGAACGGGGGAAGATAGTCTAGGGAATCCCATGTGCTGGAATTTTTAGGCATGAGAGCTGGTTCCTCTGACCTTTCATTTTGAGATACCAGATTGGGTTCTTCCCTATTTGTTTTTAAAGGAAAAAGGAGGGCAGGTCTTTGCCCCCAACAAAGGGCATAGCCTAGTTCTTCTTGAGACACTGGACCTTTATCATTAACATACCGGATTAGAAGCTGACACGTTACATCCTCATTCGACCAAACTTTGGTCAGAAGATTGAGGGTTTGAGGATGGGTCCCTGAGTCCAAATAAAACAGCAATATTGTTATCATTTGTTGCTTTTTCCTATGTTTAGTCCTTTCATTATCCTTCCAGTGTTATTAGCATAAGGGGGCTATCCAGGGGGATATCTTTGTTACCATCTTTATCTCCCTTGCTCCCTGTCTTGCTTGGGGTATTTCCCATCTTGATGGTTTTGGGGTAAGATTCAAGGTTCAATTTCCCTTTCTGGAAATTTCTCACCTTTTGGAGTGAGGCTCAGTTTCCCCACTGGAAATTTCTTGCCTTTTCTACTACTGGAGGTTTGTGTGAGGTTCAGTCCCCAGAAATGGGGATGTCTCGCCTCTTTTTAACCTCTAAGCCACCCTGACCAAGGAGTACTTCACCCCCCTCACCCCTTGCAGCTTTCTTATCTTGGTCCTGACCACCAAGGAAATACTTCAGCGGCTCCCACGGCTTCTCCTTCCTTGGTCTGTGCACAGAGTCGTTGCTGCAGTATGTGAGAATCTTTTAAGCTAGGTTGCTGGCCAGATTTTTATTTTTTATTTTTTTCCACGTTTCTGAGAGCTGGGGTTATTCCTCGAACTGGGTGGGTCTTGATTTCTCACCCCTGAGGCCACCACAAGGGGGCAGGGCATGCCTCCTCACGAGAGAGAACCAGAGACCATCCCCGGAGGGGAATGCAATCATGGGCAAGACCCCTAATTGTTACATATAAAGTTTCGGTGCCGCAAAAGGAATAGCACTCAAATATAAAATTTTCTTTTTAATTCTCAACAAGGCAAGTTAGTTCTATAGAAAGGTGCGCCCTTACAGATGGAGCAATGGTGAGCGCACACTTGGACAAGGGAGGGGAAGGGGTTCTTATCCCTGACACACGTGGCCCCTGCTGCTGTGTCGTTCCCCTGTTGGCCAGGGTTAGACCGCACAGGCTAAACTAATTCTCATTGGCTAATTTAAAGAGAATGATGGGGTGAGTGCTTTGGCGGGAGTCAGGGCAGAGCAGGTAGCAGGTAATTGGAATGAGTTAACGGTGAACCAGGTGATTGGAATGAGTTAGGGTAGAGCAGGTCATTGGAATGAGTCAGGGTGGAGCAGGTAATTGGAATGAGTCAGGGTGGAGTAGGTAATCAAAAAAGGTTGCTTTACGAGGAAGTTAAGTTTAAAAGTTAAAAGTAGAAGGCAAAGAATTGAACATACTGACATATTAATTCTTTGAAAAGAAATTTAGAACTCATCTAACAGAAGTTTGCATTAGGTCCCTTAATTGAGCCTGCAAAACTGAGTCTCCGCTAGCTTTAAGCAGCTGTTTCAATACTTTTATATACTGTTGCCATTGAGCTGATAACTGTTGTCCCATGATGAAACCCTAGCCTGAACAATCCCCTCAAACTTGGAAATCCACAGTGGGCACCAACGACTTACTGACTTACTGACTGCGTAGTCTCTTTGCCTTCATTTTCGAGGGTTCCCCCGCCATCCGTTGCAGCATTCCTCACAGGGGGAACCCCCTGCCGAGTCTGTCCCGCGGACTCTGGCCGGACGATGGATGAAAGACGTTCTCAGACACGGATATCCAGTGAAAAGCAGGCTAGGGGGCTGCTGGCACTAGGGGCTGAAGAGAGTTAGCCACTCTGATAAACCAGACACTTGCATTTGTTTAGCACAGATTTAATGAGAAAGGCTTGGAGCAAACACAATTTGTGGGTAATTAACATTGTTGACCCCCCAGGTAGAGAGCAGTCCTGCACACAAATGATCAAAGGTTAGTTTCTGGGGACAGGAATAGACAAATTTATCTAGGTAAGTTCCTTTACATTTCCTTGTTATCTAACCCTTGCTCTTAAGAGAGTTTAACTGCCTTCAGCTAAATCCTCTTTTGAAGCTTTTGCAAAACCTCCCGGCCTTCCAGAAAGGTTTGCATCTTTCCCTATAATTTTTATAACTTTTTCCACCACCCTGACCGATCTACAATCACTTCCAAGATTAGGCTATAGAAAAAAATTAATGAAAAGAAACATAGTTGAAATCACAACAAAGAATTGGGAATATTTAGTAGTTAGTTGATAGAGTAGCAGCAGAGTTCCAGAGAATTGACTACACTTTTGAAAGAAATTCTGTTGTGGGTAGAATACCATCATACAGCATCTTATGCTACAGAGAAATCTTTTGTGAAAGGAAAAGCTAATGTGGCAGACTTCATTGTCTTGTTTTAAGAAATTGCCACAGCCACCCCAGCTTTCAGCAACCGCTACCCTGACCAGTCAGCAGCCATCAACATCAGGAGAAAACATTCTACCAGCATAAAGATGAATATGCACTGAGAGCTCAGATGGTCAGTAGTACTTTTTAGCAATAAAGATTGTTGGGTTGTTTGTTTTTTAAATGCAGAGGGTCTTGCTCTGCTGCCCAGGCTGGAGTGCAGAGGTGCGATCATTGCTCAGAGGCATACTTGAGCTGATTGAGCTTGGGTTGAGGCAAAACTGTAGAGCAGCAGAGACTACAGGCATTCACCACCATCCCTGGCTAATTTTGGTTTGTTTGTTTTGTGAAGACAGTGTCTCACTCTGTTGCCCAGGCTCATCTTGAGCTCTGGTCTTAGGAGATCCTCCTGTTTCCACCTCCCAAAATGCTAGGATTATAGGCATGAGCCACCCACTGAGTCTGGCTATGTTTTTTAACTGAGGTATATACATTTTTTTGGATATAATGCTGTTGCACACTTAATAGGTTCTAGTATAGTGTAAACATAACTTTTATATGCCCTGGGAAACCAAAAAGTTCGTGTGACTCGCTTTACTGCTACACTGTCTTTATTGCGGTAGTCTAGAACCAAACCCACAATACCTTTGAGGTATGCCTGTCCTTTATCTTAAAGAATAAAGTTAAAAGTACGATTGACCCTTGAACAATACGGGAGTTAGCATCACTGACCCCACAACCCTTACACTGTCGAAAATTCACGTATAACTTTTGACTCCCCCAAAACTTAACTACACATAGCCTACTATTGATTAGAAGCCTTACGGATAACATAGTCAATTAACATATAATTTTTTTGTTATATGTATTATATGCTATATTCTTACAGTACGGTAGCCTAGAGAAAAGAAAATGTTATTAAGAAAATCATAAGGAAGAGAAAACACCTGTCTTCACTATTAAGTGCAAGTGGATCATCAGAAAGGTCTTTACCCCGTTGTCTTCACATTGGGTTGGTGGAGGAGGAAGAGGAGAGGTTGGTCTAGCTGTCTCAGTGGTGGTAGAGGTGGAGGAGGTAGAAGGGGAGGCAGAAGAGGTAGGTAAACTCAGTGTAATTTTTAGTGAAAAAAAAAAATTACATATTAGGGGGCCCGCACAGTTCAAGCTCATGTTGTTCAAGACTCACTATTATATGGATACTGCCTGTTATAGCTTATTTGTCATGAAATTACACAGTAAGTTGCTAAAGTGCATGTTAGATGAGTCATACCTCTTATGTCCTTTTCAACTTTAGAAGAGATTTTCTACCCCAGGTTCCCTGGGAGTGAATCTTTGTTATAAAAATTGTATGGAAATCCAACAGATAATTTCTTGAACATCCATTATGAACTAGGTACAGGGTCTTCTCCATAATATCCCAGATAGGAAGTCGTCCATTTACTACAAACTATAAAATGTTTTTTTCCTATCGTGGATGGAAATGTTGAATAAAACAGAACAAAACACAGACCCATATAGCGTGGTATTTCTTCTTACACCAGTTTTCTTGAATACAATTGTTAAACAAATACTAGTCTTCACTGTGTTATCCTCTAACTCTCATTTTGCCAGTTTTTTCATAAAGACACTAGACAATTTTCACAAATTCCTTATGACATAATATTTACCCAAGTCTGCTAGTCTGGTGCCTCTAAACAGGTGATGTAACTTATTGCGCCTGATTGTTTCTTATGTGATACTTTTCATAGAAGTGTCCAGTGTTCTTCGAGGCCCCTTCTGAGATCTGGCAAAACCTATGTGTATTAAGCTATTCTGCATTTTGTCAGAAGATCTGCCACAGACTCCACACTTTGAACTTCTTGAACCCTATCTCTTCTTTTCTCTTTTAAAATATTGGAATACTTCATCATTTACTTTCTTTTTGTACTTTGCCATTTTCTGTTTTTCTTCCAAAATTTGGTTTCTTATCAAAGAACTAGATAATTTTAGTATGGAAAGTATATTCTTCCAGGTGTACCCTTATTATCTCTTGTAAAGCATCCTACTCATGTTTGACTCTTACGTTGTTTTGTTTCTTGTCATTTGTTAATTTTTTCTATTGTCAGTGGCCTTATATTTTATAACAATATAAATCAATGGCTTAGTGTTTATATTCTGCCACATAGGAAGTTGATGGGCATGTAAAACTGTTTTTCTTCCATTTTTAACCTAATGGTGCTTTGCTCTCTAATTAACAAAATTCACGTCTGCCCTTTTATTTCCTGTAGCTAACACACATTAAGTTCCCTGTTTCAGCAGCAGATGTCTCCCATGAGCTGCTGAGGTTTTGCTGAGGATAGTCAAATAAGTTATTTATGTGCTTGCTATTTCTAAGGGACCATTCTTAGTTCTCTTTTCAGAAAATGAATCTTTAAGAAGTGGAAACTGGAAAAATTTTGTCTAAAATTTATTTTGTAAATGAAAATTAAATATAATTGACTTGTTTAAGGAGCTGGAGTTAAAATCCTCTATATGTTCTCTAAGTTTTAGTTTACTGCCATTACCCTAGAGTGAGAATTTTTTAAAGTAGAAGAAACCAGTGTTCTCATTTTTTTAAAGATAAGGAAATTGAATTCCAAAATGTTTAACAAAATTTCCCACTGTCGTAAAGCTAAATACTGAGATTCTAAACAGGCTTCATGATAGACCAGTGCTTTCTCCACCATGCTTTCAGTCGGAGCACCATCTTTTTGAGAGGCTCTGATAGAACAGCTCTATTCTCAATTTTCCTCATTAACTTTAATATTTGAGAAGTTCTGTCCTATCTCCTAAGAATAGTACATGTTTTCTGAAGTGACATCATTTACTGTCTTAGCATGCTCTCCATCTTTTTTTACCCCCTTTAGATTTCCCTTTTAAAATGAATTTGTGGACATTTGGTCTTATACCATGTTTTAAGAGTTTATTTCTTCACAAATTTTAAAAACTTCTTTTTAAGTATACTTATTGGATATGAATGCTAAAAACATGTTAGTAAACACATATTTGTACTTCAACAACTAAGATAAAATTGTCTTTGTGTAAAATTCTCATGTATATTATCTCCTTTTTTCATAGGTTAGTCCAGGGTGTTAGAGTATTTTATTTCTTCCTTCTGATATTTGTAGATTGTTATTTGTTCATAATGCTTATAATAAAAGTAAAAAATTAATTTGATAACTATTCTTGCTTAATTGAAATGAATGTAGTACGTTAATTTTTTATCTAAATAAATGTTCTCTAGTGGAACGTCTAATAAATCAGTGATTGTTGGGCCCATTGTTAGTACTTTCATTGGCAGATTTTATTATTATAACAACTTATACAGTACTGTTCATGATACTGACTTCTGAAAACTCATTTGGAAGTGAGTAGAATCTGAATTATTTTAACTTGACACTGGAAAGGAAAATGAAGAAAGTCAAAGGAATTAGTGTTTTATATCTGTTGAAATTAAGTTGCTATAATGAACAAATTAATAATCTGATATGGACTTTTCTTAAAATTAGACAGTCTTGGTGGTCCCTTGCAGGTTGCTATGACTTAGGCTGTTATAACATGGCATTAAATGTTTCTCAGTGTATACATTCATAAGCTTTTAGATACGGATCTTGCAAGATGAACAACAGATTCTTTGTGCAGCTGTTTTTTAGACCACACAAAGTGATTCCTTGAATATAAAAATGTTACATCATCATTGATCCTTATAATTTGAAGAAATCCTCCTAGTTAACCGGTTACCACTAAATTCACGATCATCTTTACAACAATTGCATTCACAATTCTATATCAACTTGATACATATTCTCTGTATACTATTCTCTGTTTTTGCCCCAGTATCTTTGTGTTTCTGTCTGGGTGCTGTGACCTTTCCTTACTTTTTGTCATTTTCATTTTTTTTCTACATCTTTGTTTTCTTCTCTTCGTTAATTGGCAGTAACATGGAATAGAAAGCCTTTTTTTTGTTTGTTTTCAAAATTATTCCAAATAGTTATAATCTGTTCCTTTTCTTCTAAGATAAGACTATTAACTGGAGTTCTTTTGTTACATAAGAGTGTTTAACTGCTGAGATTTGCTTTCAAATTATACATCTCTTTAAAGTATTCATAAAATGGAAATACCAGTTTTGCATGAAGGTGGTAAGAGTTTGTGGCTTTGTTGTACTTTTCAGAAATAGTCAATAATGGAGTTATGTTTCACTTTCTAGGATATTCTGGAAATAGTAGAAGGGTCTCTCATTAACTATAGAAAGCTCTCTGGGTTAATTGTAAGCAACAGCTGGACATGGTGACTCACACCTGTAATCACAGCACTTTGGGAGACTGAGGCACGCAGATAGCTTGGGGCCAGGAGTGGAGACTAGGCTGACCAACATGGCGAAACCCCGTCTGTACTAAAAATACAAAAATTAGCCGGGTGTGGGGGCGGGTGCCTGTAATCCCAGCTACTCAGGAGGCTGAGGCACGAGAATCGCTTGAAACCAGGAGGCGGAGGTTGCAGTGAGCCAAGATTGCACCACTGCACTCCAGCCTGGGTAACAGAGTGAGAATCTGTCTCAAAAAAAAAAAAAAAAATTTAAGCAAGGAAGTTTTTCTTAAGGTTTTGACGTGAAACAGTTTATAGGTGTTGTGGCTAATTCTGTAGGTGTGCTTGTATTTAAGCACACAAATTTGGAGGCAGTACAAAGCATGTGAGAAGATAGTTCTTTTGCTCTAGATTGTTGTCTATGGGTAGAACTTTGGCAATGTGATTGCCTGCCAACTCTGGTATATAGATTTCCTGAAACAATTATGTATGCCTTCAGATACATAAAATACAGAATTTGGAATACTGTCATAGTGATAACTGAAAATTTAATCTCAACATACCTTGGCAAAAATATAAATCTTAACATATGCCAAATCCATCATATTAGAGAACAGAACCAAAAACCAAAATAGAGAATGATTTTTTTTAAGGAATGTAAATTATTTTGCCTCTTGTGTGAGATAACCACCCCTAATACTGCTGAAAAATCTTAGACTAGTAGTAGGGAAACATACCTAAAGCTTTGATGATTTAGGAATTAAATATGTATTATATACTCTTCCCAGCAGATTGCATATAGCCAGTAAGGAATCGTAACAGATCAGGATTTATGTATTAGAGCCGTATTCTAGCAAAGGATTCTACCACTGTGAAAATATATGCCTTGTTCACTTATAAGCTGAGATCCTCTGTAGCCAATACATTTCTTGAGGTAATTATCCTAAACTGAGTTGCCTGCAGAAGGACAGCAATAGAGTCATAGGTTGAGGGACAAATATGGGTGAACCTGAAAAGGAAAAGCTAAATATGAGTTGTCTTCACTGCAGATCCCCTTAGCCTAAATTTGCACTTATAACAGGAGATTTAAAATGTATATCAAAAGTAGATTGTATTGTCTACCATTTACTTAGTGGCTTATGTGTACTCATCCTCATAAGAATTGTATAAAATGTAGATGACAATACTGGGGCTTGAAGAAAATTAAGTATTTTTCCTAAATTTAATCAGCTGTCTGGTATGTGGCACAGGTTGGACTCATTCTGAGACCTAACAGTGCAAAATAATATACTGAAAGGGTGAATAAAAAATTTTGTGCTGGAAGTTCACTTGAGTCACTGGACAAGCATAGATAGGCAGGCATGATCTCACTTAAAGTTTGTATCCCTGATTAAGGTCCCATGCTTGTGCACGTTAATTAATATCTTTAAGAAACCTAATATGGTTCAGGTACCCAAGCGATTTTATTTGCATTTTCCTCCTTCTCCAATAGACCCACCTGTGCTGAGGAGATGCCCAATAGTAGTCATTTAACGAACAGGTCTAGTTCCAAGTTCCTGTTATTTTGTGTGATATCCAGCTACTATCCTCCCTATCCCTTCCATCAAAACAGTTTCCTGATCAAAGGAAAATTATGACTACATTCAACTAAATCAGACTATAAATGGTAATCTTAACTCACGTCCAGATTGTGATCACTGTTTTGTGCACTTATTTTTAGCTCTGTGTTCCTTTTGTTCTGTATCATGCCTTACACTTTCAAGGCCTGGAAGGCAAGGCTAATGTTTGTTTTGTTTTATTTCATTCTTAGCACAACTTTGCATATAATTAGGAACCGAATAAATTTTATGATGATGGTGGTTCTTTTTAAAGCCTGAAATTTATTGATTTGACTTCATTTCATTTGAATACCTTAACATTTAACCAGAGTGCTGGATTGTTTTCATTTGTAGCTATACAAAATTATTTTCCTCATGGAATAATCTTGTCCAAATTAGGAAAATTGGATATTCTTAATACTTAACTCTTAGGTTAAAGAGATGATTTGATATATGACATAAAATTCTTTATATAATATATTCTTGGCACATTTATATCTCATTCATCATCTTACTCATCATTATGTTTGATGACAACTGCCAGTTCTGCTACACGTAACTAACTTGCTCTTCAGTTTTGTCACCTTCATTTTCAGTGAGGAGAAGTGTATCTAGTAGAATGATTGATGAAGACTGAATGGTTGAACTTCGGAGCCTCATTGGACTCTGGTACATGGCAGGATTAATCCCATTTCGAATTCCATGTTTCTTGAAAAACTTAGAGTTCTCTGCTGTTGGATTCCGGAAGTAGATCTTACTGGAGCGTTTTCTAAGAGTTTTTACTGACTTTGTGGCCCGGTAATTGCAGGTTATATATCGGCCAAATGCATCCCGAAATGTCTTATTGAAGAGGGTGTAAACCAAAGGATTCACTCCTGAGGAAACATAGCCTATCCACACAAATATCTCCAGGAGCATTTGGAGAGTAGTTTGGTTACAGGAATCACATAAAACTAAAGTTATGTTTGTAATAAAGAAGGGACACCACATAAGCAAAAAGAGGAAAAACACAATCCCTAGGACTTTTGAGGCTCTCTGTTCATTGGAAATGGTCTGCCCTGACTTTTTTCCAATTGTGGATGTTCTTCGCGTAAGTCTTTCATCACTTGAGTTGCACAGAGCCTTGTCCTTTCGAGAACCATCCAGCATTGCCACCTTTTCCGGTGACGAACAAGGTGTTTCATCCCTTTGGAAAACTGTAGACACAGTTGACCATGTTAGGCGTTGAGGTGGCTTGTTTTTGACCAAGTAAGCCTTCTTCTGTAAAGCATGGATAGTGAGAAAGTAGGTAACAATCATAATTGCAAGAGGTGTAAAGAAGGCAGCCAGTGAGCCAAAGAGCATGAAATTGCCAAAACGTTCCTTTGTCAGCACACAAGTGATATTGTTTGGGTTGTCCACATCAGTCTCTATCCCTTTAATAGGGATTGGAATGGCAATGCCTAAGGAAGAGGAAAACAAGATAAATTGAGTCATCTTACGACCTGTAACTCTTAGGTTAGATCCTTTTAGATTGCATCCTTATAACTTTATGCTTGTTGATGCATTATGGGACCCACAATGCAGGATTTGTCAAAGCATTCATCAGTGAAGATTTGACAAACAGAACCTAAGTGAGCACATCTGTTTTTAAACAAAGAGATTGGTTAGTAATTTCAGATTTATAATGAAAGCTCCCCTAAAGCTGTAGTATATCCATGATATGGTGGAGAATGTCTTCATTTATTCTACATTTCTCATAATCTATTTTTGTTTTTTAAGCTATCTCAGATTAAGGAAGAGAAATTCAGAAGAGAAGCTGCTTTTTTCTTATTATCCAGTGTAGTTAATCTAGAGGCACTTCAGAGTACATTTATTCAGTATCTTTATTCTGTTTTATCTTTGAGGTTACAGTTTCATTTAACAGTTTTACCTTTTGATATGTGTGAATGTCTTTTAATCCTTTCCATATAAGTTCTTAGGGAAAACCAAAGTTCATTAAAAAGTGCTACTTAAAATTGGAGTGTGTGTGAATTGTGACATTGAGAGATTATGAGTTCTTAATCTTTCTTCTTCTGTGGAAGCCTGGGCAGAGCGGCACTCATGCCTGTAATTCCAGCACTTTGGGAGGCCAAGTAGGGGTGGATCACTTGAGGTCAGGAGTTTGAGACCAGCGTGGCCAACATGGCGAAACCCCATCTCTACTAAAAATATGAAAATTAGCCAGGCATGGCGGCATGCGCCTGTAGTCCCAGCTACTTGGAAGAAGAAGGTGGGAGAATCACTTGAACCAAGGAGGCCAAGGTTGCAGTGAGTCAAGATCACACCACTGCCCTCCACGCTCAGCGACAGAGTGAGACTCTGTCTCAAAAAAAAAAAAGAGTTCTTCTATGACATAGGAAAGAAATATACCTCATGTTAATTTTCTGATCTTTAAATACCATGAAGTAAGTATTTAATATGATGTTGCTTAGTGAAGTAGCTTATTAGAAAGACAAATAATACAGGGGTTAACCTGAATCTTTTTCCTTTGAAGCAGCAGATATTTTTTAAATGTCTGAATTAACTGATCTTTAGAAACCTCTGGAATCCTTGTGTTGTTTTGCGAATCCAAGAGCACTCATCTACACACCCTTTTTATGGTAGCTAAGAGCCACTGACAAGAATACGTTCCTCAAACCCTTTCTAACAGAGGTCATTACTTTCTCTACTTTTCCTCATGTACACCACCAGAAAGAGGATTCTGTATACTTGTTCTACACCAGGGGTCATTATACTACAATTTGAGGACCATTGGCCCACATTCTGTTTTTGTAAAAGTTTTATTGGCACACTGCCACTCCCATTTGTTAATAACATATTGTCTGTGGCTGCTTTTGTTCTGCAGCAGAGTGGAGGAGCTGTGACAGAAACCATACACACTCTGCAAGCCCAAAATATTTGCTGTCTTACCCTTTATAGAAAAAGTTGACTGACCCCTGCTTTACCCTCTTACTTTCAGATCACCATTCCACTGTTTCTTTCTCCCCAAAAACACTTGCCTTTTGAAGTTTATATTATCTACTTAATACTCTCTTCTCCATCCTGCTTTTCTGCTAACCTCCATGACATTTGTTCATCTTTGTCAATGGCTTCAGTACCTGCTATAGTCTTCTCTCCACTGCTCCAGTGCCAGCATCTTCCACAACTTCATCCCATTCATGACCCTTCTAAGACCTTAATTTTATGTTTCTTGAACTCTTTGACTCTAATTATTATGATTTGCACTAAAGCCATCCACAGGTCTACTTAAAACAATCCCATATCTAAGATTATGAACTCTAATATTTCCCTTCCTTGTCCTGCTACCCTTCACTCCTAAAGAACTTTTGTTTACTGTTATTTTTACCTCTAGTTCATTCATTCGTCTCAATTTTCGCATTCTCTTAACTCATTCTATTATGAGACTTCATTCATTCGTCTCAATTTTTACATTCTATTAATATCAAGACACACTACTTTCCTATCCAGCTTGTTGGTCAATAACTAAAAGTTTTCACTGGTACTTTTTATGCCCTTACCCTGTATATTATCATATTTTCTGTTGCCAGGTTATTACCTAGGATAACTGTAAATCCAAAAGAAGAGAGTCAGCTCTCTTCAGCATTTTGTAGAATTTCAAAACTGAGCTTATTGTCATCTGCATTTTCATTTTTCCAAAGTTACTAATTTGTGATCAGTTCTACAAGACAAAGTACAATGAAGTGAAAGAGCATTGATCTTGGCCTTGGTGCTGAAAAGATGTAAGAGTTCTTAAGCCAACTGATTAAAACCTCTAGGTTTCTTTTTTCTTACCTATAAAAGGAAGAAGTGGATTTCTAAATCTGTATATCATGAGTCTTCCTTTTATTCTTTTTTCTCCTGCATCACTCATCACTTTGTATTAGTGTAATTTGTTTATGTGTCTGCCTTTCTTGAGTGCAAAGATTCTTTTTCTTGATCATCTGTATATTCTTTACACTCAGTAAAATGTGATCAATTTATAAATTGATGGTATCCAGCCTTAATTTAGATACCATTTATACCAGTAGGCTGCTTACCTTGTTAGCTTGATCATATTTCACAATTTCAAATAATTTAATTATTCTTAAGGATCCGTTTCTTCAATTTTTTTTCCCTTTCTCTATCTTATTTTCCCACCCCACCCCAATATACACATACCTCACACTCTCCCTCTCCCTCATTGCAGTGAGCTTACCAAATGTGAGTCATCTCCCATAATGACATCTCACATAAATGACTTTGTTATAGTTTTCCTCCTCTCCGCTTCAAATTTTAATTTTCACCCATTGTCTCCCATTCCCTTTCTGTAGCTGCTTTTGGGGGACTGGTTCTGCTCTGTCGGCACCTGCTTCCTAAACTAGCCTTTTCTCGCTGTTTTTAAATCTCTTCATTCTGAATAGACTTTTTCTTGGCCCTGCTTTGTTCCCACACCAGAGGAGTAACACAGCTTACTTTTACCTCCAAACTTCAAAGAGGTCCAGCCCTTATTTATATCATCATTTCAGGAATATAAAGGTCAATTTCATTGTTTTGCTTTCTTGCTGTTTTTGCCCCAGTGCTCCTACTCAGATTAGGGAGAAGTAATTTAAGTATTCCAGTGTCTTAATTTTTTGCCTCTTTGAAATATTTTTACAAGGAGGAAGCTAATCTGCTGGTCAAACCATTGTAATTTTTGCAGATCTGTTTGTTTTTCTCATACTAACATATAAGAGCTTTGAATGATTTACGCATACTTCATGATAAGAAGTATAACTTTGAGTATTATAGATGAGTATAGGGCCATAAGACGATTTAGAAGAAAAAGGATTTCTTTTATAAGTCATTTCTGAACATCAGTATGTTTTCTTTGCATCTCTTAAAGCTTTTAATTAAACATACTCAAAACACTTACGTGCAGTGACTCACACCTGCAATTCCAGCACTTTGGGAGGCTGGGGCAGGGGGATCGCCAGAGCTCAGGAGTTTGAGACTGGGCAACATGACAAACCCTATCTCTACCAAAAATACAAAAATATAAAAATTAACCAGGCGTGGTGGTGTGCGCCTGTAGTCCCAGCTACTTGGGAGGCTGAGGTGGGAGGATCGCTTGAGCCTGGGAAGTCGAGGCAACAGTGAACCATGATTGTGCCACTGCACTCTAGCCTGGGTGACAGAGCGAGACCCTGTCTCCAAAAAAGAAAAAAACGAAAAACAACCCACTTAAGCAGACACTTAACTGCCTTTAATCTGTACACGTATGTTCTGAAATGTTGACTTCCAAGATTAATTTGTGTTCTTTGATATCTGCCTACAAAATGTTTGAGTTGTGATTTTTGTTTTTTCTCTTACAATCTTTTAAAATGTGACTTAAGGTGCATTTCATTTCTTGTTATTTTAATGTAATTACAGGATTCCAAATGCTAGCTAGACCATAATTATCTGTTGGGAAATATGAAAACTGTTCTCAAACTTAACCTTTCTGCAAGTTAGATATCTAAGCAGAAAGAAATCTCAGTAAACACTGTGCAGATGGTTCTTTCTGAGGACATGAGCTTTGTTACTCTTCATACTTTTTACCAATAGTGTGGTTTAGAAGCCGTATGATAAATGCAGTGACATAAGGAGCTTATGTTAATATATCAGTAGGCTGGCTTGACCTCTCATGCTGAGTTTCATTGCCTATTCGACCTAGTATTCTCCTAGCCAAGTGGAACCAAAGACTTTGTATACTACCCATACTCTGGCATTCTCTACATACCTATTGAAATTAACCACACCACTGTAATCTTGATGAATGCTGTAGCTCGTGAGTTATATTGATTGGCCTGGATTGGTTTTTTGATGGCTATATAACGATCCACTGAAATGGCACAGAGATGCATGATGGATGCGGTTGAAAAGAGAACGTCAAGGAATAACCAGGCAGGACATAGAACAAGTGGGAGGGGCCATATAGCCTCTGAAAGAAACAAAAACAAGACAAACATTTTCTCCTATAAAATGGCAACCTTCAGTCTACAGTTTTTCAGGTGATACAACTTTTGTCTTTTTTGTTACTCATCTAAAATTTTATAACTTTAACAAGATGATGTTTAACATCAGATAATGGAGACAACATTAAATTCAATATTTCTGTGGATGGTAACTTTTAAATACATTTTCTATTTTGTATAATAGTTATGCCTTTTTTCTAAGTCGGCAACAGTTTAACTTTTTAGCATTATTGTGACCTTTGCTCTTTTGTTGATTCCATTTGTGATCTTTTTAAAATTTATGTAGTATTGTGACTGGAACTTAACCTTGGTATGTAAATAAAATTTATTTTTAAGCTGATGTTGTATAAAAAGAAAATATTTTACCATATACAGGAAACGGTATGACAAAAAACATATTAGAATGGGAGTCCCTGTGACATCTGGGTTTTGGGCTCACTTCTAGCAATAACTGAACAGCAAGATCCTTGTTTATAGCATTCTCTAGTTTGATGAAATAGTGGAATGATTGTTTTGACAGAAATAGTTCTCAAATAAAGATTGCAAAAGGAATGGCTTCAGATTATCTAGAAGAAAAGTAGATTGTTTCCCTTTCTATATTCCATCATTCACTCCAAAAACTGGAGATATAATAATTAGTACAGACTTTTGATTTAAAAAGAAAATCTCAGGGTTAGACGTAGTACTTAATTTATTTAACAAACTCTTTACAAAACACTGCGTACCTCATATAGTCTTAAGCCCTTTAGAAATATTAACCTTAAAAAAATTTTAGGTGTGAATGTGATACTGAATATTCTGCATAGTTTTCTAATCAATTACTTACACAGATGTTCATACATATGTGAATTTAATAGGCGTTACATATATACACCCACCACTTTTCAAAGTGTGTTTACAGTTTCAAAACAACTAAAATTTTAGAATTCCCCCTAGAATATTTCCATTAGAATCCAGTTTAATGCCTGTAGAAAACAAATGTCATGCATGTGGGATTATCTAAGTCTCTTTTAGGATTTGATTGTTATATGTCCACTGATAATATATAATCTACTTTTCTTCTGGCTATTGCAGGTATATCTGACTTTGACAGGTACAAAGTGATTGTCATAATTGAAGGAAAACCAGGATAATCATCTCAGGGTTACAGAACAACAAGAGACCCTTCTATTGTGAACTGTTTAAATTTAAGGAGCCTGGGGGTGGAGAGAGATTAAAATCTCAGAACAAAAAAAAAAAAAGCATAATTTAGGGGCAGAGTTCTTAGATAGGTCTGGCTATGTTATTTTCAAGCATCAAGTAGGAGATTTTTTAAAAGTCAGGTAGTATTTCAGTGAAAAATATTTGGGCACTTCACAAAGTATCCAAAAGGTAGCAGGTCTGACACATCCACTTTTTGGTGCCTTCTGTTTCCAGAGTTGGTATGTGGCATTCTGAAAAGGAATATTAAAATATTTCTTCCTAGGAACAAAATAACAAAATCAGCACAAACTTTTACTCAAAAAGAATAAATGATTGGACTTAGTTCCATGTTCAGCAGCTTCTTAAAAAGGGATGAAAGCATCAAGTGGAAGGGGTCATTCATGATTTTCAGTGTATTGCTGTAAACTTTTCATGCTTGTTGAATGGGAGGTAGGAAGGGATAGAGGTGGTACATTTTAGATTTATTGAGCTGGAAGGAACCTTAGAGATTACCATTGATCTTGCAGATGAGTAAATTCAGGTATGATTAAGTCTGAATGTAGGGGTAAGGAGGGGAGGCATTTATTTATTGAAATTTAAATATGATTTGAAAGTGTTCTTTAGAACTGCCACTCAGAGTTTGCTGTTAAGATGGAGAGCGAGGATCAGTATCACCTGGGTACTTAGATATTTGGGCTCTTGGGTCTCATCTCAGACCTACTGTATCAGACTCTGCAATTAAACAAGGTTTCCAGGTGATTTGTGTGCAAATTAACATTTGAGAAGCAGTGCTTTGGAAGACTTTCTGGGAAGGTTTGTGTCTGAGTCTTAAAAGATGCTCTTAGTGTGCTGTTGTAGGGTTGGTTATAGGCACTTGAAATGTCTCATGGAAAGGAACTAATGGGAGGCCTCTCAGAATAAATTAAGTCAGAGAAACGGATGTTTGGGGAAAATCTAATCAATTGGATTTTCTCACTCTTAGCTGTAGCATTCAGATTTTCTGTCATTTAGTGGAAAAGGACCTTGGACACAGGCAGCTTTAAAGCGAACTAACAGTCTAAGTAGAGTGAAAAGAATTATTTTAGAGTTTGTAGTAGAAACTACTAAAAATGAGGGTACATTCTAAACTGAGCTGAAGTTCTAGATTTACGACTGTAAGTAGGGTGGTAGAAAAATACTCGTCTAGAGCATTTTTTTCCACAAAATATATTTAATAAGCTTGTTATATAAAATCAAACACTTAACATTGTCAACATTTCTTCAATAATTCAAACTCACTGATATCTAACTCTGGGAGTAGTTTGTATTTTGGAAGACTTCCTAAGCTAAAAGTATATTTACATATTTACAACACATGTGAATATAACTGAAGAACTACTTCAAATAATGTTGAAATTCACAGAATTGTAGAGATTTATAGTTATAGTTTAGAAGTGTCACCAAATTGTTTGCAATCAAATGTACAGCACTAATTAAGAAAAATGTTTTACCAAAAGGGGGAGAAAAACTGGGAGGGAAATATATGATGTTAAAGTCCTGTGATAAATACTTAGAAGATTAAAAAGTAATAATATACAATCGATTTAATGACCAAAAATTTTTTTTGAATCCCTGATTGTAATTTTTGGTAGCTTCACCCAGTCTTTCAGAAGGCAGTATGCTATGCTGTCAGGAACTCTCCACTGTCTCATCAGAGCCATGCTAAATGCAGTAACAGCCCTGGCTGAAAATAAGGAAGATGATGTTAGCAACTTTGAGTTTCACACATCTTCTCCATACAGGCTAAGTACTTATGCTTACATGTATTCCTGAAAGATTAAAAGGCCCGTCACCCATTCATACCAAAAAATACTTTCTCAACATGCTTTAAAAGGATTCCTTACTTTGTTTTTATTTTTTTATTTTTTATTTTTTGAGACAAGGTGTGACTCTCTCTCCCAGGCTGCAGTGCAAGTGATGCGATCTTGACCCTGCAACCTCTGCCTCTCGGGCTCAAGCCATCCTCTGACCTCAGCCTCCCAAGTAGCTGGGACTAGAGGCACACACCATCATACCCGGCTAATTTTTTTGTATTTTTTGTAGAGATGGGGTTTCACCATGTTGCCCAGGCTGGTCTTAAACTCGTAAACTCAAGCGATCCACCCACCTCAGCCTCCCAAAGTGCCGGGATTACAGGCGTGAGCAACCATGCCCAGCTGGGTTCCTTACTTTGGAGGAGGGAGACAAACATACATCATATATAAATATTTATCACATAAGGTATCAGAGATATTGATTGCAGTTAAGGATTTAAAAGGCAGGTAATTATTGTGTTGTATCTTAGGTTTCCTTCCTTTAAGTCCTTACTCTCTCTAACATGTTTTAAAATGGTTTGCCAACTATTTAAACTTGTCTGTTTAGCTATTCTAGTTATGGATTATACTTCTGAAGATTAAGGTTTAGAAAATTCTAGTCATAAATCTAGTAGCCATAAGCAGGAAGCCATAAGAAAACTCATATAAAAAATATTTGTCTTTGGAATTTGACCATCTGATGCACATACTCCTAATCGTGGGCTAAGAAGGAAAGTTTGTTTAGCGCTGATTTAAGTAACCCTATGAAGCCCTGTTAGCGTCACTTTACGCAGAAAGAATTTATAAACTCATTCCCACTTAAAATTCACTAGAATTTTCTTATTACAGTTAGTGCTTTATTGTTAACAGAAATATTGAGATGTGATACAGAATTTTCTTTAAGAAAGAATGAGACTGAAATTTAAGATTAAGAGAGATGAATCTTTATAATTCCAAGCCTTTCTGATTTCAAGTTACATGAAACACTGGTGGATAGTTTTTATGAAACTAACATAAAACAAAAAGATAGCTGCATTAAATTAATAGAAACCCTATATACAATGCAAAAAAGAAAAAGAGGCTTTTGTAAATGCCTAATAGATTTGGGTAATCTAAGAATTTATAGAAATTAAAAACAGTTCTGGGCGGATCACGAGGTCAGGAGATCGAGACCATCCTGGCTAACCCAGTGAAACCCCGTCTCTACTAAAAAATACAAAAAACTAGCCGGGCGTGGTGGCGGGCGCCTGTAGTCCCAGCCTGTCTCTTATACACATCTAGATGTGTATAAGAGACAGGAGCTGAGATCCGGCCACTGCACTCCAGCCTGGGGGACAGAGCGAAACTCCATCTCAAAAAAAAAAAAAAAAAAAAAACAGTTCTAGACACACTTGTTTTATAAAGGGACTTTTCCTAGTCTAGAGACTTTCATTCTAAAATCGTTTTTTAGTTAGTATTAATTTAGTTAGCTCAAAGTCAGAAAAGTTTATTTCTATTTAGAATAACTAAATTAAAGGTTAAGTTGGTGTTGTGAAATACTTTATTTCAAAACATTTATTTTAGGAGTTTTGGTTTTAAGAATTTCTAATTACATTTATTTGTTGTAATGTATTATATCCCATGTACTTCCACAAAGACTTAGGACATTGAAAATTTGAAACAACGAAGTGAAACAGTTATATATTTAAATAGAAAGAAAGAAAGAAAAGTGTATCTAAGAGTCAGTCTGAGCGAAATAAGTTACTAGGTTCAACTAAATTAATTACTGTTATTCTAGGGCTCTACTTTAGACTCTTTTCATTAACATTAAAGAATAATAGCATTTCTGCAAATGCGTGAAATAATTACAAACTGAATATTAAAGCAACAAAACAAGTCCTAGATGGGTCTTGTCTTATACACAATTGTTTAATTATCTAAAGAATATCAGTAGCACAAATATTTTATTGTTTAAAATGAAGATTATGCTTTAAATACTGCCATACATAAGGGATGGTAGGAGTTGTCATTCAGTTATGTAAATTGTCATTTGTCTCCCAGACAAGGTTCAACAACTTCATAAGTATGGGCCCAGGTCTAATACCTTCCACAGAAAAGAGATCTTGCAGTCATCTGAAGGATTTGTACAAGTATAGGTCGACGCTCAAGTATTCTTTTCCACTTAATATGAAATATAACTTTAACGGAAAAGAATATTGAGATCTAACTTGTCCCTAAGAGGGGAAAAAAAATTCTGTGATCCTCTTGACAGTTACGTGGGGTTATTTAAGATATAATTGTTGGTTCTCTATGCCAAATATGACAGTTTTAGCTGGTCACATTTCTCATTGGCATTTGAGAAAGCAGAGTAATAAAGGTTAAGAGTGTGAATTCTAGAATCAGTCCTCCTGGGTTTAAATCATGTCTCTGCCACTTTGTAATCTTGAACAGATTACTTATCTCTCTGCTTCTCTGTCCTCTGTAAAACGAGGATAATAGTACCTGTTTTATAGGATTGCTTTAATAGAGTTTATATGGATGATGATTAAATACACGTGAAGTGTTTAGAACAGTTCCTGGCATAAAGAGAGCACTCAATAAATGTTAGTGCTTATTACTGTTATTTAACAGAAACTAGCCAGCTAACTCAACCATGAAAACACTCCTACATAGAAACAACAAGCCAAATCATCAGTATGAAATAAGAGTGTTTGTCTTTTCTACCTGCTGTAGCAAAAGTGCATACATCTGATTCAGCTTAAAACTTTAAGCTATACTTTCAGAGGGGGAGGGAGGATGGGCTGAGAACAGTTTAACTCTGTTTAACTTTGAATTAAATTTGTCAAAGTATGTTTTTTACTAACATTGAACTTTAGCTGCTGTTTATTGTATATATGATACAGGAAAATAACCTGTATGCATTGCATGCCTGGGTTTTTTATTGGTTTGGGTATTTTTGTTTGTTTGTTTTTGCTTTCTTTTGAATTAGTACAAAAACCTGAGGATTTTTACTAGAAACCCCGTATCTTGATGAGGCAGACTTATTTTATCTGAAACCTGCTTAACCTTTGGGCAGCTTTTTAGTTTGGAAAGTTAGGTTATACCATTTGTCCGGAAAATAATTAGCATCAGTCCATAAATCTGGGACATAAAATGTTTCCCTTTGGAGGATGTAAAAGACTATTTTTAAAGGCATTCCAAGTGGGCTGTTCCTATATAGTTTACAGAGGTTCTCAGTTCATGAACTTATTGCAGCAGGCAAATCATAAATAGTTCTTATGTCCAAAAAGAACATGATTTTCAAATATACATTTATCTCAGAAATTCTAGTGCTTCTTTGTCTTTATCTTCCAGGAAAGACATAGTTCAGTTCAAATTATTGTTTAAAAGTTTCTGTTTTGTTTTTTACCTTTTACCTTTTGAGCATATGAGTTATCCTGGGTTTCGTTGTCTAATATGATAGTATTTTAAATGTTTTAAGCAATTTAATGCTTACAAAATTTTTTCCTGGTTTTTAAAATTTCCGCTTTATAATAAGAAGTGACTTTAATTAATTGCTTTTCTCCTCCATTTCAGAACTGGGTAGGCTAACATTTTACTGCATAAATGAATAACTGCCATTTTTCTCTTACTGCTATATATTTGTTTCATCTCTAATTAGACTTACAGCTCAACTAAATCGTATTTAATTTGCATGCAGTACTCTACCAATTACTGTTAGTGCTTATAAGATGCTGGGCCCTGCTTGTCAACGTGATTGAACTCTGAAATAATAAATAACTTGCCTGATCCAACACAGGAGAACCAGGATTCAAACCCTGGGATGCCGTGCTTCAAACAGCCGTCTTTCAGCCATTTTATATACTCTCTTTCAGCTATACCAAGGATACTGTTTGAACTTATAGATCATGAGGCATTAATTAAAACTTAAGTTATAGCCAGGTTTGGTGGCTCACGCCTGTAATCCCAACACTTTGGGAGGCTGAGGCACGTGGATCACCTGAGGTCAGTAGTTCAAGACCAGCCTGGCCCACATGGCAAAACCCCATCTCTACTAAAAATACAAAACTTAGCCAAGTGTGGTGGCTTGCACCTGTAGTCCCAGCTGCTCGGGAGGCTAAGGCAGGAGAATTGCTTGAACCTGTGGATGGAGGTTGCAGTGAACCGAGATTGTGCCACTGATGCCCAATGGATGGCCAGATGCCATATTTTTCCCTGTTACTTTTTTTTTTTTTTTTTTGAGATGGAACCTTGCTCTGTCACCCAGTCTAGTGTACAGTGGCGCGATCTCGGCTCACTGCAACTCTGCTTCCCGAGTTCAAGCTATTCTCCTGCCTCAGCCTGCCGAGTAGCTGGGACTACAGGCGCGTGCCACCACACCCGACTAATTTTTGTATTTTTAGTAGGGACGGGGTTTCGCCATGTTGGCCGGGCTGGTCTCGAACTCCTGACCTCAGGTGATCCATCCGTTTCAGCCTCCCAAAGTGCTGGGATTACAGGCATAAACCACTGTGCCCAGCCTCCCCTGTTACTTTTTAAATCACTTATAAAATGAAAGAAAGAAAGGTTCAGAGAAACTCTTAAATGGTGAATATCCTGTCTTTTTTATATCAGCATAAGATGTTGTTTTCTTGCTCAAGTATTTCTAATATAGGTATTTTCAAGCCTTATGTTATAAGTTGTTGATTTGTGATCATGGATTTTAGGAATTATGGACAAGACAATAAAAAACTAGAACTGTAAAGATCAAGTCCAGTGCTCCCAGATAGGAAGACGTGGTAGAAAAATTGACCTAGCACAACTCATTTGAAAGACAATGTTGTGCCTAAGTTGTCATAATCTTGGGAAAATAGGAATTCAAACTGTGTATTGCTAAATAGTGTACAGATCAGTGATTGAAAAATATCTCTCGGTATAAGGACACAAGGGCCACTTTTATATTTACTGCTCTTATTTTTAAATTTTCATTTTATTAGACCACTAGCTAGTATAGTTTTTCTGTTACTTTCATTGAATTCCCCTGAGATAGCTAAAATTATTGTTCATAGTGATAATCTTTTATCATAGAACCAAGAACACTTGTTTGTACAAACGTCAGAAGTCCTAAAGATTACCACTACAATAAGAGTGTAAATAAAGTCTAATTCTGCTTTTTAAAGTTATCAGAAGTTCTTATAAAGGCATTAGTTTAGAAAAATCTTAGTGTTTATTACTTTGCAAAAGGTTATAAAAATATCTTAGTATTTGAAGTCAGGTTTTCATTTGTACATGCATTTCCCAATTTATAAATTCATCCTTTGAAGTTTGTTAGAGGGCAACATGTGTTTTTTTCCTACATTTTTTCATAGAAATTGAATTATGCTTTAAATAATTAATGCCATAATGTATTAGAAAATGTATTAGATAGTGGTTCCCAGATTTATTCATTTTTTAAAAACCTACAAACCCCACTATACAACTTAATTCTGATAGTAAAAGTGTGTGGGGCTATAAAAGATTTTATTTTGTAATTAGAAATTGACAAATGTGAGTCAGGTATGGTGGTATGTGCCTGTAATCCTAGCTACTTGAGAGGCTGAAGCCAGAGGATCGCTTGAACCCAGGAGTTTGAGGCCAGCCCAGGCAACATTGCCAGACCCCGTCTGTATTAAAATAAATAAATAAAAGTAAATTTAAAAGTTTAACATTTGGAAGAATGAAATACTATTAAAATATCTATCAGTTATTTAAGACATAAATATGAAGACATTGCACATATTTTATGTTAACATATGTTGGGTTTTCTGCTAATTATATTGCTATCTTGGGTACCAATATTTTTTAAATATACACTTAAAATTTTCGGCTGCTGGATACCTATTTTTCTATAGAATACATGGAATTATCTTTGTTATCTTTGTATTTTGTTTGTTAGCTCACTTTAATTCTGTGGTACTTTACCTTTTAAGATTCCTTAACTATTTAGCTGATAATTTAAATATCTACCATGGTATTTTGCATATAACTTAAAATATTTTTGATATTTATGGGCTCAAAGATTTTAAAGCTAAAATTCACTTCTGCATCATTCTTTCAATTGCATGTATTGAATGACGTATTAAGTGTTATGGTAGTCTGAAATAAGCATTCTGACATTTTCTGTTTGCCTAGCAAAGCACAGTTTGAAGAGTATGATTTTACATCTTAAGCTACTATTAGGTACATGGAGATGAGAGCTGGAATCATATGCCTGTACAATATTTATCAAATATGCATATATATTTCTACCTAATACTTTCTTTTAAGCTTTATTCAGAATTAGGGTACTTTATGTTCTCTATTATAGTAAGACTTCTTAATTATTTTTCATGGTTTCCTGCAGTGTTAGATTACTTAAAATATTACAAATTTATAAGACAGAGGGAGATAGACTGTTAATTATTAGAAAGTCTAATTAAAGCAGTAGAACCTTACTCATTACTGCTTGTCCTGCCACATAATTTTCTTGATTTATTTTAAAGCCCAGGTAAATGTTGATTTAAAATGGAAGGTTTAAACCTGTTACCATCTGATAATAGTTTTAGATATCTTTCTGTTATTACTTATAAAATTGTAATGTGTAAAACCTGGGTATAATAGTTGGAATAGCAGGGGTTTTTTACTTTCTAATAGTGGATTCTGGTTTAATAAATTTTACTTCTATAACTTAAAATATTTTTATCTTCATATAAGTAAATATAATTCTAAGAAACAATATCTGCCACAAGTAATCATTTTCCTTAGGTAGTTTATGAATGGAATATCAGTTTACACCAAGCACTGAATAAGTTAAATATCCTTTTAATGCTGATTCCAAGGGTCTAGGAACCCTCATAATTCATCAGCAGAATTATTTGTGTTTACCCAAATTTTATAACTAGAGATAATATGTATAAATCTGGAACTACTTATATCTATTTTTTTATTATAACAAACTAAGATTTCAGTGTCAAACTATACTGTACCTTTTATTATCACAATAACTAGGTTTTAATCCACTTACGAACTTAGAGGTCTATCAAGAACACAGATGCCCATATATCATAAAAAATTAAATAGATGAATCATGTCTTTGGACACTCTGAGCCAAACCATTTCCTTCAGCAACTAAACATAATTTTTCTTAACATGACACTTACGAAGGAATTGTGTTCGAGTTTATAATATACAAACTATTAAGAGCTATAATAAGGATTTTTGGACAATTCCAATTTTAAACTGAGGTTTAGCGATTTAAATTGGGATTTAGTGATTCAAAGACCTTATCATTAACCCAGCACATACCTGTCCCGGAAGTATCCTAGTTATTGCTTTAAGGAAAAAAAGTATCAATGTAGAAAAGTTAAGGTATAGACCTATTCATTGTAATTTATAGATAATATATTCAGAATCTATAAATATCACTAACTTGAATGACTTTTTAAATGATTTTATTAGATAGCTTAGGAGGGAGAAAAATGGCTTCCAAAAAATATTTTTTTCTCTTTAAAACTGATGATCAACCATAGAAAATGATGTAAAACAAGGGACCGTGTACTTGCCGTATCTTTAAATAGTCCAAGTTCATCTTTTATTTCAACAAAAATAAAGATTAAATGAGTGCCCATTCTCTAATAGTATATCATAGTTCTGTGGTTTGATGGCACAAACAAAGTGAAATACTTACCAAACATTATTGTCAAGAGGGCAATTGGCATCACAAACAATCCAACCAGCAAATCAGCCACCGCCAAGGACATTAGAAAGTAATTAGTAGCATACTGCAGCTTTTTCTCCAGCGAAACAGCCAGAATAACAAGGGTATTTCCACCAATTGTGGGTATTATCACCATGAGTATCAGAAGAGCTGCCCAGTGCAGTTTATTTCCCTGTTCCTCAACAATCTGTTTCATTTCCTCTGGTATTGATTCTGTCTGTAATCCAGACCAGTTAGAAGAGATAACGTGAACAAAGGTGCTCTGCAAAATGTGCTCAGGCATTGTGCTTTGAAGTTCAGACACTCTGTAAGAGAGAGCCATTTGCTGTTTTTCTGTGATTCAATCCCGTTCCGAACAGTGGTCAGCATGGTTAGTAGCTAAACTGGTCATCTGTTTTTTTAAGGCATTGTACCCATGTCAAACACTCGAAAGCCACAGTTGACACATTCCTTTAAAAAAAAAAATCCAAGTTCTCTAAAATGAGCTTATATACACATCTGTCCATGTTTGTAGGTAAGATCTCCAAGTATTTATTATTTTCTAAAGGCTTAAATTTAGAAGAGCTCAGTAAAAAGAAACTGATAGCTGTGAAAAAAAATAGGATATATATATATATATTTAGTTTCTCTCTCTTTTTCTACCGTAGTTGTAGAGTCATGTTTGAACTTGCATGCCAGAGAGTTCCCCCTAGATACAAAATGCATAGATTGCATTATTTTATTCATTTCTGAAAGTGGTAAAAACTCTTGAACTTTATAGCCCTTCCCTTAGTAAGTCTGTTGTGCATTTGTGACAATGCAGCCAGTTCTCCAAGTATACTATATTTCTGATATTCCTCAGTTAATGAAACAGAAGACACATTAATTTTTTCAATGGTTGTAATAAAAAGTTAGGTGTTTCCTGACCCTTCAATGTCTTTTTACCTTTACTTACAGAAGAATAGAAAAGTCGAAACACAATAGTTCAGAATAGAACTTTTAGTATGTGCTGACCACCCACCTGGAAACACTCCAAGCCCAACAAGGGTCTAAATGAATTATTTACCAGCTAGGAATCCTTATATGTAATTGGCTTTGTCTGACTAGGTTTGTAAGTACTAATATAAATGTCATTTTAGATTTCCTTTATTTTGAGAGAAGGAGAATAAATAGATATTACTAGGATCCATATAATTGTTTTTAGTAATTTCATCTCTCATGGTGTATTTTTGCAACATTTGTGTTCTAAATTTAATCACTAAATTTGCCAAATTCAAACCAATTTTTTTTGTTGTTGTTTTAAGTAGTGTTTTTTTGTTTTAACCTTCCCCGTTGCCTTGAGAAGAAAGGGAAACCAAAAGGAAAATTAAACCATTTATTTGTTCATCAAATGTACAAATCACATTTTAAAAAACTCTCCTTTAGCATTACTAAATTTTTCATTTTGATTTTTAAACCGCTGAATAGAAATGAAAGTTTATGATAGCAGAATTCTTGAAGATTTAAAAAAAAAAAAAACCTTTAGATTAATTCCATATGTGTTTGTTAAATGCTTACCTCTGGTTTCGTTGTTATTTTACCGAGCATGTCATCTTACGTGTTCACTGGACTTGCTTGCTGCTGTGACTGAAATCCTCCTCCCATTGACTTATTCTGAGCCTCCAGCACAGGCGGTTGAAAGCAGTGAAACAAATATGTTGGATAGCTGCAAGCATGCCAAGGAGGTTATTTCCTCTTTGATACATTCATTTTTAGAGAGTAGCAGCATTCATTGTAATTCTTAAATCACTGTTAAGCATGTTGAACCAGTTCATGGCCCTTATTCAAGTTATGTTTTTAAGAGCTCTCTTTAATGTTTGGGGGACTGTAATAAACTTGATCATTTTAGCTTCAGATAGTTTTGTTTGGGATTACGCCTGAGCTGTTTTTCCCATTTGAGAAAAAATAAGATATAATCTAGCTATTGTAGAGGTTTCATTCTATGAAGATTCTGCCCTTTTAAAAGCCTATAGTGATTTCTGCAGTTTCTGTTTCTAGCAGTGAAACAAGATTCTTATCTAGCTTTTGTGCCTTTGCTGTGGAACACCATTAATTTGCTCTGGTTGCAACCTTATATAGAAGAGCACAGAAAGGCCTGAATTCTACATGTATACATAGGTTTTAGCAGAAACTTTTTTACTGCTTATTTTTAAACAGATGATCTCTGGGTTTAGGAGTGGTTCACAGCTTTTTTTCCCCGTAGATTTTACATTGAAGAAAATATAAGTAATGAAAATACTTTTTTGCCTTATTTCAGAAAATTGGTGTTTAAATCTTAATAGTTATGCTATTTAAGTTTTCTCTAAGACTAGCTTAATATTAGAACTTCAGCATTCTCAAAGTTTCCTTTTAAAATATCATTACAGATGCATATTTTTAATTAATTACTTATAAATCAGTGATGGCATTTGTGCCCTTGTTTCAAATTTGTATTCCTTTGCTCATGTTGAATGTTATTGGAAAATACTTAGTTCATTTTAGCTCTGCTGAGCACTTCAGATTTTATTCAGTATTTGCTGCTTTTTTAAAAACTCAAAATTTACTATATTAGAAAAAATACTTGTGAAGAATTCTAGATGAAATAATACTCAATAGAAATCAGATGTTTGTTAATGTACCAGAATTTCTATTCAGGAATATGAAAATATTTTAAGGCAAGGCACGGTGGCTCGTGCCTGTAATCCCAGCTCTTTGGGAGACCAAGACAGGTGGATTGCTTGAGTCTAGGAGTTAGAGACCAGCTTAGGCAACATGGCAAAACTCCATCTCTACAAAAAAAAAAAAAAACACAAAAATTAACCAGGTGTGGTGGTGCACACCTATAGTCCCAGCTACTGGGTGGCAGTGGAGGAGTTGGGGGTTGGGGGTTGAGGGTCGGGGGAGACCTGAGGCGGGAGGATTTCATGAACCTGGGGTAGGTCAAGGTTGCAGTGAGCCAAGATTGCACCACTGCGCTCCAGCTTGGGGTGACAGAATGAGATCTTGTCTCTAAGATAAAAAAAGGAAAGAAAGGAAAATATTTTTAAATACTGCTTAGTTGTGAGTTACACTTTGATATCTGTGCTTATGAAGGCAGATAGGGATCTGCAAAACAAGTAATGTCAGATTGAAAATAGCAGCACCATTATATCCAGTGAAAAAACTTGTATGAAATAAGCCTTTATTGATTTGTTTATAGATAAAATTTTTAAAATATTAAGTATATTATAAAAATGCAGTCATTATTGTATTTGCTGGTATTAATCCTTTTACTCACATTCATTCATTTTTTGCCTCAACTTATAAAAGTAAGATTGGTACTTGGATTTTTTTTAATTTTGTGTTTTTAAGTCTGTTTAATGCCTAAGGAACATAACTAGTTAGAACAGCTACTTATTTGGCAATCTCAAGTTATGGGAAGCGTAGCTGAGAATCAAGAAAAAAGCAGAATAATAATAAATACATAGTTATATAAAAGGATAGTTGAGTCTCAGCAAATAACTGAACCTGTGCTTTAAAACCCTAAGTACTTTAAGTAGAAAGTAGCCTCTAAGTCCCCACTCCATCTTTTCACTCTCCGCACACACACGCGCACAGACGTATACACACACACAAAACTGCCTCTCCCCCTCTTTAATGAAAATAACATTTGTACATGGTGGTAAATGTAGATAGTACAAAAGAATGTTGAGTGATAAATTCGCTTGAGACAATTTTAATAAACATGTTTCCCTGCCTACTCCAGATGTGAGTAACAAGTTAAAAGGTGGACAAGCACTTTGATAATAGCAAATAGGGTCAACTGAAACAACAACAACAACCCCCCCCCCAAAAAAAAAAAAAAACAAGAATTTAAATGTATAAACATGTAGGTCTACTCAAAGTAGATGCTTGTAGTTTTTTTTTTTTTTTTTTTTTTTTTTTAGACAGAGTCTTGCTCTGTTGCTCAGGCTGGAGTGCAGTGGCACAGTTCAGCTCACTGCAACCTCTGCCTCCCAGGTTCAAGCATTCTCCTGCCTCAGCCTCCCAAGTAACGGATTACAGGCACCTGCCACCAGGCCTGGCTAATTTTTGTATTTTAAGTAGAGATGGGATTTCGCCATGTTGGCCAGGCTGGTCTCGAACTCCTGACCTCCTGACCTCAAGTGATCACCTGCCTCGGCCTCCCAAAGTGCTAAGATTACGGGCATGAGCCACTGCACCCCACGCCCTTTGACAACATTTTATGTGGCGTAGTGATGGATAGCATAGTGATGACCTCTGTGTACTTAAGAAAAGGCTAGATCACGTTCACTCAGCTGTGTTTTGGGTGCCAATAAATGGTGAAATGAATTTTTTAAAGATTTCTATCCAAATAATAATAAACATGAAAGTATGAGTCTTAATGGTAGAGTGAAGTTTTTAATATCTGGAAATTTCGTTTGTGTAGAGTATTTCCTTTCCCAAAAACTTCAGATAAAGTAACTCTTACTAAAATAACTTCAAGCTCAGACTCAGCCTCTAATCTAGCAATAACCAAAAAAACCTAATCGGCTCGATTTTTTCTAAGACAATTGAATTTTCTCCCTGATGCCTTTTTAATTTATTGAGCAGATTCTGTCTTTGACCGAAAAGGGCAGTCTAATATCC
Source organism: Mandrillus leucophaeus (assembly GCF_000951045.1). Taxonomy (NCBI): domain Eukaryota; kingdom Metazoa; phylum Chordata; class Mammalia; order Primates; family Cercopithecidae; genus Mandrillus; species Mandrillus leucophaeus. The sequence goes on along the minus strand of NW_012105975.1, from coordinate 632,039 downwards.
TTTATAGGTCTAGGAAGACAGCTTAAATATCAGCCAAGATCCCCCATTTTTTTTACCTCTCAGTCATAATCCCTATTAAGCAGTAACCATTAAAGAATGTTTAACGTGACAGGGATTGTATCTGCTATGTATTCATTTGTGAAGTATTTACTAAGTGCCATATGCTCATGGAGATGTATTAATGAATAAGATAAACATTTTCTATCCTCATGTAATTTATAATTTTATGGAGGATGCAAACAAGTATGTTGGTAACTATAGTACAGACATGGTACAGCTAAGACTAGCTTACTTCAACAGGGCCTACAGTGGAGCTCAAATATTTCTCAGCTTTCTTTTTATTCATTCCTCTCATGTTCATACTCTTTGACAAGATCAGTGAAAGAGCTGAAACTGTAAGAATAGCTATTTCAAACTTAATCTGTTCTCGTTAGACTCCTTCATTCTCTCCTGAATGCCTGTTATTTTAATGAAAGACTTTGACAAATCAGAAACAAGCTCCCTCACCTTTCACTGTCTTCTCAAAATGTCTTTCTTTTCATCCATCCTATCCTTCTTTGAGATCATATTATCATTCTTTTCCACAATTGACTTCTAGTTAGGTTCTTGATCCCAACTCATATGTATAGAAGGTCTGTGTTGCTTCCTCTGGCATTAGCAGCCTATACCAAGAGTGTGATAGGCTGCCATCTCTACTGTCAACGGCTAGTCTAGGAGTGGGGGTGTGGTAGGCAGACAGTTTAAAATGCCACAGTGTTCTCTTACCACAAAATAGCACCTTCTTCTTTAAGCCCTCCCCTGGTTAAGTTTTTTACTGGATTCCTGTATAAAAGTTGATCTAGACAACTTTTGCCAGGTTGTTATTGCCAGAATAAAAGAATACGATTTTTTTTTCATTGAAACTCTAGAGTACAACCTGATGTCATGAAATGGTGATGTCCTTTCATCAAAAGACTGCTATACCTGGAATTATAGTTGATAATCATAACCCAAATATCTTTTGGAGTAGATTTGCTCAACTCTGCATGTCCTCAGTAATCACAGTAATCAGCTATTAGAAATAGACTTTTATCATTAGAATACTTGTTTAAATATCAGAAGTGATTTAAACTTTCTGAGAATCAGAGTACATTTATGTACATTATTATAAAAATCAAATGCCAATAAAGTTCTCAATAAATAGCAATAAGTTGATGGCAGCTCACTCATACTGCAAGACTTTTCTTTGTTTGCTGATGAGAAATGGAAACAAGTGTGCTAATAATGCTGCAGCTTTGAATATTACAGATTTCTCTGGGTCCAGGAATGCAATCTGAGATTTTTAAGAGCTCTATGTGTTATGGTGACACAGCAATTTCTTTGTATAAAGCTTGTGACTCTTCTTCTTACATCTCTAAAATTCCCTCCCTCTCCCATTTTAGCAGCACCTGAAAAGAATTAGTCTTTTTGGAAATGTACCAAAAGCTTGCCTAAAACTATACTAACTTTTAGTTTTCTGAAGTCCAGGAAGATGACAACAAATACATTCTCTTTCAGTAAATTTGTAACATTTGTGGCACAGTCTGTGTGGTTTTTTTTTGCTTTTCCTTATGGTACGTTATATGTATTCACTATATACTAAATTGGTAGAGTTAAAAGCTACAAATAGCAGTATCTTGGAATATGAAGGTACAAAAAACAAAAGTATGTTTGGGAAAGAAAATTGTTTTCTTTCTCAGCTTTTTCCCTGAAAATGTTTTATGCCACAAAATTCAAAAAAGCGTAATATCTTCCCCCTACTTTTTTGTTTTTTACCTGTAATGGCACTGTTTGTTTTTGAGACAGAGTCTCACTCTATCACCCAGACTGGAGTTCAGTGGCACTGTGTCAGCTCACTGCAACCTCTGTCTCCTGGATTTAAACAATTCTCCTGCCTCAGCCTCCCAAGTAGCTGGGATTACAGGCACCCACCACCACGCCGGGCTAATTTTTATATTTTTAGTAGAGACAGGCTTCACCATGTTGGCCAGGCTGGTCTCAAACTCCTGACCTCAGGTGATCCACTCATCTCGGCCTCCCAAAGTGCTGGGATTACAGGCATGAGCTACCGCGCCCAGCCAATGGCACTGTTGTTTTTTTATTATTACAAGTTGTATAAACTAGCCAAAGAATAAAATAAAGGATAACAAGAAAAGTTACTTGGATTCCCACAACATGTAGCTCTGTCATTGAGTACACATACAGCTGGCAAATTTATAATTGTCTAAGTATATATATTTTTAAATAACATATCAAAACATGTGAAAGAGCTAAGTTATAGGTAACACATTCTGTGCTAATAAAATGGTCTACCAAGTATTGATTTTTTCCCTCTCCACTGCCCTCCCCTAAAATAAAGTCCACTGTTTTTCCTGTGATTTGACCATTTCTCAACATTTATTTTTCTAAATATGTTGTTTTGTTTTGTTTTTTGAGACAAGGCATCACTCTGTTGCCCAGGCTGTAGTGCAGTGGTGTGATCTCGGCTCAACTGTAGCCTTGACCTCCTGGGCTCAAGTGATCCTCCCAAGTAGTTGGGACTACAGGTATGCACCTCCATCCCCAGCTAATTTCTGTATTTTTTATAGAGATGGGGTTTCACAGGGATGCCCAGGCTGGTCTTGAACTCCAGGGTTCATGCATTCAATCCTCCTGCCTCGATCTCCCAGAATACAGGCATGAGCCACTGTGCTTGGCCAGTTTTTCTAAATATGTTTATGGAGACATAGAAATAAGATTTATTGCTGATTAAGGATTAGTCATTTAAATACTTTGTTATAAATGCTGATCCAAGGTATTATAACAAACTGGAGGAATTGTTTTGTGTTGTTATCTAAGAGGCAAATGTTTATACAGAAGAAAGATTTAGGGAGTGTCAGAATTACTGAATATAAATGAAAGAAAGTCTAATGGACTGTTACTAATGATTTAATGTATTTTCTTTTAACCTGTAGGTTCTCTCTTCATCTCTTGCCTTGCCCTCTTTTCCTTTCTTTTCTTTCTCCTTGCAGTTTATTTGTTGAAGAAACAACAAATTTGTTTGTTTCCAATTGCCTTGTTTCAGTTCCTGATCACCTCTCACTGGAAATAACACAGTGATTCCTTAAATGATCTCTTGTCTTGACCTTTCTTCCATTTGTTGCGGCAGAGAGAACAGAGACTTAGAATCAGAAAGACCTGGATTCCAATTCTAGTGCTGCCATTTATTAGCAGGGTGACAATCACTAAATTTTGTTATTTCTGTTTTGTTTCCCATGGTATGAATTTTGCTGATTGCATCTTTATGTGTAGTTTAATATGGTGTTTGGTCCTTCATATTTCCTGTAAATTGGTAGTTGAATCCAGAAGCTTGATCACATTCAAAAATTTTTAGGGGGGTGGGGCTGGCGGTATGCACAGTTATTTCCATTTTCATGATGTTAGCAGTCGTTGATAATCATGCTGCTATCTATTAGTTCATTATATGTTACAAAATGGTGATACAATTTTATCATTTATTAACTGTTCCTTTAAAAGTTTATGTCATATATCTCTCTGTGTGTATATATAAAGATTAATGTGCAGGAGTTTTGCTTTCAGTGAATGTTTGCATTCCAGTCATTGCTTAGAAAGGTTTTTTGTCCTTTTAGAGTTGCCTGCTGAAACATTGAAGTAAACATATAAGAATATTATGGTTTTACCGTACTCTTGAAAAGATTGAATGTCTAAACTATTTAATAAAGAATTTGTCATTCCTTGTCTTAACACTTGTTTTTTCTAAAGAATGTGTCAGAGTTGGAACTGTTGTTAGATTGAGACACTGTCAGGTTTTTTATATGCTTTTAAGTTTATAGCCTTCACGGTCTATTTCAGTCTTTATTGCAATCAGCTAGGTAAAGTTCTGCATTAGGCTCCTGGTATTTATGTTCGCAGGCAAAATTTTTTCTAAACCTCATGAAATGTTAGTGCCTTTTAGGAAACAAAACTTAAGTCTAACTTCTGTCCCCTTTCCGAAGACTCTTCTACTAAAGAAAAAACCTTGAGTTTTGTGATTGGTTTAAGAATAGTATATATGTTATCTTTTATTTACTCTTTTATAACAAGTAAAAATGACAAAATAAATGAAATATTAAGACAGATTTTAGGATAAACTCTTTCCTGTGAGTCAGTTTTCCCTGGAATATCCTGCCCTTGCAGCCAAGGGGCAAGTTGATAAGTATTCTGCATGCCATTAGTTCCCTAACAAGTTGATGATGAAATTCTGGAGGTCTGAACCCTAAATATAACCAGTTTTCTAGGTTTAATATTCAGCTTGTTTTATATTTTGATAAACCCTTGGACATCAAATATTAGTAGCCAAATTTCTGGTTCTGATCCAAAACCAAATTTCTGGTTATGCATCTAGATTTCAGTGATGATAATATAGTATTTTACTCTACTACTCCACCAACTCTCCCCAGCATACATAAGGAGGAGCAGGTATTGTTTTATGAATAAGGCAATTAAGGCTCAAAGAAATTTAGTGATTGTCACCCTGCTAATAAATGGCAGCACTAGAATTGGAATCCAGGTCTTTCTGATTCTAAGTCTCTGTTCTCTGTACCACAACAAATGGAAGAAAGGTCAAGACAAGAGATCATTTAAGGAATCACTGTGTTATTTCCAGTGAGAGGTGATCAGGAACTGAAACAAGGCAATTGGAAACAGAAATAAGATTTAAGGGGTTCTCTTGACTTGGCAGCAGATTATATGTGGAAAGTGAAGGAATAGAAATTTGAAGATATGAGTTTCCTAGGTATGTCAATGAATGGTCATAGTGGGAAGAGAAAAGCAACCTGGAGAGGGATACCCTTTTTTATTCCTATCTTTGTGGGTTTTTAATTTTTGATTGACATGTTTGTGGTATATTTGGTTAAAGATATCCAATAGGCACTTAGAATTTCAGGTTCCTACTCAGATTATTTGGAATCTGTTGTTAAGAGAGTACAAGGGAATTAAAGAGAGACAGGCACTTTTTTTTTTTTTTTTTTTTTTTTTTGAGACAATGTCTCACTCTGTCACCGCGGCTGGAATGCAGTGGTGTGATCATAGCTCACTGCAACCTCCACCTCCTGGGCTCAAGCCCACCTCAGCCTCCTGAGTAGCTGAGACCACAGACGCACGCCACCACACCTGGCTAATTTTTGTAGTTTCTGTAGAGACGGGGTTTCACCATGCTAGTCAGGCTAGTCTCGAAATCCTGGACTCAAGCGATGGGGGCAGATATATTCTTATCGCTGTGTATTGAGTTAATCCTCTAACACTGTGGCACTTACCTAATGAGAATTATAAATTCATAATTCTACTAAGGGACTATCCTAAGGCTGATAGCCTCAAAAATTCCCTCTGAATTCTTACCTAGCATTATAGGCACATAGCCACAAAGGTGGTTTTTCCCAGGGCACTGGTTGTCCATTGCACTTTGGATAAGCTGACCCCCTTGATGTGTCTAAATGTGGAAAATTTGATTGTGTAATTTATGGTATTGGGGGTTGGGGGACCACTTTCAGGTAGTTAGTTCCCTAGAGTCTGGGGGAAGAATGCCCTCTGTGATAGCCCCATTTAGAATAGTGTTTCTGCCTATCTATGTATATTGCTGTTTTTCCTCCTTTAGTAAAGATGGATTAGAGGGGAAAAAGAAAGACACCATATTCTTGAAAGCATCTTGTTTTATTAATGTTGAGGTTGCACAAAATATTCATAAAGAAATAATATTTAAAAGCCAGTGTGTTGAAAGAAAGGAATTCATATGTGCAGTTTATGGTCCAATGATATCGCTGTGACTTATGCATATGCCCTTGCACAATTCCTGCTCTGTGGAAGGCTTGTACAAATAGTAAATTGGCAAGATGACTGTTAGCTACAAGCCAAAAAAAATTATTCAAACAACAAATTAGAATGTAGTTAGCTTATTTTGGTGTGCATTTCATTTTTTAAAGCAGAAAATTACAACTTTTTTTTTTCCATTAAAAATTGAATTACATACTTGGATTAAAGCAAAGTTTTTACTTACTGCTGCCTATTATATCTTATGATGAACCACAAGTATAGTAATACTAAAGAGCAACAAAGTTGTTTTTTCATTTTCTTTACATGATACTTGTATAAACTGGATTTTAAAGCCTTGGGATACATTCCCTCATTTTACATTTAAAGGTTCGACTCCCAAAATTATGTGTTATCTGTGTGTTTAGAGGGGCAGGAGGAAGGAGACTCTGATCCAAAAAAGATTTAGAACCGCTGTATCAGACAATTGGCAGATAGTCACATAAATAAGTCCTGAGGGAGCCTAAACCAAGACCCAGTTTTTCCAAATGCTTGTTACTGTCTACACCCGCTGTGTCGTGTATAATAAGCACTCAATAAATATGACTGACTAGACCCAGCCACCAGGTCTTAAGAAACAGAGAGAGGGTCCTTCAGAAAGCTGTGGTTCCTGCCATAAACCCAAGTGGTTATTGTGCTAGTAGTCCTGATTCCAGTGTTACCTTCATTATGCCTCTACACAAAATCAGTATGGCTTTTCTACCTACTTGTTTCTCACATTCCAGTGTTCATTCCTTTCCAACAACATTTATCCCTCTGCTATCAGAGTCGTGCCCATTCAAGACTCAATTAGCCTTAGAAAGTAATACTCACAGGTATGTCAGTTTTCCCTGGTTTTGATTATCTAGCTGAATTATAAATTTAAGAGAGAAAGCAAAAGTGGAACAGGAAAGAGCTTGGTATATTTCCTAGGGCTTAACCATTAGACCTTGAACTTAGTAGAAAATACTTGTTGTCTAAGTCTCTAAATGTAAATTTAGTTTAACTCTCTTTGTCTCTTATTAAGTAATAAAAATTATTTTACCTATAGTACCTGGCACTGTGCCAATAATTTATGAGCGATAGTAAATATAGTCTCAGCCTTTATGCTTAGGTGGCAGAACACTTGAGCGAGTTTGTTAGATAATTTGGGTATCAAATTATGGAAAGAACTTTAAGTTCTTAGCCTTATAGGAGTGAAAATAGAAGTTAAATGGTAGTTTCAACTACAAGATTTAGAATAACTTTTCAGTAGCCTCTTTGGTGTAATATCACTTTAAATTTTATTTTTATTTCATTGGAATGTTACTCATTGAAGAAAAGTTGTCCTATAATAATAGCCATTGATTTAAACCTATAATAATTGGTTCATTTTTAAATGCTGTAGAATCATGAAGTTGGAACAGACTTACAGAACGTCTAGTCCCATTCTTCCTCTTATTCAAATGAGGAAAGGACCCTGGAATGTTTGGTTAATTGAACATTGTCTAAATTGGCCCAACTATTTAGAGACAAAACAGAAACTAGAACATGAGTTTTAGACTTCATGGTTCCCTCTTATAATAACTTATTGTTATTTTTCTCAGTACATATTAACTCTCTCTAATTATGAAGGAGAAAACCCAAGTGATTTGCCTAATGTCATATAACTAACAAATTTAGCAAAACTAGAACTAGAACCCAGATCTTTAGTTTTCTAGTATATTGCTTTTTTCACACCACCATACTGTTTTTCCCATATTGTTTCTAAGAATACGAGTGACAATTAGTATTATTTCCAAATTATTCATACAAGGAAGTTTAGACAAACTAAGAACATTCTCAAGAAAGAGTGATGGACTCTATTGTAGGGAAAAATAATCTAACCTTCCCTTATTGCAAAATTTCATTTTAACAGATACAGTTTTCATAAACTTCGTTCTATTCCTTTGAAATTTGAATTCACCACTCTCTGGAGTTTGAGGCTAGAGGACAGTTCCAACATAGAATTACAGATTTGAGTTGGTTTGTGGTAATAACTGCTGTCATTCATAACAGTAGTCTTTTTTTAAATGCCTTTTTAATAAATAAATGTTTTAATTAAATATCTGAAAAACCTAAAATGTCAGTTAATTAAATGCAAGTCAGCTTCTATACAGTTGTATATAAATTATATTCAGTGTAGGATTTCGGTTCACTTTAGTATTGTTAAAAGAAAGTAGGGTAAGACCTCCAAACTCAGTGCCTGGGCCCTAGGAACTATGAAGGGCTTGAAACAGCCTTTCTGGAGAAGTTGGAAATTCGGGTTTTAATGTGAAATATTCCCATCTTAAATGTTGACAACTTACTTTGAATTTTTGTAAAGGATGTAGACCAAACAAAATCTGCTACGGGCCAGATTCGGCCCTTGGGCCAATAGTATATGAATTTTATTTTATTGGTTTGAATTACTGAAATAGTTTTCTGGCTGGTTTTTCCACCTTCATGCTTTTAAGCTGTCTTGTTCACAAGTATCTCCTTAAACTTTCTAAATCATCGTTCCATTTACCTGCAAAATAAAATGCAAATTGCTAAACCTGACATTCAAGACGCTGTGTCATTTTGCTCTTAATTGCCTTTCCACTTTTATTTTTTATTACATGTGCTACAGAAAAATTGACTGTGCAAATTAGACAAGCCAGGTGAATTCCAATCTCTAGACCTTTGCTGACTTACTTTCCTTACCCTGATGCCTATATTCCTCTTCATCATTTGTCCAATTCTTCCAATACTTTCAAACTCACTTTTTATGTCTGCATTCTCTGTGAATTTGTCTCCTGACCACTGTTACCTCTTTCTGTGATATTTTTTCCTCCTTAGCATTCATATCTTAGGTAGTTTATGCCGCTTTGCCACTTTTATTTATATAATATATAATTATACATTATATTATAATGTATATTATGTATTATATATTATATAATATAAACATATATTATATATTTATATATTATATAATTATAATATATAAATGATACTTATTATATATTTTATGTGTTATATATAATGTATTTTATATATAATACATATTTTATATCTAATATATATTATATATATTTTGTTTTGTTTTGTTTTTCTTGAGATGGAGTCTCGCTCTCTCACCCAGGCTGGAGTGCAGTGGTGCAATCTTGTCTCACTGCAACCTCTGCCTCCCAGGTTCAAGGGATTCTCCTGCCTCAGCCTCCCAGGTAGCTGGGATTACAGGGGCCCACCACCATGCCTGGCTAATTTTTGTATTTTTAGTAGAGTGGAGGTTTCACATGTTGACCCTCTGGTCTTAAACTCCTGACCTCAAGTGATCTGCCCACCTGGGCCTTCCAAAGTGTTGGGATTACAGGCATGAGTCACCACGCCCACCTTTAATGCACACTCTTATGTGTGTTGGTTTTGTCTCAGTAAATGTTTGGTGATGGTGAAAAATCTAGAGCTGTATATGCTGCTTCAAAGGCTAGGAAAGAGCCTAGTTTCTTTTTTCTTCTTTTTTTTTATAATTTCAACTTTTATCTTAGATTCTGGGGGTACATGTGCAGGTTTGTTACATGGGTATATAGTGTGATGCTAAAGTTTGTGGGACAATTGATCCCGTCACCCAAATATTAAGCATAGTACCCAATAGTTTTTCAACCCAGCACCCTTCCCTCCTCCCTCCAGTTCCCAGTGTTTGTTGTTGCCTTCTTTGTGTCTGTGAAGACCCAGTGTTTAACTCTCACTTATAGGTGAGAACATGCAGTATTTGGTTTTCTGTTCCTGCCTTAATTCACTTAGGATAATGGCCTCCATCTGCATCCATGTTGCTGCAAAAAACATGATTTCATTCTTCATGGCTGCAAAAATATCTTTTTATTAAAGTTTAATATACATTCAAAAACACACACAAAATAATTAGCCTACAGCTTGATGAATTTTCACAGCTGCATACACCTGTGTAACCAGTACCCAATTCAAGATCATAACATTGCCAGCCTTCCAGAAGCTCTCTTTACATTCTCTTCTAGTTATTACCCCAGTCCTGCTGCTCCTCATGGATAGCCACTGTGCCAGCCAGGATCATCTTTTAAAAGATTGGGTCGGGTATACCATTAGTCAAGTTTGTCCTATTTTTTATCTTGTTGCAAATATGGAGAGAATGAAAAATAATTTCTCTTCTTATCAATACAAAAATAATTGCTAAGGCAACAATGCAAAAGTCAGAATTTCTTCATTATCAAGGCTTATTTATCAGTTTATTATTCAACTAAAGTAATACTGGGGGATTTAAATCTTTCATGTAACTTAGGAAATGTCCAGGAGTTTCTATAAATGACTTTTGTCTTCTGAACAAAATGCAAAATGACCAAGAAATAGGAAAATTGATGTTAAGCAGTGTGCTACCCCCACATGGCTGTTCTTGCCATGGAGGAGGTACCAGAGAATAACTAGAATCCAGACCTATGGTTGAGTACTCATTTATACTGAGAAAGGAGTCCCCTTTCTATACATATATTCTCTCAATATTGAAGATCAGATTTCTTCTATTCAGTAATTAGAACTCTGTGAAAGATTTTTTTTTTTTTGAGACTGAGTTTTGCTCTGTCACCCAGGCTGGAGTGCAGTGGCACGATCTTGGCTCACTGCAACCTCCGCCTCTTGGGTTCAAGCAATTCTCCTGCCTCAGCCTCCCGAGTAGCTGGGATTACAGGTGTGCATCACCACGCCCGGCTAATTTTCATATTTTTACTACAGATGGGGTTTCACCATGTTGGTCAGGCTGGTCTCGAACTCCTGACCTTGTGATCCACCCACCTCAGCCTCCCAAAGTGCTAGGGTTACAGGCGTGAGCCACCGCACCCAGCTCTGTGAAAGATTTTTAATTCTGCAATTTATGTTTTAAATGCCCATTGTTACCTATAACTTTTTCAGAAACGACTTGGTTAAAACTCTTCTGTCTTAACTTAAAATGTTACCTATAACACTGGCTTCGCTTTCTGTTTATCAGGACCCCTGAACAATGCCCAAGTGTTGTCTCTTTGTTGTCAGAGAGTTACAACCCTCATGTGCGCTATGGAGCTGCAATGGCCTTGGGGATCTGCTGTGCTGGTACAGGAAACAAGGTAAAGCCCACAACCAATGGGGTCAGTTCTTTCTTGGCGCCAGACTGTTTTCCCTCACCGCAGAATTTATGTAACAGCTGTAAAAATACAAGTGCAGTATGATCTGTAAGACTGAACTTGCCGTATAAAGCTTCCCAGTACTCCCTCATTCTGTGATGCTGGATTGCCCAAAACTGCTTAAGAATAAAATCATCACATTACATGGATAGCTGTAACTGAAACAATGCTTTTGAATTTCTTTTTGAAATCATTGATTTCTGGGTTTTTTGTTTTTGCTTTTGTTTATTTGTTTTGAAACAGAGTTTCACTCTTGTCATCCAGGCTGGAGTGCAGTGGCGCAAGCTCACCATGTTGGCCAGGCTGGTCTCAAACTCCTGACATCAGGTGATCCACCTGCCTTGGCCTCCCACAGTCCTGGGATTACAGGCATGAGCCACCGCACCAGGCTTTTTTTTTTTTTCTTACTTTTCTTTTGAGTCTTGCTCTGTTGCTTGGGCTGAAGTGCAGTGGCAGGAACACTGCCCACTGCCAACACACTCAGCTAATTTTTTTATTTTTCATGGAGAAGGGGTTTCACTATGTTGCCCAGGCTGATCTCAGACTCCTGGGATCAAGTGATCCTCCTGCCTCAGCCTCTCACAGTGCTGAGATTACAGGCATGAGCCACTGTGCCTGGCCCATTGATTTCTTTAAAAAAAAGAAAAAATGAAGAAAATAAAATAGTTGTTGTTGTTGTTAAATAACTACTCAGGTTATTTTATATGATTATTTTACATGTTTAATTTGTATAATTAGTGTTCTGGAAAACAAGGTTCTCATCCGAAGCCACTAAAATCAGCTGATTTGATAACTTTTCTGTTTTAAACAAATCACCGATGTGCTATTTACGTGTTTTCTCATAACTAACCTTAATAGGTAACCTGGTATTTGTTAAGGCCTCAAAAGTTCCAAAAAAAAGAGTTGAATGGGGCAAGGTGATGATTTGAAAACATAATTGATCATGAGATTCATAAAGAAATGTGCTCTTGCATGAATAACATGTATTCATAATTCACAGCAATGACATAATCATGACACTTTGCCTCTCATAGCACATATGCACAAACCTTGACCATCTCCCAGAAGTGAACCTTTTAACAAAGTGTGTATGTATAAGACTGAGAGCAAGGCTATGCTCCTAGTGCCTTTCCATCAGAGAGAAAAGAGTCACTTTTTTATCATCTGTTGTCCAAACTCAAAACAAAACATAGTTGTAAGTTTATGGACTGATTCCAGGAATCTAAAAATTTTAATTTCCTTGAATTTTTTTCCAATAAAGAGTATTGGTGTTGTGGGCCAGGCACTGTGGTTCACACCTGTAATCCCAGCACTTTGGGAGGCTGAGGTGGGCAGATCACGAGGTCAGGAGTTTGAGACTAGCCTGACCAACATGGTGAAACCTCGTCTCTACTAAAAATACAAAAATTAGCCGGGCGTGGTGGCACACGCCTGTAACCCCAGCTACTCAGGGGGCTGAGACAGGAGAATTGCTTGAACCCAGGAGGCAGAGGTTGCAGTGAGCCAGAATCCTGCCATTGCACTCCATCCTGGGTGACAGAGTAAGACTGCGTCTCAAAAAATAAATAAATAAGTAAATAAAAGAGTATTGGTATTGTGTACAAATAAGTTTTCCTGGTCACATAAAACGTTATTGAGGCTGGGAATAAAAATAGCTATTTTTGGCCAGGCACAGTGGCTCATGCCTATAATCACAGCACTTTGGGAGGCCCAGGCGTTTGGATCACCTGAGGTCAGGAATTCAAGACCAGCCTGGGCAACATGGCAAAACCCCAACTCTACTAAAAATACAAAAATTAGCTGGGCGTGGTGGTACGCACCTGTAATCCCAGCTACTCAGGAGGCCGACGCAGGAGAATTGCTTAAACCCGGGAGGTGGAAGTTCCAGTGAGCCAAGATCATGCCCTTGCACTTCCGCCTGGGGGACAGGGGTGAAACTCTATCTCAAATAAAAAGGCCAGGCATGGTGGCTTACACCTGTAATCCCAGCATTTTGGGAGACCGAGGCAGGTGGATCACCTGAGATCAGGAGTTTGAGACCAGCCTGGCTAACTTGGTGAAACCTCTTCTCTACTAAAAATACAAAAATTAACCAGCCGAGCATGGTGGCTCACACCTGTAATCCCAGCACTTTTGGGAGGCCGAGGCAGGCGGATCACCTGAAGTCAGGAGTTCGAGACCAGCCTGCCTAACATAGCGAGACCCTGTCTCTACTAAAAATACAAAAAGTTAGTGGCTGGACGCCGTGGCTCACGCCTGTAATCCCAGCACTTTGGGAGGCTGAGACGGGCGGATCACGAGGTCAGGAGATCAAGACCATCCTGGCTAACACGGTGAAACCCCGTCTCTACTAAAAATACAAAAAATTAGCTGGGCGTGGTGGTACGCACCTGTAATCCCAGCTACTCAGGAGGCCGACGCAGGAGAATTGCTTAAACCCGGGAGGTGGAAGTTCCAGTGAGCCAAGATCATGCCCTTGCACTTCCGCCTGGGGGACAGGGGTGAAACTCTATCTCAAATAAAAAGGCCAGGCATGGTGGCTTACACCTGTAATCCCAGCATTTTGGGAGACCGAGGCAGGTGGATCACCTGAGATCAGGAGTTTGAGACCAGCCTGGCTAACTTGGTGAAACCTCTTCTCTACTAAAAATACAAAAATTAACCAGCCGAGCATGGTGGCTCACACCTGTAATCCCAGCACTTTTGGGAGGCCGAGGCAGGCGGATCACCTGAAGTCAGGAGTTCGAGACCAGCCTGCCTAACATAGCGAGACCCTGTCTCTACTAAAAATACAAAAGTTAATTGGGCATCGTGGTGAGTGCCTGTAATCCCAGCTACTCAGGAGGCTGAGGCAGGAGAATCGCTTGAACCCAGGAGGCAGAGGTTGCAGTGAGTGGACATTGTGCCACTGCACTCCAGCCTGGGCAACAAGAGTGAGACTGTCTCAAAAAAAAAGCTATTTTTCGCTACACATAGCAACAATCGTGTGATAAAGAGACATCCCTCCTTTCCAGCATTTCATCCTATTCTGTCTGCTTACCCTGCTTTTCTTTTTCTTTTTTGAGACAGTGTCTCACTCTGTCACTGTCACCCAGGCTGGAGTACAATGGGGCTATTATAGCTCACTGCAGCCTCAATCTCCCAGGCTTAATCAAGCCTCCCAGTTAGCTGGGACTGCAAACATGCCAGGCTAATTTTTTTTTTTTTTTTTTAAGAGAGACTAGGTCTTGCTGTGTCGCCTGGGCTTTATTTTTCTTCATAGCACTTACAACCACCTGATATATTTTACACCTATTTATTGTTTGTCTTTGGCGAAATGTAAGATCACTGAGAATATAATGTTCACTGCTGGAACCTAAAATTAAACCTTTGTTTGAATGATGGATGGCAAGATCATTAAAGGATATGATGGTGACCAAGTTGGACATCATCTCTCTCATTACAGAGTTTTGTTTTTTATTTTTATGTTTATTTATTTATGTATTTATTTTGAGATAGAGTTTTACTCTGTCACCCAGGCTGGACTTCAGTGGTGCAGTCTCGGCTTACTGCAACATCCGCCTCCCGGGTTCAAACGATTCTCCTGCCTCAGCTTCCTGAGTAGGTGGGATTACAGGCATGTGCCACCACACCCGGCTAATTTTTATATTTTTAGTAGAAGCAGAATTTCACCTCACCGTATTGGCCAGGCTGGTCTCGAGCTTCTGACCTTAGGTTGTCCACCCGCCTCAGCTTCCCAAAGTGCTGGGATTATAGGCATGAGCCACCGTGCCCGGCCAGTTTTTTTAAATGTTTTAATTTATTTTGGGGGAGAATTTCTTACATGAGAATGTATCTTCAATTTTACTGGAGATGTCATTGGGTATATCAAATGTAGTTATAGAAATTGACCTTATTTTTTTTCTACAACACAACTGTTCTGTAAACAAAGGAAGAATATAGTTGTATGTTTTACTAAGTATTTCCCCCCTTGAGTCTTAAGTTGACATTTATGTCAGGCCTCATAAGTTAAATGTAAATTAGATTCTCTTTTCTTTTCAGATTATTATAAACTTAATATGATATCTAGGAGCAAATGTTCTTTGAAACACAGCATCTGACAAGTTAATTCAATGAAAAAAATTTTTATTACTCATACTAAACAAGTCTGCTTTATTTCTAGATAATTCATGTGATCTAGGTATCAGTACCTATCTAACTGTGGATTGGGGCTTTGTTTTTGTTTTTTTATTTCTTAAAAACCTGAAACATCTGTTTATTCTAAAATATACCATTGGGGTTGTATTACATACCTCAAAGGCCAAGTTACTGTCTTTTACCTTCTAAGTTGGAAATTTGGTTATATTTTTATCATGACTACTTCATAAAGAATATTGACAATATGTTTGAAAAATATACTCCGTCTGCACAGTGTCATTACATTTTTTAGTAATGTAGGGAGAAAGGATACCCATATCTGCTGTGTGTATTATCTGTTAATAGCTCTCATTTTAATATATATATGTAAGTTCACATATAGAGGAATCCAAAGTCACTTTCCAACAAAGGATTCGGTTTATTCTTTTCCTTGGTCTTAGAATGAAGGATACTTGAGAAACGTCCTACCAAATTAAGAAATATCTGATAATCTTAAAAGCCTATTACTCTTTTCCTCCCAGATTTATACCTACCTAAGGACCTTGTAAGGGATGTTGTGGTGTTTTTTGTTTGTTTTTCTTGTTGTTTTGTACTTTTTTGTTTTAACTCTAATCTCATGACAGATTAAAGGAACGTTGTGGGTTTTGTTTTGTTTTGTTTTGTTTTGTTTGAGACAGAGTCTCGCTCAGTTGCCCAGGCCCAGGCTGGAGTGCAGTGGCACGATCTCAGCTCACTGGAACGTCCACCTTCTGGGTTCAAGCGGTTCTCCTGCCTCAGCCTCCCCAGTAGCTGGGATTACAGGTGCCCGCCACCACGCCCAGCTGATTTTTGTATTTTTAGTAGAAACAGAGTTTCACCATGCTGATCAGGCTGGTCTCGAACTCCTGACCTCGTGATCCGCCCTCCTCGGCCTCCCAGAGTGCTGGGATTATAGGTGTGAGCCACCGTTCCCAGCCAGGAACGTTGTGTTTTAAAGTGGCTCTTCCCAAAGGTCCTGCAGAGTGAGAATAGAAGTTATATGGGGCAAAAGAGTGTTTGGTCAAATACATTGGACAAATGCTGGTATAAACAATGGTTGAGTGGTTTATAATAAGGCATCCTAGAACCTTTGTTATGATGTGTACATTCCTAGAACCTTTGATACAGTGTATACATATATTTTGTGTCTGCAAGAGGAGGTGATGTATATACAGTATGCCTGAACTCTCAAACTTATTTAATAAAGGACTTCTTTTTTCATAGAACTGACATTCTGAAGAATAGGATATTGGGGAAATACTGATAAATATTTTGGAAAATCTCGTCACCTGTGGTCTTAGGAAGTGCAACCATGAAATCAATTCTAGTCTATGATTTCATTTGTTTTGCTATTCTAGCTAGTAAAATCTTTTGTTTGGAAAATTTGAGGTTTTTTGTTTAAATTTTTTTGTCTTGATTTAATTTTTAAAATTAGGTCTTATAAAATCATCTGAGATGTTACTTTACTCTAATATTTGTTTTATTACTATTTTTATTTTTTCTTTTTTATGTTAGAGACAGGATCAACTATGTTGCCCAGGCTGGTCTTCAACTCTTGGGATCAAACAATCCTCCCACCTTGCCTCTCAGAGTGTTGGGATTACAGGCATAAGCCATCGCAACCAACATTACACTAATATTAGAAAGAGGTTTATTTCCTTTTTTTTTTGTTTTGAGACAGAGTTTCACTCTTGTTGCCCAGGCTAGAGTGCAGTGGTGCTATCCTGGCTCACCGCAACCTCTGCCTCTTGTGTTTAAGTGATTCTCCTGCCTCAGCCTCCCAAGTAGCTGGGACTACAGGCACCTGCCACCACGCCCAGCTAATTTTTTTTTTTTTTTTTTTTTTTTTTTTTTTTTAGTAGAGACAGGGTTTCACCATGTTGGCCAGGCTAGTCACGAACTCCTGACCTCAGATTATCCGCCCTCCTTGGCCTCCCAAAGTGCTGGGATTACAGGCATACGCCACCACGCCCAGCTAATTTTTGTATTTTTAGTGGAGAAGGGGTTTTACCATGTTGGCCAGGCTGGTCTCAAACTCCTGGCCTCAATTAATCTGCCCACCTTGGGCTCCCACAGTGCTGGGATTACAGGAATGAGCTACCACGCCCACCCAGCCTGATGGGAAGTTGAATTATACAAATTTTGGATTCAGACTGGCCTGGGTTTGCTATCAGTACTTACTCGACTTTGGGCAAGTTATTTAACCTTCCTAACTCTCAGTTTATTTGTTTATAAAGATTGTTTTGTGCTGGTTTTTGTTTGTTTTAGGAGTAAGAGGGTTATATAGGATAATATATAAAATACCTACTACTGTGTCTGAAAAGTAATAGGTGCTTATCAAATGTTAATCCCATTTCTCTTAATTTTTTATGACCTCTTACCTCAAGACAAGAGCACTCAGTTTCTAAAACTTCCTTTTTACTTACCCTCAGTTATATTGAAATTTAAGTAAAGCATAACCAGTTCTAAACTATTCCATTCACGTAGTTGTTAATTAACTTCTTACTACACAGTTGGATGAAAATATTGAGTGACTTAGAGTGACAGTAGATATAGTCGTGCATCATTTAAGAACAAGGATATGTTCTGAGAAATGGTGATTTCGCGATTGTACAAACATCATAGAGTATACTTTCACAAACATAGATAGTTATGGTCTGTTGCTTCCAGAATACAAACCTGTACATCATGTTACTATACTGAATAGGCAGTTATAACACAGTGGTATTGCTGTATCTAAACATACAAAAGGTACAGTAAAAATACAGTATAAAAGATAAAAAATCATACAACTATATAGGGCACTTAACCCTGAATGGAACTTATAGGACTGGAACTTGCTCTGGGTGAGTCAGTGAGTAAGTGTTGAGTGAGTGTGAGGGCCTAGGACACGATTGTCACTGTAATAGACTTTATAAATACTGTATACTTTGACTACTAAATGTATACATTTTTTCCTCCAGTAATTGATCTAGCTTATCTTTTTTATAAATTTTTAATTATTTTTAAGTTTTTGACTCTTGTAATAACACTTGGTTTAAAACACAAACATGGGTGGGCACAGTGGCTCACGCCTATAATCCCAGCACTTTGGGAGGCCAAGGTGGGTGGATCACCTGAGGTCAGGAGGTCGAGACCAGCCTGACCAACGTGGTGAAACCCATCTCTACTAAAAATACAAAAATTAACCGGGGGTGGTGGCAAGCACCTATAATCCCAGCTACTCTGGAAGCTGAGTCAAGAGATTTCCTTAAACCCAGAAGGCAGGGGTTGCAGTGAGCCAAGATCGCGCCATTGCACTCCAGTCTGGGTGACAAGAGTGAAACTCCATCTCAAAAAAAAAAAAAACAAAAAAAAATTGTACCACTATACAAAAATATGTTTTCTTTATTTTCTGGAAGGTTTTTTTGTTTTCAAAATGATTTATTTGTTTTTATTTTTTAAACTTTTTTGTAAAAAACTAAGACACACACACACATTATACTAGGCCTGCACAGGGCCAGTATCATCAATAAGTCACTTAGGCAATAGGAATTTTTCAACTCCATTATAATGGGACTACCATCATATATGCAGTGTGTCATTGCCCAGAATGTTGTTATATGGCATATGACTATAAATTGAAAATTCACCCATATCAGCTTTATTTAAAAGTTGTGTTTGTTTTTTTAAATTCTTTCAGGAGGCCATTAATTTGCTAGAACCAATGACAAACGACCCCGTGAACTACGTGAGGCAAGGGGCACTCATAGCTTCAGCTCTCATCATGATCCAGCAGACTGAAATCACTTGTCCAAAGGTGAGCAAAGAAATTCCCTGGAAGAGAGATGGTTTGGCCTTTTCTTTAGTAACTTACCGTCTTTTGAGTACATTTTTTACTTCAATATGGTGAACACTGAAGTCACAGAAAGTAAAAGTAAAGAGAGCATTTTAGAGTATGAGAGAATCGGAAAACTTTAAATATGTTATGCTCTTTAAATATATTTTTTACAGACTTAATGGTCCCTTTGTTAATTTAAGTTTATAACCATGCTTGAAAAATTAGAATTCTTGGGGTGTTAAAATCATAAAATGAACTCTTTTTTTGCCTTTCACTATCCTTTTAAAATGTATTCAGACCGGGCACAGTGGCTCAAGCCTGTAATCCCAGCACTTTGGGAGGCCGAGACAGGTGGATCACGAGGTCAGGATATGGAGACCATCCTGGCTAACATGGTGAAACCCTGTCTCTACTAAAAAATACAAAAAAACTAGCCGGGCGAGGTGGCGGGCGCCTGTAGTCCCAGCTACTCGGGAGGCTGAGGCAGGAGAATGGCGTAAATCCGGGAGGCAGAGCTTGCAGTGAGCCGAGATCTGGCCACTGGGCAACAGAGCGAGACTCCGTCTCAAAAAAAAAAAAATGTATTCAGTGGGATAACTTTTTTCTCTGATAATACAGGATGCAAACTTAGGCAGTCCATGACTTTTTTGATCTATCCTTCTAAGGTAATTTTTTAAAAAGCCTGCAGTCACTTTGTATCATACATACAATCTTAGTTTAGAAATGAGTACATCCACATTCTCTTTTGGAATGTCATTGCCCTCCTAGGCGATCTTTTTGGGTGGAGTTCCAAATGGCTCCAAGACAGCTTTCTTTTCGACTTCACCCACATCTGCTCCACAGAAATACTCTTACACATTTTGCCCTTCTGGATAGGAATATAATAGGCTGTCAGTGCTAGTACCTCAGCTAATAGCTAATGCCTCGGTGTACAGCAGCCCCTGATCATATTGTGCACTCCAGGTGGACCCTCTGAAGCCCTTTTCTGTAAACTTGGAGTGAGGGGGAAAGACTCACAACCCAGCTTGCCCCAAAGAGATCCCCTTCACATATCCTCCACAATCCACACCCACCTTGTGGGTGACTCCATAATAGTTTTGAAACACCTGTTTTGAAATTCTCGGATGAGCCAAGCACGGTGGTTCATTCCTATAATCCTAGTACTTCGGGAGGCTGAGTATCACTTGAGCCTGAGGATCGCTGAGGATCACTTGAGCCCAGGAGTTCAAGGCTAGCCTGGGCAACATAGGAGGAGGCCTCATCACTACAAAGAATTGAAAAAGAATTAGCTGGGCCTGGTGGCATGCATCTGTAGTCCCAGCTGTTTGGGAGCTGAGTTGGGAGGATTACTGAAGCCCAGGAGGCTGAGGCTGCAGTGAGCCGTGGTTGTGCCACTGCACTCCTTCCTGGGTGACAGAGCAAGACCCTGTCTCAAAAAATAAAATAAAATTCTCTCATGACAATCTCTCAGTCCTCAGGTTGTTAGTGTTTGATATCTCATGTATCTCGTCACTTCAGCCAAAACTTCTCATTCTACTAAGAAACAGAAAATGCATGTATCTTATTTTTAATACATGTATTAAATTAGCATGCTTGATATACTAAATAGACATGTATAACTTACACAACATTTTCAGATCTTCTAATTCTTAAAGCTAGGGATTTAGTATCCATTTATTAATTCTGCTCATATAATGGGAAGTAGTCGAAAAATTGGTAACAGAAAAAACCATTGGCATTCGGTCTTATGCCTAATTGAGCAAATATAGAACACCACCCTCATTTTCAGCAAAGTAGATTTGAGGAGGTAGGGAAAAGAAAAATTTCCAGAACTCATTGATTATTCATTCTAATTTTATTGAGCTTTGTTTAATAAATTTCAAGTTCTAAACAGTTGCTGTCATCTTTGTTTCATTTATTTAGTGTTTCTCTTTCTGTCTCAAAATCATTTTCAGGACTTTCAAGAATTGTATTATTACAAAGATAGAATCTGACTTCTCGTCCTGTTTTTATAACGTATTACTTAATATACTACATCTTCTAGAACATAAACATCTTTCCAAACACCACATTTCTTTTTGTTTTTAAATATAGCAGCTATCATGTGAGTAGCTTTTACATCTTTTATTTTTGCTTTTGATCTTCAACTGAGCTTTTGGAGTTATCCACTGAGTAGTGTCATTAAAGAAACAAATTTTGGTCATGGAATGCACCTCCTCTAACAGTAATACATAGACATTTATTCACTTTGACCCCACGTGTTGCTTTCATGTTACTTGTATTGTCAGCAAGACAAATGTTCTGTCTTCCCATCCTCTGCTGTAGGATTTCATTGATTTTACAATTATTATCTCTGTTCCAAAAGCGGCAGAGTCCTTTGGGAGTTGGATAATCATTCCAGGAACTGTTGTTGAACCAAGTCTTACCTGGTGCAGATACACGGGCACACTCCCATCTTCAGGTTGTACCAGAATCTTAGACACTGATTAAAATGTCAAAGTGAAGTCACAACTAGTAGCCTCTGCCATTAATATAAACTGAGTAGATAAATGTAAATATATATGCCACTGACTAAAAAAGCAAAATTTACAGTATGAAACTCAAAAATTATTTCAGGAAACACTGCTCTTTAGAGCGAAGTTGTTATTCAGCTTAAGAATTCTTAAAGTTAATTTCATTGTTTTCTGTTATTAAGCAAGTGATAAAGAATTTCATAGACTACAGTTTATATCATCTTTCCTTTATCTGATAATTGCCAACAAGACAAAATTGACATTTTGGGGATGGTATACAGCATGTTGCCGGAAAGAAAAATCTGTTGAGAAACTCTGAAGAGGGGTAGATTCTCAAGGCTATAGAGTCTTAATTGCAAGGTTGCAAAACCAGTCCATGAAATAAAGTGGAAATGGCTCATAAATAAAGATCGAATGTAAATTTCATCAATAATTGTAAACCCCTCTCAAAGGAATTCAGAAGAGAAATTTCTCAGATATTTTGTGAAATTCACAATGGAAATTTCCAAAGGAAATGTCTTATATAACCATTAATATATGTCACATCCCTAACACTTAGCTCCACACATTGCCCTCTTAGTTGAAGTATTTCCAGTACATCTTTGCTTTGTTTCTCTCAGTTTCTCGCTAGCTCATGCTCACAAACATAAACCCAGGAACATGCACACATCCCTAGATCAAAGGTTCACATTTAACAAGGGTAATGTTCTTTTTTAGGTCCTTGGAGCTATTTTGCTCTAAGAACCCAACTCTCCTCTTTATTAAATTATCTATCTTTTGTTATTCTTGTTAAATGAAATCCACCATTAAGATGGGCACAGTGGCTGAGGCAGGAGAATTGCTTGAGCCTGGGAGTTCAAGGCTAGCCTGAACAACATCCCAAGACCCTATCTCTAAACAAACAAACAAACAAAAAATCACCATTAACAGTTACTTGAACATGTACATATTAAGTATCATATATAAAGTCACATCAAAATATTACACTGTAAGTATAGAATCTGATGTTCCTATTACCAATATTATTTGGCCTAAGGCCTGGTATAGGAAAGCTTCTCCTATCATTGACAAGTACCCTCTTTGGAAGTAGAATTAAAGCTCCTGCAGTTCTAAAATAAATCACGGTATATATAATTTTATAGCATAGCACATTTGTAAGTAGTAGTCTATCTCTATTACCACACTGTCATTTTAAGATAGGGACTTGAACTCTTACAGTGTCAGTGGTAATAAAAAAGAAAAAGGCTACAAAAACTGCCATAAGCAAATTAATGCTGATAAAATTGAGGAGGGAGCTGAAAACTCATTTGGGATCCTGATAATGGGGAAGTCATGAGAGCATCAACAAGAATATTTTGAAGGAAGAATAAAGATAATATTCATTTCAGGCATATTCAGTTTGACATGACAGCATGTCAGTTGGAAATAACATGGGAGCATAGGAAAAAAATTAGAAGCTAAATATGGAGATTTGGGAACTAGCCATAAAAAAAGTTATATAGGCCAGGCGCAGTGGCTCACGCCTATAATCCCAGCACTTTGGGAGGCCAAGGCGGGCGGATCACGAGGTCAGGAGTTCAAGACCAGCCTGGACAATGTAGTGAAACCCCGTCTCTACTAAAAATACAAAATAAATTAGCTGGGTATGGTGGCAGGCGCCTGTAATCCCAGCTACTTGGGAGGCTGAGGCAGGAGAATCACTTGAACCTGGGAGGCAGAGGTTGCAGTGAGCTGAGATCACACCACTGCACTCCAGCCTGGGTGGTACAGTGAGACTGTCTCAAGGGAAAAAAAAACGTGTGTGTGTGTGTGTGTGTGTGTGTGTGTGTGTGTTTATAGCCCTTTACCATTGCAAAATCCAAAAAGCTCTGAAAATTCAAAGAGATTTGTTTGTTTTTAAAGACTCATTTGGATGCAATTATTAATTCATTATCATTTATCCTACTTAGTATAAATATTCATATATTGTGCTACTTCAGAAATAATTTATTATGGGATATAATAATATATGGAGCAATACTACACTGGGTGTATTGTATAATATGTAGATATGCATCATGTTAGCCTTCTAAATTCTGAATTCCAAAATACATCTCACCTCAAGAATTTCATAGAAGGAATTACAGACATATAGTTGAAGTCATAAGCACAAATATAATTTCACAGACAGAAAAAACACCTCCAGGCCGGGCGCAGTGGCTCACGCCTGTAATCCCAGCACTTTGGGAGACTGAGGTGGGCAGATCACAAGGTCAGGAGATCGAGATCATCCTGGCTAACATGGTGAAACTCCGTCTCTACTAAAAATAGAAAAATTAGCCTGGCGTGATGGTGGGCGCCTGTAGCCCCAGCTACTCAGGAGGCTGAGTCAGGAGAATGGCGTAAACCCAAGAGGCAGAGCTTGCAGTGAGCCCAGATCGTGCCACTGCATTCCGGCCTGGGCAACAGAGCCAGACTCCATCTCAAAAAAGAAATAAAGAAAAAGAAAAAACACCTCCAAAACTGATCCTTGATGTACAGCTACATTTCCATAACCAGGAAGATAGAAAAATAGAAAGGAGGAGTCACATTCAGATGATAAGTACCAACAGAAACAACTCCAAGGAACGTTATTGCTTTCTCCCTGACATCTAAGAGTGGGCTTTTTCCCAGCAGTATACAAGTAAAAACTTGATGAATGTTAAAAATGCATGCTTTTTGAGAAGGTAGATTTTAAATACTCATACATAGTACAATGCATGGATCACAGAGTTGCATAAAATTTTAATTGTCTTTTTTTGTGAGATTGTCGTGAAATAAAATGGGAAACTAATATGATTTTTCTCCTGCAAATTCTACTTTATGGTTTTTTTGGTGGGGGGGAACCATACTATTCATAACAATGAAATTGAGTTGGAAAATCTTAATTCTCACCCTGATTACCATTAATTGCTTGTGATAGCAAGCAAACCAATTGTTTTGCTTGTCTTTAGTCTTCATATCTGTAACTAGATGTGAATAGAGGGAATTCTTTACCAAGAATTACAGTAATGAAAATTAAGTTACTGATACATAAACAATAAAATGTAAGAAAAAATTTAAAATGATAAAAACTAGCTTTTTAAAGCATTCTACTTAATATTAGTTAGATAAGCCTATTATATGTTTGCACTGATTTTTTTTTATCCATTTTTCAGTTTTACTGAATGCTTTTCCATTATTTTGAGTGTAATTTTATATTTAAATTCTTCCCTATAATGTACATTCAGTGCTTTCTTCTGTGTTTCTTTTTATAATTTCATGAAATATTTCTTCAACCTTTAGCACATAAAATTTCCATCCTATATAAGCTAATGTAAGTGTTCATCTAAAATAAGTTCAGAATCAAAGAAATTTGACTTGTGGAACCAGAATAAAAGCATCAAACATGAGAATTTTTTTTTTTTTTTGAGATGGAATTTTGCTCTTGTCGCCCAGGCTGGAGTGCAGTGGCGTGATCTCAGTTCACTGCAACCTTTGCCTCCCGGGTTCAAGCGATTCTCCTGCCTCAGCCTCCCGAGTAGCTGGGATTACAGGCACCCGCCACCATGCCCAGCTCATTTTTTGTATTTTTAGTAGAGACAGGGCTTTGCCATATTGGGCAGGCTGGTCTCAAACTCCTGACCTCAGGTGATTCACCCTGCTCGGCCTCCCGCAAAGTGCTGGGATTACAGTTGTGACCCACTGCACCCAGTCACATGAGAATTTTTTAAAGCAGAGGGGAATTTAGTGATGATTTAATCATGCTAGGTTTTATAGTTAAATCCTAGAGAAGTAAGTGGTTTAAGTGGTTGTGTGCTAGGTAGTGGTAGTTAGTTCATTATTTCCCCACTATATTCTGTTGCTGCCTGTGAATAAAAAATGAGAACCATGTTCAAGGAATATTACTTCTTTGTAGCATTTAGATTGCCGAGATAATAGGAGGGATTGGTAGGATTCTTCCCCTATATGGTGAAACAGTCATGCTTATTGAACTATGAGATGCCCTTTATACATTACACTACATATATGTTACCTCATGTAATCCTATAATAGCCATGTAAGGTAGGTGCTAACATCCCTGTAGAGATGAAGATACTGAGGTTCATAAAAGGTAGTAACTTACCCAAACCGCTTATAAGAACAGCTTATAAGCCAGGGTTGTGTGATTCTATTATTCTGCCACTATATCACATTGTGGCCTCCCAGACCAAGACAAATGAAAAGGGGGAAAAGATTCTGAAAGAATATGTAATGCAGATAAAGTCATTATATTAGGAAACTCAAATTTGATATTTTCTGCTTTTGGCAGATTTGGGGAGCTCCATGATTATGTGCTTCTTGAACAAGCCGACTTCTTCCTGGGTGCCTACCATTTGAAAAGCACTGTTGGGAAAACAGAGAAGTGTAAGACATAGAAGAAGCATAAAATAGTTTACTTATTGTCACCCAAACAGATTTAAAGGAATCATTCTCTTTATTCATACAGAATATATTTTATAAATATATTTTCTAATCATAAAAATAATGCATATTAATTTTAGAAAATGCAGAAAGGATAAAGAATTACCAGTAATCCCACCCTAAGTGAGTCAGCACATTTTCCATTCTGATATGCTCCTTTTGGTACGAGTACAGATTCTGACAAGTCCTCAGAAAATTAATGTGAGTAGATAATGGAAATCTTTATGTGAATATACTTAATCCAAAAGATACCTCACACAGCTTTGGTGAAGGGTAATTTACTTTAAGGTGGAACTGAAGGACTATGCTTTGTAGGAAACCCGCAAGATTGGTGGTAAACAGAATAGCTATAATTCAAAATGCAATGAAAGCCTTAGTGTTTGCCTGGACTCTTTAGGCCTGCTGACTAACAGTGGTAATGTATGAAATCGCATTCAACATTCCTTTGACTTTGAAACATCCACTGTGGAATGAGGATTGAAGACAGAGCTGGTGCTCCCACACTAAAAGGTCATAACACCCGTGATTTCAACCACGGAACTGCTCTGCCTTCAAGTCTGGTCCATATCCCTCTCTTGAGTATTACAAAACTCAGAACTAAGTCTCATTATCATTGGAGCAATATTATTCCCTGTTCTAAAATGGTACCACAAATGAATAGACTTAGACTGTAATTCTTTCTGTTGCTTCTTCAGGTGAATCAGTTCAGACAGCTGTATTCCAAAGTCATCAATGATAAGCATGATGATGTCATGGCCAAGTTTGGTGCTATTCTGGCCCAGGGCATACTGGATGCAGGTAAATGTTTTTAAGTCTTCATGATTTATTTATTTAAACTAAATCTAATAAAATAACTATCTGCTCTAACTATATGACATAATGGAAATTGAGTTTGAGGCAAATTATTCCTGGAGAAAATTTGGAGCCTGCAGTTCATAGAGACCATGTACATTTAAGAGTACAGGCCTGGCCAGGCGTGGTGGCTCACGCCTGTAATCCCAGCACTTTGGGAGGCCAAGGTGGGCAGATCACCTGAGGTCAGGAGTTCAAGACCAGCCTGA
>NW_012105975.1:600487-601833 GCF_000951045.1 Mandrillus leucophaeus | reverse complement strand
TGGTTGATAGAAATTGTACATACTGTATACATGATGTTTTAATATATATAGTAAATAGTTAAATCAAGCTAATTACCATATCTGTCTCCTTTCATACTTATCATTTTTTGTTATGAAAAAATTTAAGATCTCTTTAAGCAATTTTCAAATATACAGTACATTATTATTAGCTGTAGTCATCATGCTGTACTGTAGATCTCCTGAACTTACTACTCATTCTAATTGAACTGTCTCCACAGTTTTAGTTTTGCCTTTTCCAGATTCTCATAGTTTGAAGAATACATTATGTAGCCTTTTCAGATTACTTCTTTTGGTGGTGAGTAGTTAAAACAAGATTTAGGGATAGCATTTTACTGCTCTGTAATCTTTTTTTTCTCTTTTAGCTGCCACTTTTTAAAGTGTATGATTTTAGACTGCACCCCTTCACTTGTTTGTTCACCACTACCACAGTTTTTTGCTGGTTTTTACAATATTAGGGTTACTAGTTACGAATTGGAGGAGTCTGCTCTGGGCACACTACCTGTAGGGTAGCCCTGCTCTGCAAGGAACAATACAAAAAAAAGAAAAATAAATTTTTAATTAAAAATATAAAAACGAAATTACATATTAAGAAAAAAGAATTGGGGAAGGATAATTCTATGTTTCGCCTCTTCTCTGCCAGATTTACTACAAGTCATCCCACTGTGTTCTCCTTCCTTCCTCTTTCAGCCTCTGTTTATCTTTTCTTTTTCTTCTTTTTTTTTTTCCTTCTTTTTTTTCTTTGTTTGGGGCTTTTTTGCTTTATCTGTTTGTCTTGTGGACCAATCAAGTTTTGGTGCTTCTATTTCTCTTTATTTATAACAATTTTTGCTTTAGACATTTATTACATAAAAGTTTTTTGTTTTTTGGGTTTTTTTGGCCCCACTCTGTCACCCAGCCTGGAGTGCAGTGGCATGGTCTCGGTTCACTGCAACCTCTACCTCCTAGGTTTAAGCAATTCTGCCTCAGCCTCTCCCGTAGCTGGCACTACAGGTGCACGCCACCACGCCTGGCGAATTTTTTGTATTTTAGTGGGGACTGGATTTCACCATGTTGCCCAGGCTGGTCATGAACTCCTGATCTCAGGCAATCCACCCACCTTGGCCTCCCAAAGTGCTGGGATTACAGATGTGAGCCACCATACCCAACCCTACATAAAAGTTGTATACTGTAGTGTTCACTGTTATGAGCATAAAATTAATCTCATGTCCTTTTTTCACTTTTTAATAACCTATCCTTGTAGAACACCATGCTGTAACTGCATTAGAAGAATTTACAGTCTTGATCTTCTCTCAGTAAAATTAATGGTAGTAGGCCAGGCTTGGTGG
>NW_012105975.1:585409-598987 GCF_000951045.1 Mandrillus leucophaeus | reverse complement strand
AAAAAAAGTACAGGCCGGGCATGGTGGTTCACGTGTATAATCCCAGCACTTTGGGAGGCCGAGGTAGGTGGATCACCTGAAGTTGGGAGTTCGAGACCAGCCTGACCAACATGGAGAAACCCCGTCTCTACTAAAAATACAAAATTAACTGGGTGTGGTGGCACATGCCTGTAATCCTAGCTACTTGGGAGGCTGAGGCAGGAGTATTGCTTGAACCCAGGAGATGGAGGTTGTGGTGAGTCAAGATCACATCATTGCACTCCAGCGGGGACAAGAGCAAAACTTGGTCTCAAAGAAAAAAAAAAAAAAAAGAGTGCAGGCTGTTGGCCAGGAACGGTGGCTCACGTCTGTAATCCCAGCACTTTGGGAGCCCAAGGTAGGTGGATCACCTGAGGTCAAGAGTTCAAGACCAGCCTGGCCAACATGGTGAAACCCCATCTACTAAAAATACAAAAAAAAATTAGCCAGGAGCAGTGGCATAGGCCTGTAATCCCAGATACTCAGGAGACTGAGGCAGGAGAATCACTTGAACCCGAGAGGCAGAGGTTGCAGTGAACCGCGATTGCTCCACTGCACTCCAGCCTGGTGACACTGAAAGTGGTGACAGTGCCTATCACTTAGTAAAGTGACTGTTGGTTGGTTTTTTGTTTTTTTTTCTTTTAAGACAGAGTCTCACTCTGTCACCCAAGCCAGAGTGCAGTGGCATGAGCATGGCTCGCTGCAGCCTTAACCTCCTGGGCTCAGGCAATACTCTTGCCTCAGCCTCCCAAGTAGCTGAGACTACAAGCATATGTCACCACACCCAACTAATTGTTTACACTTCTTATAGAGATAGGATCTCACTAAGGGTTTCACTGTTTCTCAGGCTTGTCTTGAACTCCTGCACTCGAGCAGTGTTCCACCTCAACCTTCCAAAGTGCTGGGATTATAGATGTGAACCACTGTGCCCAGCCAATTTATTTTTCCTTTAATTTTCTTAGTATTATATGAATTTTAAACAAGTTGACATTGAATCATTTTTGAGGAAAACATATTTTAAATAAATTGTAGCAGCCAAATCACTTATAAAATAAATTGAATATTTACCTAATGAATGCATACAGAGCACGCTGTGCCATCTGGCTCCAGAATTCTCACTGTCCACTATAATACCATAGTCTGTTTCAAAAGATAGAGTGGTGTGCTTTAGTTCCTTAGACTTGGAGTTCATTTGACATATGCCTTAACGTTATTATTGGTGACCTTTCAATAGGATCAGAGGAGAAGAGCATATACATACTTCATTGTTCAACTATGTGGTTCTTTTTCTTGATGTACCCTATCCATGTGAATATAATCCTTTTTATTTTTGCTAATTTGAAAGGTGAGGAATAACATTGCAAGGTTTTTAATAGTAGTTCTATTATTAAGGAAGCATTTTTTCCACATTTATTAGCCATTGTCTTCTAAGAAAAACACTGTTAGCCTTATTTGTTGCAGTCATTCTTTCCTCAGTCAACTAGGAATGTGTATATATTTGTAGTGAAGGAGATCAGGAAAAGAAGCTGCCATTATTTGATGACTGTCATAAATTTTTGTTGTTAATGTTGTTGGGTTTTCTACTTGCTGAGAGTGTTTTAATCATACTACAGTTTTCAGAGTCCTTTTATAATTTTAGATAATCTCCCTCATATGGCCTCTTTCTTTAAAAAAAAATCCACATCTCCTTTCTAATTTGATTAATCCTTTTTTCTTTATTAGGTTTGCCAGTAATTTCTCTATTTGTGTACTTACTCTGTTCTTTTTTTGTAAATTCTTTATTTTTTATCTTATCTTTATTATTTGCTATTTTATAACTTTGGTGTTCTTTTCTAAATTTTGGGGGCAAATGTTCCTCTCTTAACCTATTTGTCTAATGGAGTTTTTTGTTTGGTTGGTTTTTATTTTCCAAGAAGTTGAGAGTTTTCTGGTTAAAATTTTAATATTGAGGCATAGTTTACTTTTCTCTTTCTTTTTAATTTAAAAAATATTTCCTTGCAGCTGTTTATAGATAAAGAAAATATTCTATAAATATTTTAGGTAAAAACCATTTCAGTTCTAGATGGTATTGATTCCCTCCCATTTACAAACTACATATATGGATATCCATAGTTTCTCCCTTCTCATTCTTCACTACCTTCCAATATTTTTATATTATGTGTTTATGTTGTCAACAGTTTGTGATATTTACATTGTGTTCAGAAATCATAATTCGTACAATTGTATGGTCTTAGTTTCATATTTAAATGGATTCAGTGCCCATTTCTTTTATTGCAGCTTTTTCATTCTTAGATTATCTATACTAAGTCTAGACACTTAATTGGCTGGATTTTATCAATAATTAAGTTTTTTTTAATTGGGCTTTTAAAAATTTTTAGGAAAAATTGAGTAAGAAATGCAGAGTTTCCGTATGTCCCCTTTGCCCCTCCAATTTCCCCTGTTGTTGGCATCTTGTGTTAATGTGGTATATTTGCTTACAATCAATGAACCAATATTGACACATTATTATTAACTAAAGTCCCTAGTTTACATTGGAGTTCACTCTTTATGTTGTACATTTTATGGGTTTTGATAGATCTTTAATGACATGTATCTACCATAACAGTGTCATATAAAATAGGTTCACTACCCTAAAAATTCTCTGTGCTTAACCTATTCATCCCTCCTTGCCCTCCCCATAAGCCCCTGACCTTTTTACTATCTCCATGGTTTTATTTTATTTTGTTTTAGTAAATAAAGTTATGAATTTACTGAAAGTTTTTTATAATATCCTCTTACTTTTTCAATGTCTGTGGAATCTGTGGTGATGTCCCCTTTTTCATTCTTTTTCTTTTTAAAAAATTTATTTTTATTTTATTAAGGTGTGGTTGATAGAAATTGTACATACTGTATACATGATGTTTTAATATATATAGTAAATAGTTAAATCAAGCTAATTACCATATCTGTCTCCTTTCATACTTATCATTTTTTGTTATGAAAAAATTTAAGATCTCTTTAAGCAATTTTCAAATATACAGTACATTATTATTAGCTGTAGTCATCATGCTGTACTGTAGATCTCCTGAACTTACTACTCATTCTAATTGAACTGTCTCCACAGTTTTAGTTTTGCCTTTTCCAGATTCTCATAGTTTGAAGAATACATTATGTAGCCTTTTCAGATTACTTCTTTTGGTGGTGAGTAGTTAAAACAAGATTTAGGGATAGCATTTTACTGCTCTGTAATCTTTTTTTTCTCTTTTAGCTGCCACTTTTTAAAGTGTATGATTTTAGACTGCACCCCTTCACTTGTTTGTTCACCACTACCACAGTTTTTTGCTGGTTTTTACAATATTAGGGTTACTAGTTACGAATTGGAGGAGTCTGCTCTGGGCACACTACCTGTAGGGTAGCCCTGCTCTGCAAGGAACAATACAAAAAAAAGAAAAATAAATTTTTAATTAAAAATATAAAAACGAAATTACATATTAAGAAAAAAGAATTGGGGAAGGATAATTCTATGTT
Source organism: Mandrillus leucophaeus (assembly GCF_000951045.1). NCBI lineage: Eukaryota > Metazoa > Chordata > Mammalia > Primates > Cercopithecidae > Mandrillus > Mandrillus leucophaeus. Next base: position 595,462 of record NW_012105975.1, on the reverse strand, counting down.
TCGCCTCTTCTCTGCCAGATTTACTACAAGTCATCCCACTGTGTTCTCCTTCCTTCCTCTTTCAGCCTCTGTTTATCTTTTCTTTTTCTTCTTTTTTTTTTTCCTTCTTTTTTTTCTTTGTTTGGGGCTTTTTTGCTTTATCTGTTTGTCTTGTGGACCAATCAAGTTTTGGTGCTTCTATTTCTCTTTATTTATAACAATTTTTGCTTTAGACATTTATTACATAAAAGTTTTTTGTTTTTTGGGTTTTTTTGGCCCCACTCTGTCACCCAGCCTGGAGTGCAGTGGCATGGTCTCGGTTCACTGCAACCTCTACCTCCTAGGTTTAAGCAATTCTGCCTCAGCCTCTCCCGTAGCTGGCACTACAGGTGCACGCCACCACGCCTGGCGAATTTTTTGTATTTTAGTGGGGACTGGATTTCACCATGTTGCCCAGGCTGGTCATGAACTCCTGATCTCAGGCAATCCACCCACCTTGGCCTCCCAAAGTGCTGGGATTACAGATGTGAGCCACCATACCCAACCCTACATAAAAGTTGTATACTGTAGTGTTCACTGTTATGAGCATAAAATTAATCTCATGTCCTTTTTTCACTTTTTAATAACCTATCCTTGTAGAACACCATGCTGTAACTGCATTAGAAGAATTTACAGTCTTGATCTTCTCTCAGTAAAATTAATGGTAGTAGGCCAGGCTTGGTGGCTCACGCCTGTAATCCCAGCATTTTGGGAGGCTGAGGCGGGTGGATCATTTGAGGTCAGGAGTTTGAGACCAGGTTAGCCAACATGGTGAGATGCTATCTCTACTAAAAATACAAAAATTAGCTGGGCATGGTTGTGCATGCCTATATTCCCAGGTACTCAGGAGGCTGAGGTACGAGAATCGCTTGAGCCTGGGAGGTGAAGGTTGCAGTGAGCTGAGATTGCGCCACCGCACTGTAGCCTGGACGACAGAATGAGACTCCGTCTCAAAAAAAAAGAAAAAAAGAAAAAGAAAATTACTGGTAGTAGAGAAAAGTCTAGAGAGAGCAACTTCAAGGGATGGAATGAAGTTGAAGTTTATGAGAACTCACTCAGTGATTCAGTCTCTTCAGGGAGAAAAGCTGAAGATAAAGATGATTGAAGTTTTTTAAACTGCAAATTATCAATATGATAAACTCTACCTTGTTTATTAAATCTCACAATGTTAGAACAAAGGACTAATTTAGCTTCTAAGTTCGAAGAAGATAGATTTCATTGAACTAAAAGGAAATTCAGCTTCAAAGTTAGATCAGATAGCACGTTAGCTAGGCATCCTTTTCCTCTCTTCTGCCCTCCCCAGCTTCCATCCCAGGTTAGTTACTATGTCTTAGTGAAATGCTCCCACTAGCACCCGGGTTTATAGCTATCATAATAGTTTCATGTCTTATTTTAATTATTGAATTATCTGTCTTCTTTGTGAGACTGGAGTCTCCTTAGGATCTTTTCCAGTATGTCATTAACAATCCTCAATATATAGTAAGCATTCAGTGAAGGGGGGTTAGCATAGGGAAGAGTACAAGTAGACAATAAATGTATATAATTCATTTCTATTGGAAAAACAAAATTAAAGTATACCTGGCCTTTTTTTCAGATGAAAATTTTAAATATCTATAGTGGAGTATTAAGAAAATCTAGGTTATTTGGTTGAACAGTAGAACCCTGATTCTTATAAAAATTAAAATGCTATTTGGTTTAGTAAAGTCAAGTCAGTGTTTGGTTCTTGACTCCAAGCAAAATGTGAAGGTGCCTGTAAAACACTGAGATCAAGAGAAGAGAAATGTGAGCAACAGGAATCCACGCTGGAATTCAAGTTAAGGCCCTGGTTAGGCACAGACAAGCCCCATTTTTATAGGATATATTATTTAAATGAAGATACTTGCATTTCAAAGTTCTGTGATCCAGCACTAACACTGTTACCATCTAGCACATGGGCCAAATCTGACAATGGTGTATTTTGTTTTGCCTGCCTAACAAAATTTGCAAGATTTTGGTCAAAATCCAGAGTCTACTTTTAAAAACAAAATGACGTAGTGACCCTGGACCTACACTCTAGTAAGATGTTCCCTTTAAATAGAACATGTACTTTCCAGTTTGCTTCAATTTTAAAAACAAAATGACCTAGTAACCCTGGACCTACACCCCTAGTAACAAGTTCTCTTTAAATAGGACATGTACTTTCCAGTTTGCTTCAATCCCCACTGCTCCCAGCCCACTTACTCCTTCTTTGTTTACTTGACTCGTTCCTAAAGGCATTTGAGTTTGTAATCCCTCATAGCCTCCTAGAATCTCAGCCTTACAAGGACTCACCAGCTCTCCCCAACTGATGACTTGGATCTTAGCTCTAGTTCACTGGCTTTCAAACTTTATCACTCTGTAGAGTAATAGTCCAGGGCAGCAGTCTGCAACCTTTTTGACACCAGGGACAGGTTTCGTGGAAGACAATTGTTTTTTCCACGAGAAGGGTGGGGTGGTTTCAGGATGAAACTTTTCCACCTCAGATCAGCAGGCATTAGATTCTCATAAGGAACGTTCGGCCTAGATCCCTCACCTGCGCGGTTCACAATAAGGTTCACACTGCTTTGAGAATCTAATGCCACTGCTGAATTGACAGGAGACAGAGCTCAGGTGGTAATGCCCACGTGCCCTCCACTCACCTCCTGCTGTGCGGCCTGGTTCCTAACAGGCCATGGACAGGTCTACAGCCCCAGGATTTGGGGACCCCTGGTTCCAGGCCATATATTCTCCCAGCAGTCCAAACTTCTGATTAAACAGAAGCAGCTCTGATTTCATTCTTTTACATACTGTGTTTCCTTAGAAAATTTTCAGTTGAATCAAGGGTTAGAAGTTAAGTTTTCTTTTTCTAGTTCAAGTGTTCAAATTCAACCCCTCATTTTGCTAATGGGAGAAAAGGACTTAGAAATAAAGTGTTTTGTCTGTGGTTACAGGGCTAGTTAATGTCAGAGCTCCTCCCACCAATTTAAGTGGTTTAATAATTCACAGGGTAATGCTCAGTGCTTTCTTAGATTTTTATGTAGCTGCATATAAATCTTCATAATTTGTAAGGGATATTTCTCAAAAATCTGATGTTTATGCTGCTTAGCACCTAAAAGACCAAGAATCAGAACATATTCTTTACTGTTTTATATAAATTTTTATAAATGTGTAAGTATATTATAAATATGTATTTGCATATGATTGAAGCAGAAAGAGTAAAACTAAGCAAACAATATCTATGCTTGCCTCTGCTATTGTGTGCAAAAAGTATATACTAAAACTTTACTTTTTATTAGCACATGAAAAACCAATACATAATGCAGATTAATACTTAATTTAGCATCACAGTTTTGATACCCTTGAGGGCTAGTTTTTGAAAAACGCCTGCCTATAGAGAAAGTAAATCTAGATGTGTGCTGAATCCAGTTAAAAGTATACTTCCAATTTTGCAGAGCCTGGATAACTCACTAATTCCAAGAACTGCATATTAGACTGCACATATGAATTGTGCTTTTAAAATCATCACCAGATGTTTCCCTACTGCAGCACTTACAAATCTTTATTATTGCCTGGGTGTGGTGGCTCACTTGCTTGTAATCCCAAGACTTTGGGAGGCTGAATCGGGAGGATCACATGAGGCTAGGAGTTTGAAACTAGCCTGGGCAACATAGTGAGACCTCCATCTCTACAAAAAATTTAAAAGTTAGCCAGGTGTGGTGGTGCGCACCTGTAGTCCTAGCTACTTGGGAGGCTAAAGCAGGAGTATCCCCTGAGGCCAGGAGGTCGAGGCTTCTGTGAGCCATGATCGTGCAGCTGCACTTGGGTGCAGTGTTTCACTCTGTCACCCCGAGCTTGGGTAACAGTAAGACCCTGTCTCTTTAAAAAAAAAAAAAAGAAAAAGAAAGATATCGTTATTATTGTCCTACTATAATAATAGGACAATATTATTATTGTTCATGGTTTCTCTCTTTTTCTACAGGTGGTCATAATGTCACAATCTCCTTACAGTCCAGAACTGGTCACACTCATATGCCTTCTGTGGTTGGCGTCCTTGTATTTACCCAGTTCTGGTTCTGGTTTCCTCTTTCACACTTCCTGTCATTGGCTTATACTCCTACCTGTGTCATTGGCCTTAACAAGGACTTAAAGGTATGTCTGTGAGACCTCAGCTTTGTAGTATTTCCTATTCACCGTATCTTATTCATATTTACCACCCACTTGCAAGGATTTCCATTAAATTTTAAAGATGAGTTTAACATCTTATAATATTTTCCCTTCAAGTTGAATCATCAACTTTTTGAATGGAGTATGTCATTGAAAGTTTTGAAAATCATATTTCCTTACTAGCTGTGTAACCTCAAGTAATTAGTTGAGAAATAATGGTGTGCACGGGGGCTAAATATAAAGATATGAAGAGGCTTTATATACCAATCTGATGAATTTTGTTTAATACTAAAGGCTTGGAACTGTTGAAGGATTTCAGATGATAAATGGACATGAGATTTCCATTTAGAAAGATCTTTTTGGTATCAGTGGAAACTCATTACAATGCTATTGTAGTAGTCTGGGCAAGGAAGAATGCGAACCTAAACTAAATCTTTCAGATTTAGTTTTTCAGAGTTATCTGATACTCAAGTGGTTGATGGAAGACAGAATTATTACTAAAGGGAAAAGGCAAAATAGGAGGATGACCCTTTGGTAGAAGCAGAAAACAAGACCAACAGTGAAGAGCTAGGGAATCTGTTGGAATGAAACTGCTCGCTTAAGTCAGAAGTTTAAGGCACTGCATGCCCTGACATCACATTTGTAGTCATATTTTTTTAATGGAGTTTGTGTTCAGGTCTTTCTTAGTCCTGTGACTTGATGATTCATCTTCTTGTTCTTTAAAAGTCAAAAGGCTTTTTGACCTTTAAATAACTCTTACATCTGGTCATCACTGTTGAAATGTTCTACTAAATTTTGAGAGTGGAAAAGTTTTAGGCTTAAAACTGACTGGTAAAAATAGAATATTTCTTTGTATTGATTTTTCAGTATAGCTGTACAGCCAGTTATCCTTTGTTAAGTGTTTTGATATTAAAACTGCTCACATTTGTAAATATTGAGGAGCTTTATTGTCAGAACAAGAATCCCTTGGTTTCCCAATCCCTCATTGTAATTAAACATCCTGTATAACCTATTTTATTCTCTGCCAAACAGTTTTATGATTGCTGTTTTTACTCTTTGTAATGAAAATGGGATGGAGAAGATAAGTTTCCTTGACTTATGGTGGTGTTTATTATCATCCTCCATCAATGCAGATTGGGTAAATAGAGAAAAATTCAGACCAGGCGTGGTTGTGCACATCTGTAGTCCCAGCTACTTGGGAGGCTGAGGCAGGAGAATCGCTTGAACCCGGGAGTCAGAGGTTGCAGTGAGCTGAGATTGCACCACTGCATTCCAGTCTGGGCAACAGAGTGACTCTGTCTCAAAAAAAGAAAGAAAGAAAGAAAGGAAAAATTCAGACCAAAAAACTTTAAAACTGGTCAGTAGGTAATGTAAAGCTGACTTTCTATTAGGCTCATGTTAGACTCTTACAAGGCATGATTATACAGGCTAGTGTAAGTTATTAGTCTGGTACAAAGAAGGGAAATGGCAGTTTGTATGCAGGATAGACCATCAAATGCTTTACAAAGGAGAGAACAGTTGATCTGATGCTCACACCATGAATAGGACTTACCCATTGAAGCAGGTTGGTTTGTTCGTAAAGATAAAGGGATGCCCATTCAAAGGCACAGAGATTAAGAAAAGTGTAGAGAACTGCAGGTAATTCTGTAAAGAACCTAAAAACTAAATCAGTAGAAGAAGACATGCCTTTCAGAGAGGGGTCATAACATAGTTGAACATATAGCCTGCATTAAAACTTTGGTCTCCTTTTGTATCTGTATGTTTGTGGAGAGCACAGAATACTTAAAGCCAATGTTATTTTAATGGAATTTCTTCAGATGCCGAAAGTTCAGTATAAATCGAACTGTAAACCATCCACATTTGCATATCCTGCCCCTCTGGAAGTACCAAAAGAAAAAGAAAAGGAAAAGGTAGGTTCTTTGTTCCTTTTAAGCAGCACTTGTACTTACATATAGGCCACTGAGTATTTTACTTTTTCTTTGAATATGTTTTATGTTTTAAGAGTAACTTCTTATGCTAACATTTGACATTACACAAGAATATGCAGTAAAAGTCCTTTTTGTCTCTTGGTCATCCAAGTCTCATTGTCACAGGAGTCACAACTTCTGAATCCCTCTGAAGGTTTTCTCTGCACATGTCAGTACTTTTTATACCACAAATAGAATTATTCTCTACATACTTTTCTGCATCTTGTTGTTTTCACATTAACCATATATTTTTTTTTATTTTTAAAACTTTCAATGTATACAGATCCCATTTTTTCCCAGAGCTGCAAAACAATGCCTTTACTGTGTGTAGTACTGTTTGTTTTACCAGTTTTTTCTTTGATATTCATTTAAGGTTATTTCTCATTTGTTACCCCTACACAAGTGAGCCTGAAATTGAAAGTCTTTATACACATGTATTTGTGCACTGTGTGAGTGTATCTGTAGGTTAGAATCCTGGATGTGAGGTTACTTGATCAAAAGTAATGCACATTATGTTCATAGTTATTAACTAATTTGCCTTTCAAAATGGACATAATCACTTTATACTCCTACCAACTGTGTATGTGAGGACACTCCTGTATTAAATCAAAGAATAATACATTAAAGACTTGTACTTGCCCATAAAGTTTTACTCAGTAAAATTATACTTTTTTGATACCTTATATGTAGGAAAATGGCTCTTTCTCTCGTGATAATTTTCATATTGGCCAGTTGTTGATTATTTGCTGTAAATTTTGTGTGTAAGTAAGGATAATTAACCAAATTTGAGGGTGGCAGTTAAGGAATATCCTTGACAGCATCTTGTTTCATCAGCTATGTTTCAGACCCTCCTTTGGGTCTGAAACAGTTAACTTTTACACCAGTATTGCGCAGCTTTTCACCTTTGTTTTCAGTGAGACCCATGAAGGAGAATAATACAGACTAACCACTCACACACTGTGTATTGGCATTGTAAGACATGTAGTCCAGAGAGAATATCTCTACAACCAGCACTGAAGGAAATTGTTCTATTTCCCATTGCTTTCCCATAAAGCAAAAAGCACCCTCAAATCTCAATTTTGGAAGTACATGATAGCAAATTCATATCCAAGGTAGGCTACAGTTCAAAAAAGGGAAGAGTTATATTGGACACAAGCCTCCAAGAACTAAAGATTCACTTGATGACAAGAGTAGTAAATTATTTCAATAAATGTCCTGCTTAGTTTTCCCTTTTATTCTTTGATTTTATATATATATAAAATCATATATACATAAAATTTGATTTTATATTTATATATATTTTATTTTTTTATATATATATAAAATCATATATACATAAAATTTGATTTTATATTTATATATATTTTATTTTTTTATATATATATAAAAAATACTTACTGCTAGGAAGTAGAATAGTGTTGTAGGACTGAGTTCTCTAGGGCTTGCATGTTTGTATGTCCATAAGGGATTGCAACAATTTACCCTGTTCATTTCTCCTAGGTTTCTACTGCTGTGTTATCTATAACTGCCAAGGCTAAAAAGAAGGAAAAAGAAAAGGAAAAAAAGGAGGAGGAGAAAATGGAAGTGGTAGGTATAACTTGGTAGTCATATGGATTGAAGTATCTCTGTCTCTGTCATGGTCGAGATTCTTCCTTAGTTGAATATTATTCTACCTTGCTCTTAGCTTCCTTCAAATAATTATCCTGTTCCCAGCATGTAGAATCATCAAATTGTACTTGAAAGAAACTCTAGAAAATATATCCATTTGTGGGAAGAATAGAAGGGTACAAATCAGTAAAAAGTTCCTGGAGGAAATGACAATTAAAATACAGGTTTTGAAGGGCAAAGTAGGTTTTTCACAGACAAGATGATGAGGGTAGGAGAAAGAAAGACCCTTTCAAGCAAAGGGATTATCATTTGTTTAGGTAGACCTTTTTCTGATCTCTGCTGGTAGAAAAACCTGTTTTTCCTTTAAAACCAAGTCAAATACCATTCTCATTTCTAAGCAGAGTTACTTTTCCCTCCTGTGAGTCTGATAGCACTTTACTTGTACTTCCATTACTACCTACCACTACCTCTTGTGCCGTATAGCTGCTCAGTAAACTTCAGATGTTACTCAGTTCTGTGGAACAGAAATGAACTTCTATTGAGCTTTTTTTAAATTTTATTTTATAGGATGAGGCAGAGAAAAAGGAAGAAAAAGAGAAGAAAAAAGAACCTGAGCCAAACTTCCAGTTATTGGATAACCCAGCCCGAGTTATGCCTGCCCAGCTTAAGGTCCTAACCATGCCAGAGACCTGTAGATACCAGCCTTTCAAACCAGTAAGTTACCAGTGGCTCTTAGCTGTATATACCAGTGGAATATTAATCCACAGGACAATAGAATATCGATAGAGAATGATGAATCTCCAAAGCATTGGAGCAAGCTCACTAGTTCTAAGAAATTATTTAACAAAAGAGAGCATGTCATTTTCCATTTCATATAGATTTGGGAGAATTTTTCTTTTCCCTGTGTAACCCTACAAACTCCTGTCTTCTACCACAGACATACGACGTAGGAGTTCCTAATACAGCATTGTGATTAGGAACATAGACTCTACAGCCAAGCATACAGGATTTGAATCTTGAGTATACTGTTCAGGCTAAGTGGCCTTAGGCCAGGTACTAAATCTCTCTCTGCCTCAGTTTTCTTTAGTATAAAATAGAGATTACCATCCCTGACTCAGAAATGAGGCACAGATTGAACAAGCACTGAGAACAAGACTTGGGACTGCTCAATAAGTGTTGATTATTATGGTAATTACACCACTGTCTTTTTTTTTTTCCTATTTTATTACACCATTGTCATAAATGCCTTGCATTTTAGTTAGAAAAGGATCTTCATGGAATCTAATTTATTCCAAGACAGAGTGTTTCATGTTAGAAACAAATGCTTATCAGAAATATGAGCTCACGTGATACTGCCTTTATCTTCCAGGTTCTTGTAAAAAAACTAGGGGGTCATCAGTAGACCCATCCAAGACATCCTGATGCTAGATCTGTCTAAAATGTCAGAGATTCGGTTTCTAGATCCTTATCCTTATACAAGAGTAAACTTATTTTTATCAACCTGATGGTGGGTCAAAGACAACTCCTACCTATAATTGTGAGCCGGGGTCTTAACCTGACTAATTTATCAGCTAGAAGAGATAAAGCCAAGGGATGCAAGATAGTGTATGTAGTGGTTTAGAGCTGGAATTTGGCATAACTGGGTTTTTATTTCTACTGTTAGCTGTGTGACTAAGACAAGTCATTTAATCTTTGTATTTCAGTTTCCTCATCTGTAAAATTGATATGGTAATGCTACCTACCTTCTGTTGATGTTGTGGAGATTAAATAGGTTGTTACATGTAAAGCACCTAAAACAATGGTAAATGCTAATCTGTAGCACTGCCTGATCTATAGTAGTTGCTGTGTAGTGTTAAATGAATGAACAGAATCATCAATGGATACCTTTAATGCAGTCACTGTCTCATCTGCAACCTGGTTCATCTCAGTGGCGGTTTTACAGAGAACATATTCTAACTATGTCTATAAACTTATCTTGCCAGTAGCATGGGAATCCAGTACAGATGTATTAGGACACAACTAGTGCATACTCTAAGCACATGAAATAACTAGTGTTTTTGATCATTATGAAGTAAGATAGTAAGGCACATGCTCAATGCCATGAGGCCATATGAGCACACTGGTGTACCACAGTAGGTGGTACTGTGATCATTAGTACTAAATGATTGCTAAGCCTTTGCTCAAATTAAGTCAGAGATAGCTATAGCAGTTGGTCCACCTATGAATTAAAAGACTCCCTACGTCTGTGCAAGGAAGAAGTGAGGAGTCCTGTTGAAGGTATAGCCCTACACACACACAC
>NW_012105975.1:577128-585239 GCF_000951045.1 Mandrillus leucophaeus | reverse complement strand
CACACACACACTCCTTCAAAGAGTGGGAGACTTTGTGTTCCAAAGTGTTTAAGGAAATTCCTGTCCAGTTGTTAGCTGACTACTAAGTTAACTGAGCATTGACTTTAGTGGACACACAAATCAGGGAATACAAACTTTATAGAATAGGAGAAAATATTTTCAAATCATTTGTCTGATAAGACAGTTATATCTAGAACATATAAAGAGCTCCTCCAACTCAACAATAAAAAGACAACCTAATTTTAAAATGGGCAAATGATTTGAATAGACATTTCTCCAAAGAAGATGTACAGAGGGGCAAATAAGCACATGAAAAGATGCTCAACATCATTACTCATTAGGGAAATGCAAATAAAAACCATAACAGGTGCAGTGGTTCCCATTTATAGTCCCAGCTACATGGGAGGCCGAGGCAGGAGGATTGCTTGAGCCCAGTAGCTCGAGGCTGTGTAGCAATATAATTGTGCCTATGAACAGCCACCGGACACCAGCTTGGGCAACATAGCAAGACCCTATCTCTTAATTTAAAAAGAAACACAAAACCATAAGAAGATACCACGTTCTACCCACCAGGATGGCTGTAATCAAAAAGACACTCAATAATAATCATTGACAAGAATATGCAGAAATTGGAACCCTCATAGAGTAATAGTGGGAAAGTAAAGTTACAGCCACAGTGGAAAAAGAGTTTGGCAGTTCCTCAAAAAGTTAAATGTAGTCTTATCATATGACCCAACAATTCCATTCCACACCTAAGAGAAGGGAAAACTGTGCCCACACAAAAACTTACACACTAATGCTCATATCAGCATGATTCATAATAGCCATAAAATGGAAACAACTTAAATGTCTTATCAACTGATGAATGAATAATGTGAGATAAAATGGAATATTATTTGGCCATAAAAAGGAAAGACTTACTGGTATATGCTACAGTGTGTGTGAACCTTGAAAACGTTATTTTAAGTAAAAGAAGCCAGACATAAAAGACTGCATATGGTATGGTTCCCTTTATGTGAAACGTTCAGAAAAGGCAAATCTATAGAGACGAGTTAGATTGGTGGTTACCAAGGACAGGGGAAGGGGAGAATGAAGAGTGGCTGCTAATGAGCGCACAGTTTCTTTAGGTTGATGGCAGATATTTTTGAATTAGATAGCAGAAGTATTAATAGCTGCACAAGTTTGTGAATGTACTAAATTGTACACTTTGAGAGAATGAATTTTATGTTAATATATCTCATTTTAAAAAAGAAAACACTGCCTCTGTGTATGTGCAGTGAAGAAAGGGGTGTCCAGTGGCTCACTCCCCTACCCTCAGTGGCAAGGTCATGGGACCCTTCCTCAGACACTGCATTTGAAAGAGGCAGCTATAGTTTTGGAAACATGTAACATTCCTACCCTGCTTCCTGTCCACCATGAGGCAAGAGGAAATGTTTTGTTGCCTATATCTACAATTGTAATTAGCCTCCCCAGAGAACAGAAAATCATGTATCTTATGCATAGAGGGTGTGAACTTTCTCACCAACATATAAAGCATTAACAAACCTAGACCATGTATAACTATAAATAGCCCTTTCCATGTATTGATTTGGATTATTAGTTTTGGGATTTTTTGTCGTTGTTATTGTTTTTGTATGATGAGGCCCTCCTTTGATTAAGTTGGATTATTTCATTCCAGTTAAGCATGAAATAGCATAACCTGGATCCACATTTTCCAAAAAATAGAAAGTCCTCGTGTGAACATGGGTATTTTCTTCTGTTTGGTAGGAGATTCATCTCCATTTGGTCCATTAGGTTCAAGTAAACTTCTAGGCTATGGAGGATTAGGACAGTGGCCCTATACTCCATTCTTGGAGTACTGGCAGTAAAGGCAGGGTCCATTCATAAAATGGATCCTCTTCAAGGAAAGCAAACTTTAAGGGAAGGGGTTGTAGAAAAATATATAGAGATGTGTGTGTTGGGAGAAGGGAAATAGTTTGGAGTTCACAAAGCACACCAGTTTTATAGCATCACAGGGCAGAGTTCTGATGAGTAAAAATCGGATTAGATTGAACTGCAGAGATGCTTATACATATGTGAATCATTTAACTAATGTACTTGTGCTTCTTTTCCTTCCCAGTAATGTGCTTTGGTAGAAATACGCTTTTTTCCAGATGTGCCCTGCCACTGTTGACTGATTTAATTACATAGAGCAGCTTTCCATTTCCTTTGACACAGGCAAGCAAATAGAATAAGATTAGCACACCAGAGAGGGGTGAATAGTTTAGTGTTTGAATTTACCTTCTGTAATATGTTTGGGAGAGGGCTTAATAGAATTGCTGCTACAGTCTACTTCCCTTTTGTTTCCCGTGTATTTTTTCATCAGCTTGCATCACGTGGATTTATAGATTAAAGTGAAGAACCCTCAGGTATCTGGGATATCTATGTTATTCTCTCCACCATTCTGAAATTGCTGGAGAAAAATTTGGCTTTTAATTTATATACTCCTCTTGTGTTCAAAATGATTATCACCTCACAAATAATACAGTATGCATTAGACTGGTGTGCTTCTCAAACTTCACTGTGCATCATATTGACTGGGATCTTGTTAGAATGCAGATTCTGTAGATCTAGGGTGGGGCCAGCTTTTCTGCATTTTTAAGAAGCTCCAGGTGATAATAATGTTTCTGGCCCAGGACCACATCTTGAGTAGGAAGGAATTAGGATACAGTATTTGGACAGTAAGCATTCTCCCTGCAGTGAGATTGAGGCTGATAGGCTCAATGGCTATGGCTGGGAAATAACTATCCTTAAATTGGGATGCATCATCCAAGTGGAACAGCATCACATCTTATACTATCTAGAGCTACTACTGGGTTCAGTTTGCAAATACCTCGTATAGATCACAGTTATCTTTATCCCAGTAAAGTTCTACTCCAGTTTTTCACTTCAAAATCATTTAAGTAGTTTTAAAGTACCATTTAACAAGTATTCAGATTGTGGAGCACGCTTGAAATATGAGTGGAGCTTATGCTTCTGCACACCCCTGTGTTTTCAGCTCTCTATTGGAGGCATCATCATTCTGAAGGATACCAGTGAAGACATTGAGGAGCTGGTGGAACCTGTGGCAGCACATGGCCCAAAAATCGAGGAGGAGGAACAAGAGCCAGAACCCCCAGAACCATTTGAGTATATTGATGATTAAGGACCAGAGGTGCGTGTGCAACAGAATTATGAAGGGAAACTTCTTTGTCAATACTTCACAAATGTTTTTTGCAGGACACCATCTCACTTTTTTCCTTCCTTTTGTGTTTAATCTTCGTTTACCTAAACAGTATTAAAACTTCCCCCTCTTTCAACCTTTTTCTGCATATATAACCACAAATTCCTTTTTCTTTCCTCTTTGACTCGTACTCTACTAATGTTATTCAAAGTGGCTGATCTGCGAACAATTTTTATAGGTCCATAAGGAGACAGGAAGCTTACTCCAGAATCTATCTGCTCAATGCTTCTTTCATCAAGAAAGTCTTCCCCAAAACATCAGCTGAACTGCAGTTTGCTTAGTGATAGAGTTAATTTACATTCTGATGTAAGCTCCTTGTTGTGGATCAGTTACAGTTGTGGATCAGTTACAATTGTGGACTGGCAGTGGCCCATAGGTGACACTTTTGAGTAGCACAAATATAGGCTTCTCACTGGTTTTTCTCTCTCCCCATCTCCTTTGGCAGTATTTTTGGCATAGGAGCCTTAACATTCATTTATTCTATGGTGCTGTTGAACATCTGTGTATAAGACATAGTGCTTATAGGGACTTTGAAGTCAGTTAGACTAACCACAAGCCTGTGTCCATTGACAAAGATCATTTACTATACCAGGGTCTTAACACTGTTGAAAGGGGGTCTTTAGATGGGAAAGATTGGAGTAATCTAATTTCATGAAATTGTTATTCTTCATTTCCCCATTTTCTTTTGAGTGTTCCTCACATATTTGAAGACACTGTGAGACATAATCAAGGTTTCCTAATTCCACCCAAGCAAAAACACATTTTCAGACTTTTTTTTTTTTTTTTTTTTGAGACGGAGTTTCGCTTTTGTTGCTCTTGGCGCTCTTGGCTGGAGTGCAGTGGTGCAAACTTGGCTCACCGCAACCTCCACCTCCCGGGTTCAAGCGATTCTCCTGCCTCAGCCTTTCAAGTAGCTGGGATTACAGGCCTGCGCCACCACACCCAGCTAATTTTGTATTTTTAGTAGTGACAAGGTTTTTCCATGTTGGTCCGGCTGGTCTCAAGCTCTGGACCTTAGCCGATCCGCCTACCTCAGCCTTCCAAAGTGCTGGAATTACAGGTGTGAGCCACCGCGCCCGGCCAATTCATTCCACTCTTTTTTTAAAAACATAAGGACAGTATCATTTGTTATATTAAAGGTCTGGTTGCAAATCTAGCATGCTATGTGTTAGATACTGACCAGCACTTGAGGAAAACCTTTGCAGAAATCTCAGATAAATATTAAGGCAGACACCTGCCATTAATAGGAAAATATATTTATACCTCAGGAAGACTATTAGTTTGGGCCTTAGAGAAAGGGAGATTTATACTAACCTTCCTGTTTTCTAAACTTACTTTTGAAAATTATCTTTCAGCCTTGATGGTTTCCTAAGCTTTACCCAACTTGCACGGGACAGTGTAGGCTATCATGATCACTCAGTCTGTTGGAGAATTGAGGTGACTCACATTAGCTCCCTTCCGGCCTTTGGCAATACCTTGTGGAAAAGCCTTGTTTACAGCTTTCAAGGCAGTTAACTACAAAATGGCTTAGAGGCTTTTAGCTGGAAACTGGAATCTCGTTTTCAAAAGGGTAAAGTATTCAGTCCATTAGGAGTTTGGAAACTATAATCTGTAATGGCAGAAGCTGGTATATTAGGACTACAGAGGCAGGGTTGGGGCCTAGTTTTAGATTTCATCAATTAGTGGTAAAAGAGAAAAGAGAGAATGTCTTGAAATTAAGAATGACCCTAGCTACTACTATTTTCTCTTCCCTTTTCCAGCATCTCATTTGCTTATGTGAAGAAGAAGATTGTCCAGGCTCATATTGGGAATGCTTATGAGGAAATTCATGCTGAGACCTGCTATTCAATGCATGTATCGTTGCCTCTGCGCTGACCTGAAGAACCCTGTCTCCAAGTCTTTGGTTGAAGAGAAGATATATGACTGTTTATTGTGCTCTTTCACAGAACTTGGTTTTCAAATAAATATAAGATCTCCAGATGGACAAGACATTTGTTTTTCAGCCTGGGTTTTTAATAAATGTATCTAATCCTCCCCACACCATGAAATGCCTAAATCCCAAGAGCCAGAGTCTTGATTTGCTAGGATGAGTATGCACGACTTTCATATTGATGAAAAAGTCAAGGTATTCTTAAATTATAGACCATTTGAAAATAATGGAAGGGGGAAAAAAAATCAGACCTTGCTCATCACCCCCAAGAATTCTCTACAGTTTTGTTGTGGTTGTGGGTTGTTGTTTAATGTGGGGTCTAATCAGCCAGGGCAATATGGTGAGACCCCCATCTCTATAAAAAATTGAAAAATTAGCTGGGTAGGCCAGGCAGGGTGGCTCACGCCTGTAATCCCAGCACTTTGGAAGGCCAAGGTGGGCAGATTACTTGAACCAAGGAGTTTGAGACCAGCCTGGGCAACATGGCAAAAACTCAACTCTACAAAAAAAAAAATTAGACATGCACAGTGGCACGTGCCTGTAGTCCCAGCTACTCAGGAGGCTGAGGTGGAAGAATCACCTGAGCTTGAAGGTCGAGACTGCAGTGAGGGTTGATCGTGCCAGTGTACTCCAGCCTGGGTGACAGAATTAGACACGGTCTGAAAAAAAAAAAATTAGCCAGGCAGGGTGGTATGCAACTGTAGTCACAGCTATTCAGGAGGCTGAGGCGGGAAGATCAATTGAGCCCAGGAGGTTGAGGCTGCAGTGAGCTGTGTTTGCACTACTGCACAACAGGCTGGGCAACAGGGCAAGACCCTGTCCCAAAAAAAAAAAAAAATGTCTCACTCTGTCGCTTAGGCTGGTCTCAAACTCCTGGGCTCAAGCAATCCTCCCACTTTAGCCACCTGAACTACAGTTTTTTAATCGATTAGAGGGTGGGGCGTCACCACTTACTGAAGTCCCTTTCATAATCCAAGGGAATTGTGTGTTTAGGCAGCTCAGCAGCTTTTTTTGTTAAGCCTTTGCTTATTGTTTCTTGCTCTTGATCCTGTTAAAGACAATAGATGAAGATTATTTAGTTTCATTTAGCCACAGGATCTGATAACGTACCTTTTATTCCTTTCTCATTTTCCAATCTTTTTTTATGTTTTTTAAAAATTAAGTATAATTTAAAAGCAATAAAATGCAAACATTTGAAGTGTATACAGGTTAATGAATTTTGACAAGTACAATTTTGGTTTCTAGATTATCAAGCCTTTCTTGGATGCTAGGCTTTTCGAATAAGCAGTCAGGGTTGATACTCTGACGACCACACCTTCTCCTCATGTTCTGGCATATGAAATGGATGTTTCTGGTTTACTGGGACATGGCATTAAAACGCTGGATTTGAGGGGTTTTGTGTTGTTTTATGTAGGTAGCTTAGAAAATTATACAGGAATGGCATTTTGCCCCTACCTTGATTCTTTCACTTCTTAACTTAGGATATAGTTTTCTGAGTCTTGGGCGGGAGGGGGGAAAACTTTTCTTAAAGGAAACAAATTCCTGAGTAGATCAGCCCTAGTACATTCATCTACCACAGGCTTGTTTTTAGGCCCAGGTCTAAAGGTTACTAATCCCAAAGGATCAGCCCCTCACTGGTTAATTTCATTGTATCCCCTCCTTCGTAAATTCCTTGTTTCCTCAGTATCAGATGATTCTATAAAAGAGATTATCTCATTTCCTAGCCTCATTAGCTATGTCCTTCCTGTTCAAGCTTTTAACGTTGCTTGCATTTCAGACAGTTCTCTCTTACGTTTCCCCTAGTATACGAAATGTTTAAAAAACAGAAGTCTCTGGATGTCACTGTACAAAATTGAGTAGTCTGGGACAGGTGGTACATTTGCTGGCCTCCTGACAACATTGTCACATTCCTTCCAAAATCATAGACTGAACTTCAGGGAGCAATTAGCAGTAGTTCCTATTAGGCAGTGCAATTCAAAATTTAAATCTTAAAAAGGTTATAGCATTAAAAAGTACAAGCTATAAAGTAAAATATCTACATGGAACAGATTATGATGAGACAGTCAGTATCTGCTTTCCTGATGGATATTTATTTATTTTGAGACAGAGTTTTGCTCGTGTTGCCCAGGCTGCAGTGCAATGGCACGATCTCGGCTCACCACAACCTCCGCCTCCCGGGTTCAAGCGATTCCCCTGCCCTAGCCTCCTGAGTAGCTGGGATTACAGGCATGCGCCACCACGCCCAGCTAATTTTGTATTTTTAGTAGAGACAGGGTTTCTCCATGTTGGTCAGGCTGGACTCAAACTGCCAACCTCAGGTGATCCGCCCATCTCAGCCTCCCAAAATGCTGAGATTATAGGCGTGAGCCACTGTGCCTGGCCTCCTGATAGATTTTTTTTTTCCTAGATGTCCTGGGAAATGCATAGGACTGAGAGCCAACCAAGGAGTAAGGAAGTCTACGGTGAAATAAGAGTGAAAGTCAAATGAAAACAGGCTAGGAGCTAGAGTTGACACGACCAATAGAAGAAACAGAAGGGAGGGTGGCAGCAGTTACTCCCAGATGGTGTCATTGTGGCACACAGTGTCAGGGTTGAAGGTAAGTGGGATGCACAACATTGAAACCAGGTGCAAGTGATAAATGAATGGTTTGGTTTCTTAAATGGGACCAATCCTAGAATCTAGTCTTTTTCATGCTGGCCTACTTCCTACTCTTCCTTTTAAAAATACTCTCCTTGGGGCTGGATGCGGTGACTCACGCCTGTAATCCCAGCACTTTGGGAGGCCAAGGCAGATGGATCACGAGGTCAGGAGATCGAGACCATCCTGGGCAACATGGTGAAACCCCGTCTCTACTAAAAATATGAAAAAAGCCGGGCGTGGTGGCACGTGCCTGTAGTCCCAGCCACTTGGGAGGCTGA
>NW_012105975.1:573882-575973 GCF_000951045.1 Mandrillus leucophaeus | reverse complement strand
TTCAAGGCTGCAGTAAGCCGTGATCACACCACTGCACTCCAGCTTGGATGACAAAGCGAGACCCTGTCTCCATCAAAAAAAAAAAAAAGCATATTAGTCTTAAATATCTTCTGTGCTTTCTTGTTACCAAATAAAGCCCAAATTCTTCAATGTGTACACGTGGCTGCCCAAGGCTTGAACTGCTGCTTGCCTCTCCAGCCTCCTGTCTCTTCATTCTTCTCCCACCTCACACTCAGAACTGCTTTTTACTTCCTCCGAAGACCCAGGCCTTCTGTCAGCTGGCCTTTGCACATACCATTCCTTCTGCCTGAAATGCCCACCTCTTTTGATTCTCGCCATTTTCTGCCTAGATCTGGTAGATCTACTAGTTATTTAGGAGGTTTTTAAAGACCTCCTTCAAGAAGCCCTCCCTGATTTCTCCCACCAAGGCTGACCTAGGTTCTCTGTTTCCCCAGTACCCAACGTTGCCCCGCATTGCCGCCCCACCATATTTTCATTATTCGCCTAGTTTATTTGCCTAACTTGTCCCACATTTATTCACCATTATAAACCCTAGCATATAATTTATGGTCACATATTCATTTGCTAACAGTGGCTGCCTTCCCCGAGTACCTAAATGTCTCTTCTCACTCCGCCTCCAGTGACTAAATGCTCCTGCTAAGGACTTTTTCAATTAGTTTTGCTTTTGAAAAACCCTTGTTTTTCTTTATGTGCGCAGACAAACAGTGTCTCTGGAATCTCCAGCTGCCCTGAGATGATGAGAAGACATGAGCGTGGGCAGAGATTCTGTGGCTTTGTCCCAGACAACACCCAACCTTCTTGTATCGATTATAAATGAAACACTTCCACTTCCTTGGCAAGTGCACTTTGCTGTTTCTAGGGTTCAAGTTTCTGTTCCACCCTCTCATCCTTTACTGTTAAAGCTGTAGGGGCCCTTCCAAGCCAAACCACGTAAATGGGAAGATCATGGGCTTCGGCCTCAGATTTAAGTTCAGATCCTCATCTGAGGATCCCTTCATGGGCTCCTCATTTGCACAGAGGAAGTCATGTTGACCTCAAGGTTGTTACAGGGATTAAAGAATGGCTGGTTATTATACACTGGCTATGTAATACTGATGAGAATCACATGCATTGTTCCTCATTCCTCACAGCCACTCAAAGAGGTAGATGCTATTATATGGAGAAAATCTGTATTAAGAAACCTGCACTCAAGTAGGCATTCACTAAACTTTAGCTGAATCAGAATGATGCGGCCAGCCAGGCGCAGTGGCTCACACCTGTAATCCCAGCACTTCGGGAGGCCAAGAAGGGAGGATCACCTGAGGTCAGGAGTTCAAGATCAGCCTGGCCAACATGGTGAAACCCCATCTCTACTAAAAATACAAAAATGAGCCAGGCGTGTGGCATGCCTGTAGTCCCAGCTACTCAGGAGGCTGAGGCAGGAGAATCACTTGAACCCAAGAGGCAGAGGTTGCAGTGAGCCAAGATTGCGCCATCGCACTCCAGCCTGGGTGACAAGAGTGAAACTCCATCTCAAATTTTTAAAAAAGGGCCAGGCGTGGTGGCTCACACCTGTAATCCTAGCACTTTGGGAGACCAAGGTGGGCGGATCCCCTGAGGTCAGAAGTTCGAGACTAGCCTGGCCAACAGGGTGAAACCCCGTCTCTACTAAAAATATATTAAAAAAAAAAAAAAAAAGGCTGGGCGCAATGGCTCACACCTGTAATCCCAGCACTTTGGGAGGCCATGGCAGGCAGAGCACAAGGTCAGGAGATCGAGACCATCCTGGCCAACATGGTGAAACCCCATCTCTACTAAAATACAAAAAAATTAGCCAGGCATGGTGGTGCACACCTGTAGTCCCAGCTACTCAAGAGGCTGAGGCAGCGGTATCGCTTGAACCTAGGAGGCGGAGGTTGCAGTGAGCCAAGATCGTGCCACTGTACTCCAGCCTGGCTAAAGAGCAAGATTCCGTCTCAAAAAATAATAATAATAATACAAAAAAAAATAGCTGGGTGTGGTAGCGCATGCCTGTAATCCTAGCTACTTGGGAGACTGAGGCAGGAGAATTGCTTGAACCCAGGAGGAGGC